>NC_058376.1:10610833-10919166 GCF_018350175.1 Felis catus
AGAGAAAGGGGGATGGGAAGAAAGCTAAGTCTGTTTTCTCCTTGAGAAAAAGGCCGTAAGGCCTTCGCCATTGTAGCTTGAGTTGAATGTGGCTACCGTGTGTCTAACACCCTTGATTTCCATTCACGGCCTGAGTTCCTCTCGCGCTCTGTTGATGGCGAGGCATGGTTAGCGACACAGAACCCCCTTGAGCGGCACGGCTCAAAATGCCTGCACTGTATTTACAAGCACCGCACAGCTAAGTACTTAATAAACCAGCCCTTCAAAGGAGCCGCCGACCTCGTGAGCTGTCAGCACCCGTAATCATAAACCACATTTTTAGCGGGACTACATTTTCAGACCAAACGTTTTCATGGATGTCGTTCAAGGTGATCGGACCGTGTTTTCCAGAGCGTGTTGGCAATGCTCTTCTAATGCTTTTCTAATTACAAGAAAGAAGGGTTCACTTTAGGGCCTGATCTTAAGGATAAAATATTCCTTCTGAGGATTTGGTATGTTCTGAACAGTCCCCTCGTTCTGGTAATCTACAGGCCGGCACGCGGGTGTGTGGGTGCACGCACACATACAGAGTTTTTGCTCAGAAGAGCGAGGTTTTAATAAAACTCTAGCTGGAGCACTTCCGTGGTACCGATGATTAAATGGCGAGAGGGAGAGCTGAGCTGAAGACCTAACGGCTTAGAAAGACAGTGCACAGTGGCTAAGAGTGAAGGCTCAACAGGCAGACCACCTTGGCCTATCCCCGGCCTCTACCGTGTATTGCTCTGGGACCTCTGGCAGGTTACTTAACCACTTAAAGCCTCAGTTTCTCCACTTGCAAAACAAGAGCAGTAATTATGCTTGGAGATTCTAGGGCCATCGTGAAGCATGAAGCGGTGAACCATAGATTCAGCCCATGGAAAACACTTAAAACCGTTAGGGGCGCCTGGGTGGCTCAGTCAGTTGAGCATCCCACTCTTGATTTCGGCTCAGGTCGTGATCGCACGGTTCGTGAGTTCAAGCCCCGCATCGGGCTCTGTGCTGACGGTGTGGACAGCCTGCTGGGGATCCTCTGTCTCCCTCTCTCTGTGCCCCTCCCCCACCCCTCGAGCACGCAAATCCGTGCCTCCGGGTGTTCCTTGGCTCCTGGCTCCCCCTTTCCAGGCCCCCCTTTCACTTTCATACGGCCTCCTTGTCTGTGTCATCCCCCTCTTCTGTCTCTTATGAGGACACTTGTCACTGGATTTAGGCCCCAACCAGATAAACCAGGAGAATCTCATCTCTTCTCACTGAATCACATCTGCAAAGATTGTTTCTCCAAATAAGATCACATTCACGGGTCTGTGGCTCAGAACATGGACACACGTTTTTTGGTCGGGGGCGGCGGGGGGGGGGGTGGGGGAAGGGCCGGTGGGCACCATTCTAGCAATTACACCAAAGTAGAAAGGACAGGAGGCCGCAGAGGAGTCTAGAAATAACTTTGCTGCGTCCACCCCCCAGAGCAGATATTTTAGGCAGGGGACATATGGACACAGTGTCTCACGTTAAATGCCTCCATCATCTCTTCTGGCCAGCAGGTCAGCCCGTCATTGCTGGAACTCAGTATCATGGTACTTTTATCTCCCAGGCAGGAAAACGTAGGATTTTTTTTTTTTTTATGTGAAGTCGGACATTTCTTAACATTTTCTAGCGCACGTAGGCAGATGGGACCAGAGGGCCAGCAGTGCTAGGTAGGGAAAGGTCGGGGGGATCTCTGCCCTGTCTCATGGCAACCACGCAGACCAGCAGACCGGAGGCCTGGGTGCCCTCTGCCCTCGCCCCCAACAGCTCATGACGCTGTGGATGGTGGTAAGCATGGGCTCAGAAGACGACAGGAAGCCCACAGCCAGCCAGTTGGGACGGACTCAAGAACTGGACCTCCCCAGAGCTTAGGCGTATCACTGTCATTTGGGACAAGCTGCCTTTCTTTGAAAAATGGCTTTATGGCAAGGCATTGTTGACCGGACACACATTTCGAAAGGCTGGCGATTCACTTTGCATGCCCCATAATCCCAAATTTACAAATCACCCGAAGATAGCCTTTCACATTTGTATATTTAAAAAAGAAACTTTGACTACGGCCACGAAGTCGTGTCCAAGTTTGCCCAAAGTTTGCACCCAGGGAGGAACAAACCATACTCTCTGATAGCAAAGCAGGGTCTGGGTTAGAGAGCTACTGTGCTTTCTTGTAAGGGGTGGTGCCCCAAACTGAGCTGGTTTCACTCATGGGCGTTATTTTTCCTCACGTCGCGGAGCGGCAAGGCGGGCCCTGCTGTAATTCAGTTCTTTTAGGGGCTGTTTAAAAGCACATGGGGTTTAAATAATGCTGAGGAACCCTAACGACTTCTGCCTCTCCTTATTCTTCTCTGGCCCTCGGGGCCTCACTGTCAGGCCTTTTGGGGGAAAGCGTACCCAGGGCTTCTCAGACCTCAGGAGCCGCCTCGGTACATAGTTGTCTCAGATCCTCCCATTTTAAGTCCGTCCGTAGCCTTCGCCCCTCTGGAGCTTTCCGATTATTGAACAATAATCTGCCTCCAAAGCAGATCAGCCCAATTGTTGTGGAGATTAAAGGGACGGATTGCAAAACACCTGTAAATAAAATCTTCACTGACAAACCCAGTTTCTTTCCAGAGACCTTTCTTCCGTAATCTCTTTCTGGCAGAACATTTTATGTTTTGATACCAGAGATTCAGTTACCAACCACAGTAAATAAAACAAAATAATTTCAAAAAATGGTATAGAACTCACCCGAAAAACAAACATTGGCCAGTCATGCTTATTTTCTGGTTTTTTTTTTTTTTTGTGCACGCCTGAGGATTGACCGCGGGGGGGAGGGGAAGAGAGGAGTACTTCTTATCCAGTTGATTTTTTTTTCCTTTCTATTTTTTTTAATGTTTATTTATTTTTGAGAGCCACAGAGACAGAGCGCGAGCAGGGGAGGGGCAGAGAGAGAGAGAGGGAGACGCAGAAGCCGAAGCAGGCTCCAGGCTCTGAGCTGTCAGCACAGAGCCGGACGCGGGGCTCGAACCCACGAACCATGTGATCATGACCTGAGCCGAAGTTGGACTCTTACCCTTTTGTAAAGGGGCTTCTCTGTAAGATGGAACCCCCTGTTTGTCCACCTGGAGGGAGTGTGGACGAGATGGGGGAGGAGGTGGGAGAGAACTGACCGACGCGTCTCATGTCACCTCAGGGCTGTCGCGTGGCCGTGAAACCTGAGGTTTAAAACACACAGCACGAACACACTTGGAGCTCATTCCTGCTCACCATCTTGGTCTTCCAGCCGACATTACTGAATGTACGACTCCATAAGTCAGTGCGATCATCGTGCTGAGCAAGACTTGGGCTGCTGGGGTGGCGAGCCCAGTCCCGCTGGGAGGAAGGGGGACGATGCACCGTGACCCTTCTGCTGTGGGGCTTTGGGTGTGGCCACCAGTGATGTCGTAAAGGCAGAGCATCCCTAGAGAAAGGCTCTGCGTCGGCACCACCCTGGGTGTGAGCAGTTCACCCATCCGGGACATTTAAATCTCCCAGATCTATAACTTGCTGGTTCCCACGGAGGAACTGTCTTTACTTACAGCTTTATGTGTTCAACTGAGTCACTCCGAGGCCAGACCCAAGACCCAGGGAGCTTACGCTGTGCCAACAACTCCTACCATCTTTAGGAAGGTCGCATGTGGACGCTGACCTGCAGGAGTGGGGGTGGGGGAGGTCGAAGAATCTCTCAAGGTAAAAAGGGAGGAAGAAATAACCTGACCAGTGATAGCGCTCTATCAGGAGTTGCAGGTCGCACAAGGGGAAGTGAACGGGGAAGAGACTTGTTTTATTAAGTCTCATGGGGTTTGTGCCCAGTGTGGCCACTCACACTGCATTAGCCCATCTCTCTGTAAGATCAGATGGCAAATTATATGATAAAGTTATTAAAATATCTGGAAAAGTCAGCACAAGCTCAAGGGCTCGCCTCGGCATTTCTGCCCGTTAAGTGGTTTATTGAGATCGCCCCTCTCGAGGTCTGTTCATCTTCATCCGGACGTTGTTGTAGATTGCCAGCTCTGTAGAACCGTCATTTGCCTGAATTCTCGGCCGTGATTCTGTGGCTGGTCCAAGAGGGTTGGTGTCTTCGGGGTGAAAGCACAAGTTTTTGAAACGCGCAGTGATGTCGCCCCCCCCCCCCGCCGGTTTTGAACCTGCGGCATAGGTTGGTGACGGCGTCTATGCTGGGGTTGTGATTGGAGCAGGCTGCGGTGAATTATGACGAGGACGCTGCCTGGTTCACGCGTGTACCAAAGGCAATAACAAAATGGAGCCCATGGTTGTGTCGTTGGTTCATGTAATCCCCACCACCACCTGTCACCCGTGAGGTGCAGGACACGGTCCTGAGGGTCCCGCCTAGTGGGCCCACACAGGCACACAGCCTCCACGTGATCAGTTCCCGCCGTTCCCTTTACCGCCAATCCCAGGTCCCCCCGTCTCATATAAGCAATTACAGACATGGGCTTCAACGCTAATATTCTGTAATTTTGGCTACTGCAGCTCCTGGAGATTACCGGTCATGACCAACATTCTCAGGGAAACCAGTAGGGATGTCCCGGAATACCTCTACTCGGTTGCTTATGATTAAAAGGCCACCTTTCCTTCCTTCCTTCCTTCCTTCCTTCCTTCCTTCCTTCCTTCCTTCCTTCTATTTTTGGTAATATTTTTGCTGTGGGATCGAGCTTTCTGAGGCACCATATGTTGCTAAATGAGAGAAGTCATTGCCCAGACGTGGATCTGTTTAATTTAATATGATTTTCCACAAATTACAAAGCATGACTTTAAAATTGAATTTGTGCAAAATTACCGATGGCCAATTCAGGTGGACGGGAGAGGAAATCTTGTTAGTCTTATTCCAGAATCTCTTCCCGATTTCCTCATTTGATTCTTTCACGCCTTGGGGGAGGGGGGCGGTCGGGGGCGGGGCCGGTGGATACATTAGGGGGTCTATAAGGAGTTTCTTTTATTTTTCAAACTTTCTCCCTGGTCATTCATGGCTCCCTCAGACAGAGACACAGCGGCCTGGAGATGTCAAGACAGGGCAGATACAGCTGTTCCTCCCATCTTATCATCAGAAGAGACTCAGAAAAAAACACGGGAGCCCCCCTGCCCCCCCCATGCCGAGAATGCACTTTCTCAGGAAAGCAGAATCTGGATCTGTAAATTACCACTAAAAGCTATATGGTGGATGGTGGGTACGGACTTTGGAATTCCAATCCCAGGTTGGCTGCTTCCCAGTTATGTGACCTTGCAAAAATGACTGAAGTCCTTTGTCCCACTGCTCCCCATCTGTAAAATGGGCCCGGTAATATTAGCACCTGACTCACCGGCGAGCTGTGAGGACAAATGAGTTACCATTCATATGCCCGGCCCGCAGGGAGCGTCGCGCGTATTTACTCCTATTACGTCAGGGGTTTGCCGCAGGGGTTGAGGTATATTTTCGTCAAGGGTTTAAGCACAGCGCCCACTAAATAAGTTGTTGGTGTCATTTGCTTTACTCTTAACGCTATTATTGTCCTCGTGCTGGTGGCAGTGGTGTATCACCAGGGTGTCACATATCCGTCCATCCTGCCCGGTTCGGATGAGCCACACAGCCACTCTGTGACACTCACCTTGTGTCTCCTTGTTCCGCAGGAGGACAGGAGCCCTGTCTGTGGTGGTTTCAGTAGGGTCTTCGAGTCCTGTCCCGTTTCCTTGGGTGAACTCCAACAGGAGAGCCCATAACTGCTGCTCCACAAGGTCAAGTGGGAACGGCAAACTGTTGTAGCTGAAAGGGACCTTATTCTTCTTTGCTCCGTGCCCTTTATTTTACTTCTGAGACACCCGAGGCCCAGGGAATCACAGGGATTGGCCTAGTTGGAGGCCGACCTGAACTCCAAGTCTTGGGACTCCTGGTCCAGTGCTCATCCCGTTGGTCCGGCCCGCCTCGGAGGTGGCCACGGAATATAGGGTATGGAACCCTCGTTAGGACACGTAATCCTCTGCCTTCCGCGGCCCTTTTCTAGAAGTGTGCGGTCTCCTCAACGAGACGATAGGCCGCGTGGTCGGGTCCCGTATCCTGTGCTTCTTTGTGTCTCCGTTTGCAAAATGCTCAATTCCACACTTGCGTAGGGGTTCTGAGAAAAGGCAAGGCTAGGATACCCGTCTCCAGGCCACCCTGTGTCCTTCTCAGCCCCACAGAGCGCCCCCCAGCCCAGCTCCCTGGGGGACAGCAAACAGCTGCAGAAGGGCTGACGGGACACTCCATGACCACAGGGCCCACGTGGGCAGCAGCCGCGGATGAACCCCGACCCGTCCCTTGCTTGCATGAATCGGACACATTCAGAGAATGTGAATGGTCAGCCTCTTTGGCATTTTTAACGAACCATCTACAAAAGGATTTCTTTGAACCTAGTTTCACCTTCCTGTGCGATTTTAAGTAAATACCTCCCTGGGCCGATTCCGCCCACAGGCCCAGGCCTTGAAAGCCTGCTGGCGGCTTGGGCTGGCGGGCCAAGAGGAGGCCTGCAGACAGGTGTGCGAGGGTTTTGGGGCGGGGCCGGGCAGCCACAGCTGTGGGAACTCGGCAAAGCCGGGGCTGGGGGGTGCTGGGGACGGGTGCTCAGTGACAGTCCCGCGTCCCAGTTCAGGACACCGCTGCCAACTTCTGCATCTAGGCCGCGCGGACGAGGGAGCTAGGGCCAGACACAGGCGTCCCCGCGATTGACCACCGCCGTGATTTCAGAGTCAGGGTCACGGACGGCAAGACCAGAGCCACCCAGGGCCTTCACAGGAATCCCGTGGGCAGATACCAAGTGTCCCTCTGGCAGAGGCGCTGAATCGAGGGTGGCTTCCGGGCCCCCTTGCATTGGTGGTCACCTGTCCTATGTGCACCTTAGTTAAGGGTTAATCAAGAGAAGCAGGGACTTGAGGCCCCGCACTGACTAAGCACGTGGACCGGCCCTCCCGGCTTCGCCTCCCACAGCGCCTGACTCTTGACGAGTTATGACCATAGCCCTGGGCGGGGTGGGGGGAGGGGTGCTTAAACTCCAGGCCTCGCACTGGAGGTTCTCAGGGCTGGTCCGAGAACCACAGGTTTCTAAAGAACAGACCAGAAGAGGGGGCGATAAAGGAAATGCTGGGAAATGGCCCTTTTTGTTGCTCAGGAGAACAGAGCCATTCGGAAACATAGCATTCAGTGGTGTCGGAAGTTTTCCCAGCCAGGGGAACGATGTCCCCTGGTTTGGGCAGTGCTTACGGTGACTTTGAACTTCTGACCGCGGAAATGAGTGAATCCTAGAAAGTCAGACTAGAATGAGATGGCCAGCCCCCCCCCCGCCCCCCTCCCCCCGCCGCCTCATTCAATAGGGGAGACACTGGAAGCCCAGAGAGGTTAAGCGACTTGCTGGAGATCACACAGCCAGCTGCTATGCTCACGTGCCCAGCTTTCCCGCCCATCCTCCCCAGCTGGGACACATTCTCGTATTAGGACACAGCAAAGTGAAGCTTCCCAAGAAGTCCCTGCAAAACAGCACTTATGTGAAAGAGGGGCTGTTGGAACAAGATAGGGCAAACACCAGTGTGCCTGTGCACTGCTCCACCCAGTTTCTCTTCTTTATATTATAAAAAAAAAAAAAAAAAATGGTCTCAAATAACCCAAACAGGCAGGGTCTGATCTGCAGACAGTCTGCAGGCATCCGCCCAAGAAGCTGCCGGTCGGCTGGTCCATCCTTCACTGATTTATGTTGTGTGTGTTAAGCCTTAAATTGTTGAGACTCTGGCTGGCTGCAGTGGTATTACTGGAGGGCTGGTGCATGTTTTCAGCTCACGGAGCTGGCTCCGGGACTGGAGGTGTTGGCCTCAGATCAAGTCCAATCTCACACCTGTCTGAGACAATGAGGGCCTTGTTAGACACATCTCCAGTCAAGGCGGCTCAGGCTGCTTATTTTTCACGTTCAGAACAGAGGGGGGGGGGACCTTGGGGCTGGGGAGAAGCCAAGGCGAGACTGGGAAATGCTGGGGTCAGCTGCCTCCCTTGCCCTCTCCTTCCCCCTCTTCCCTGCCCACCTCCCCCCCCCCCATTTTATAAACTTTTCCTTATTTTTGGAAATTAAAAACAAACAAACAATACCAACAGTAGCCCTCTTATGAAGAATTTCCTACTGCAAAACAGGGAGCTTGAGGCCCGTTGGAGAATAAATTCCCAGTCATCAAGGGGGTTGAACAACACCGTGGAGAAGCAGGGGTGGGGGTGGGGGGCATGGGGGCGGGTAGCCGAAATCTGAGCTTTTTCCACGAGAAGGGGTCTGTGCAGGAAGGATTTTCTCTTCTTGTTTTTCCCTTCTATTGCTGACGTTTCAGTGACTGGGGCAGTAAGCAGAGGGGAAGTCTTCCCCAGCTCTGTGTTACTCACTGATGAACTGGCAAGCTTGTGTCCCTCCTGTCCCTCCTGTCCCTTGTTAGAACACCAGTGGGCCACCAGCACTTAAACGTCTGTGGACCCTTTGCAAATCCTGCTCTCCGGAGACCCTGACCCGAGGCAGCGACTGGGCAGGACCTCTTCTGGGCCCAGGTCAGCGGCCCTCAAGGCTGATGGCTGTGAGTGATCATTATTCGGTCAAAGCCACCCTGAAATGACTTGCTTTGCACAGGACCGCACAATGTGGGATGAAAGTCAAGACAAGAGTTTCCGGGAGTTAAAGAAAGCAACCCTTTCCTGCCAGACCCCACCGTAGGCCCCACGCCAGCACCCGGTGACCGCTCTCGTGCAACTGTCCCGTCTTTGGGGGCTGGAGTAGCTCAGTGAATCTCTCCGCTTCCTTCTCGATTCGCAAGGCTCTGACTTGAGCAGGGAGGCATCTGGGTGCCAGTGGTCACTCCGTTCTGCTCGTCCTCCCACCAGAGACGGGCAGGGCCCCGTCCTTTCACCTCCGAAAAACGACTCAGGCGCTAGCTTCAGCCTCAGAGGCACAGCAGGAAAACGTGCACGCTGCTTGTTTTAAGACCTGAGACTTTGGGGACGAAGTGGGCCCCTCCGTTTTTCCTAGAGCACATCCCTTTGAACTCAGCCACCCCCGGTTTCTCCATATGCACGTCGGCCAGCTTCCCCCAGGACTCTTCCAGAGGCAGCAAGCAGAGTGAGGCCTGGGAAGCGGCGATGAGCGATAGAAAACCTGGCGAACTTCCGGCTGCCTCCTGCCTGGGTTCGAACCCCTTGTATGTGACCTTGAGTGACAACACACGTGAGGACCCTGTGCCGTGGGAGGGGGCGTCACTGCTAAGACCATGGCCTCCGGGGAGGCCAGAGTGGGCACAGCCTCCTCCTTGAGGCCCCTCTGTCTGAACGCATTGCCTGCGGGGGGATGGTGGCTGAGGAAGCAGATGTGGCCTTTCAAGCCCTCTGATGGCCAAGGGGGACCCGACACAGATGCTCCTACTGAGATCACTTCACCCACTGGTTTCTTAGCCCCTTCTCCTGCCGTGCCTTGCTCTGGGCCATAAGATTTCCACTCCCCTCCTGAGCCATCCGTGCTCGGAGGTGACCTAACGTGCACCCAGCGAGCGGGGAGAGGCTGGAGCACTGAGGTCGCTGCGATCTGCTGCCTTCACCTGCCCCCTCCTCTGGCCTCTCAACACCCCCCCCACCCCCCGTCTCCCCTGTCCTGCCTTCCTTCAGGGAGCCTGGCCTGCCCCATCTCCTCCAGGACATCTTCCTGCCCTCCGATGATCCACCCGGCCCCCCTTCTCTACTCCTGGTCCCAACCATCAGGGCCTGGCACTCCACCAAATCTCCATGCCTTGCCCTCCACTGTTACCCAGTGGGGTACACGTTGCCGCCGCCCCGGCTGTCATGGGCTCCCGGGAACGAGCACCCGAGAGTTCCCTCTGTGCTTTGAGATCATCAAAACCGACTGATGAGATGCTTCCCAAGCATCCCCGCAGCCCTGAACACCTGCATCCTGTCGCCCTCATCTCCAGTTGTGGTGCTGAGAGCGACAGGCTCGCCTCACAGTTGCAGGCCGGCAGGCAGGAAGCGTCTCTCCTCCTTCTCCAGACCCCCGCGGCCCCAGCCCAGATTGCCAGGGTAAGGGGTGAGCGGCAGTCCCTGAGGAAGATTGTGCCTGCTCTCGGGACAGCAGGTCAAAACGGGCTGGTAACCGGTTTTGCTCTCTATTCTAAAATGTTCTTCCCGGAAATGATTTCCTTCCTCCCAAAGCACCAGTGCTAGGGTGGAGCCTTGCTTCTTGGTTCAGTGATGGACTCTTCCTCGGCCTCCCGGAGCCCGGCTGGGGGCCTGAGGGAGGGAGCCCAGGTGGTCCCGCCCAGGTGCCAACACGCCCACCCCTTTCTCTTTTGCTACAAGGAAGAAGGTGGGAAGTGTCTGTGCTCCTTGACCCCCTGACCCCGCACCTGCTACAGCTCCCTGCTCTCTGAAGCTGGTGAGCTGCCCTCTCCTTCTGCTGCCTCCCCACCCCCCGCCAGGCTGTCTCCCAGACACCTGCCTTCTGCCCCAGCCCCCATGTTCAGGTGCGTCCAGGAGTCGCCTCCTTCCCTCAAAGCATTCCCGATTCTTCCTGGTTCTGGCACTTTCCGAGCCCATACTTCCGAGTTCACTCCTGACCTTGGTGGCCCTCCACCCTGGCCACCTCGAACCAAGCCTCTTTTCTCGCCCCCCCCCCCAACTGACCCATTGACGGGCCTCAGGGCCTCAGGTCCCCCAGCACTGAAACAGCCGCCCCCTCCATGCCCAGGGGCTTCATTCTGTGCCTGAGGTGGATGAGAAAAGCCAAGTAGCCCCCTCCCCCCATCCCGCCTTGTGCCACTGAATCACGGGCTTCAGCTAGTGTATGCGGGCCCGCAGGCCTAACTGCAAAAATAACAGAATGTGGGCCAGCGGGGGGGCAGGCCATTTGTCACCCTTCTCCGTCAACCTCCCTTTCGCTTTCTTCACCTCCTCTTCCCTCAATTCCTCCGAAAGCCTCTTTTGTTCCGGTCAAGGGGAAAGTACTTTGGACGTGTCGTTGAGACTGGTTTGCTGTTTTGTTCTCCCCCCCCCCCCCAAAGATGGGAAGTTCCTGTTTATGGGAAAGGTGGTTCGTCTCCAAAGACGTTACAGAGCCAAGTGGCTATAGGATGATTTCTTGCTGCCCTTTTTTCAGGGTGGTACACAATACGAAAAAAAAAATAATAATAATAATAACAAACCAATGAGAGAGAGTCCGTGAACACAAAAGGAGATGTTAGAATGGGTTTTTGTTGGTACTTGCATTTTCTTGTTGAAAAACAGAGCAGAGACCCTGAGGTGCAGAGGTGCGGACAGAAGCCTGATGTTATCTGGCCCCTAGAAATCCTGCCTGGAGTCCAGCGGCAGGCAGGATCCAGAACTCAAAAGGACGCAGGCAATTGGTCCTGCTCAGTACAAACGGTGCTTTTAGTCTTTCGTAAACAGCCTGTGCCCCAGGGCTCGAATCCTTCAAAAGTTTGCCTAGGTAATTGCGTTTCATTGCTGTCTGGCGTGTGCTCCTTGGTCTAATCTGGAGGTTCAGACAGCCAGGCCAAAGCCTGCGAGACTGGAGGAGAACGAGACCATGAATTTAATCCACTTGAAAGACAGACTAATACAAGTGCGGCTAGCTCATTATTTTCAGTGATGTGAGCAGAAAAGGGTATGGCACTTTCCATAAAAGGGTTTAAAATCGGCGCGTTGCAGTCACTTGGCGGTTTAAGGCCATTAGAAGAAAAGGCGGAACCAGGGCGAGGGTGGGATCCTTGCTGTCACCTCCTGGTTTCTGGAAGCCTGCTTCCTCCCCACGAACACCCCAAAACACAGGGGCCCTGGGGGGAAGTGATACCTTCCCTCCCTGATTTTGACTTGGGTCGTTCATGAATTCATGACCATAGACACTGACTTTCGTTTGAGATTTGGGGGTGTTTGGGCTTCGTTTCGGGGTAGAAAGGAGATAGAGATGGTGTAAGGACTTCCCAGTCAGCCCCACAGAGCTCAGAATCCCAGACGTGTAAGCAGGAAAAGGTATCCCCTCCCTTGTGTCCACTGGGCTCTGTGCTGAGCAATTACATCCAGCCCCTTCCTTCCCTCTTTCTTTCCTTCCTTCCTTCCTTCCTTCCTTCCTTCCTTCCTTCCTTCCTTCCTTTTGAAGTCCAGACCAGGTTTTTTGTGTGTGTTTAGTATATGGTAACTAGACCAGGGGAGCAGTAATGGCTTCAATGATCGCATAGTAAAAACCAGCACTCTACAAAGAGCCAGAAGGTCTGTCCCTGCCCTGTCACCAGCCTGCCCTGGAGAACAGAGAGAGCCACTTGACCTGTCTGTGCTTCAGTGTTCTCTGAAACGGGGCTGGCTCAGAAAGGCTCTGAGGTTGCTTTCTGCACTATCGTTCCATGAGACGTTGGAATGAAACCTTAGAAATGTTGACAGTGATTTGCATCATTATCTAGTTCCATGTGACTCATGCCCGGGAAGCTTGGGAAAGGCAAGCAGTAGCCTGTCCCTTCCCAGGTGGCAAAGCCGACGGTCAGCTCGGGAGTGATCTCGTTGGTCGTTTACACCTGCGTCTCACCCAGGACGCAGCGTGCCAGCTCCGAGTCTGGATGCTGGGCCACGAGACTGTGAGAAAGAGTCGTCCCAGATCCTGGCGTGGGGACAGAATTCTCCCTGGGCACGGCGTGACTGCTGATGCCGTGCAGGCAGACAAATGGCCTCCGGCGACCCTGGTTCCCACAAGGGCTCCGGAAGGTTCCCACCACACCCCTTATCTCCTCACACCCCTCGGTTTCATCTGTGCTGTGCCTGGGGTGCGTGCCTACCCCGGGCTGGGTTTTCCTAAGGCACCATTGGCACGTGGGTCCGGATCTGTCTCTGCCATGGGGGAGGGGTATGCTGTGCTTTGCAGGATGTGTAGCAGTACCCCTGGCCCCCCCCCCCACCCTCTAGGTGCCAGTAGCACCCCTCACCCCAGTTGTGATGCCCAGAAATATCTGCAGATACTGCCCAATGTCCCCTGGAGGAGAAACAGCCCCTGTTGAGGCCAGTCTGGGAAACTCACAAAGATCTCGCCGTCTACACAGGACCTCGATGCCTGCAACAAGGGGGCGGATCTCAGGGGTCTATAGTTGGTAGCAAATCAGTTTTGACTCTTCACTTCTGCTCTCCGCAGGTCATCCCTTTTGTTGTTGAGCAAGAGTTTCCTAGTCTGCTGTCTCAAACTCTACTTTTTTTTTTTTTTTCTAAATTCTTCCATGTTAGTCCCAAGTCACTGAAAAACCTATTGCTTCTCCGAGAAAGCTTTCCTTGACCTTGTAAATCAAAGCCGTTCTCTGGAGGGAGGTTTCCCACCGCCGGGCTCAGTATCATCTTTCTCAGGGTGACCTCATCTATTAAAGTATGAAGGTTGTATTTGAAATGCCATTTACTTTCTCTAAGTCAATAAATGAAACTGTGGATCTTTAGATCATCAGAGGTCTGCTTATTACCAAGAGTTTTTGTGTGTGTGTGTCATTTTTTAAATCGAGATCTGTGTTGGGAGTTTAAAAGAATTCCGGCAGATTTCCATTTGCCTTTCTGAATCCGTTTGGGGTGATATTCCTCTGCGAGTGTAGATTGCCCCTAGATGAATCTGACTTTATTAGTTTGTGTCCTTTGTTCAGAGCACCAGGGATGAGCTTGTGAAAGCACACAGCTCTTATCTTCAAAGGTCTCCTTTATGCAGCAAAAGCGCACCTCCACAACCTGTGTTACTAATCTGTTGCAGTCCCAATTAGTTCACGTGAAGGTCAGTCCTTTGGGGGGTGCGGAGCCGCTGCAGACTTAAGTGAACAAATTCCTCTTGCACGGAGCTCGCGCCCAGGTGGGGGAGAGGGCTGCGGCGGAGGCATCAGACCAAAGAGGGGGCTGTCCGCTACCGCAGGGGAAATTGATAGCAAGTCCCCCTGGCTCACAAGCCAAAGGAACCCAGTTATTCTGAAGAACTCAAAACCAGCATGGGACGGGGCGGCCGGGTGGCTCAGTCGGTTGAGCATCCAACTCTTGATTTCGGCTCAGATCGTGATCTCACGGTTTGCGGGATCGAGCCCAGCGTTGGGCTCTGCGGTGACAGCACGGAGCCTGCTTGAGATTCTCTCTCTCTCTCTCTCTCTCTCTCTCTCTCTCTCTCTCTCTCCCTCCCTCTGCCCCTCCCCCACTTGCGCTGTCTTTGTCTCTCTCAAAATAAGTGAACTTTAGAAAAAAAAAGAAACTAGCGGGGGAACCTGTTCGTTTTAAGGAAACCGTTTGGGGTTGTTCTTCTTCACTGTCGCTCCGATGGCAAATAGCCCAATACTTCAGCAATTGCCGAAAACCAAAGAGCAGCATTAGAGAGCCATTTGTTGGGGGGGGGGGGTGGATTTTTTATGAATGGAGAAGCCTTGAACTTAAGAACTGCAGTGAACACTACTCCTCCAAAAACAGGTCTGTGAAAAATAAGCCAGAGCTGGTGGGGTCAGGAGCATGTTGAGCTTTAGGAATGAAAGATGATGCTGAGCTCTATCCTGCTGTGTCTCTGAGACCACCAGCGGAAGACAGGCAATCCGTGAATCATGGATGTCTTGTGTCTCCGGTAAGGGTGGCCGGGGGTGGGGGGGGGGGGGAAGGAACGCCCCTCTTACGTGAAGAGAATCTGTGCACTTGGCCTGCCGTTATTTCCGACACGGCAGAGTGGGAGAATTGAAGGGTCCGAGGCCCAGTGGCATTGGCAGTGCCCTTCAAGAGGGAGAAGTTCATGGTTATGTCCATTCAGAGCACTGGAGGCCAAGGGATGGCCGGGAATCGCCCCACACCTGCTGGGAGGCAGGTGCTAGAGGGGCCGAGGGGCGGCTCTCCCAGGGCGCTGGCCTCCCGGCTGGGGATTCCCGGAGCCGGGCCTGACGGGTGGGAAAGGAAAACAAGAAGCGGGGTGCAGGTAGGGGAAGGAAAGTCACGGCGGGACGGCACAGACAGGAGCGAGCGCGAGGGAAACAGAAGAAGGCTGAAGCAGACAGCGAGCCAGCAGTTTATGGAAGGAGGCCAGGCCCTTCAGCCTGGGAAACTCACTCTTCTCTGCTTCAGGCTGGGAGCACGGAATGGGAGCTCTTTAGCAAAGAGCTGCCGCCCCTCAACGGGAGTCCCACCCCGGGAGGTGAAAGCACAATGCGCCTTCCATTGGCCAAGCTCGGCTTTTGGATTTCGGTGCTACGGCCGGCAAGGCGGGGTGGCGGGAGGCGGCGCGGTGCTCCCCGTGAAGGAGGCTGGTGCCCGGCAGGAGAAAGGGCTTCTGTTTCCTCTCAGTAACCTGCCGTGTGCAGCCTGCTGGAGCCTCGCGCGGGCTCGCCGTGAAGCTGCGTCTTCCCCGGGGAGGGGGCTCGAGGGCACTTTGCACCTCGTGGCTGGGGAAACTGAGTCTCCAAGGGATTAAGTCACTTGCCCGAGCACACGGTGAGTGAAGGGTGAGTCCGGGCTCAGCCCTAATCTCTCAGGCTCCCAGACACCCTTGCTATGCTCTTCCTCAGGCCCTCTCAACTCCCTGAGGGACAGCCCCAGGCCGCGGGTCCCAAATCCTGGAAACGTTTGGGGGCCACACAGACGGAAGGCTCATCAAGCCTCCATTCCGCCCCCTGCCAGCACTCTCTAGATCATATTGTGTCGCGTTCCTGCTTCCCCATCTACAGGACTCCTGACTTTAACGTTTATTTATTTTTGAGACAGAGAGAGACAGAGCATGAACGGGGGAGGGGCAGAGAGAGAGGGAGACACAGAATCCGAAGCAGGCTCCAGGCTCCGAGCTGTCAGCACAGAGCCCGACGCAGGGCTCAAACTCACGGACTGCGAGATCATGACCTGAGCCGAAGTCGGCCGCTTAACCGACTGAGCCACCCAGGCGCCCCTAGGACTCCTGATTTTATTAGAATGCCATGCTTCAGAGTTTGCTGCTTAAAATCAGAAGTGTCCGGCCTAAAATTCCAGTAAGGACCTGTGCTACATGGGAGAAGACACAGAGGCTGCCTGAACGGCTTCAGCCCCTCTAAAATCTGCCCAACAGTCGTAACGTTCTACAAAACCACACGAGTGCTGAGTGGTCTCCGAGGAAGCCAGGCCGCAGAATGACAGGACCGATAGCTGTTGGGTGCCACATCTCATTCTGAGCTGGGCTCAAGAGCGTGCTCTCCAATACTGACAACTCACGGGGGAGGGGCCGGTGGCCCTGCAGCCCCCGCGGCCCCAGACCTAGCATCACTCCTTTTTTTTTCCCTTGCCTGCCACCACCCTGAGGCATCACAAGGACCCTAGCGAAGCTTGGCCACCTCACTTAGTAGGATCTGCTCAAGGGTCGGCTCCTCCTGAATCTGCTTGGTCAGACCACTGATGTCCCTCTGGCGAGTCCTGTGGGCTCCCCCTCGTCGGCACCCGGCCTCCCCTCGACAGTCTGGATCGTGGCTTGGCTTCGACAGCCTCCCGCCCTGTGCCGTGGACCAACGATGCTCAAACCTGTACGGTCCTCTTTAGAGCGTGCACCAGCCCCGTGGAATGTTCCCTCAAAAGGTTCCGTTTCTTTAGCTCCGGGCTGTGCCAGGTGATGCTGTGTCTCTCCCGCTTGTAGCTTCCCGCTTCGAGGTGTCTGTCATTTGATCCCTGTGAGTGAGGGTCCTCGTTCTATGTCCAGGGCTCGAGCGCAAGCTAGAGGCTGCCTGAGATCTCCCAGCCGCCGACGCGGAATTTCTGGCTCTTCCTTTTCCAGGAGCCACAAGGAGGGCAAAGGGGCTAGAGAGCGAGTGGATGGGAACCGAAAGCCATCCTTAGCCTCCGTGTTTTGAGATCTTTGTTGGAGGAGAGGGAAACGGAAGAATGGAGGGAAAATTACAGGGTGGCCGTGGACTCATCTGAACATGGCAGATGGGCTGGCCTTACAGAAGTTCACCCAGCCCCCCTGCAGAATCCGTTCGGACCTGGCAAGTGTGTTCAGGGGCCGAGATGCAGAGAATCTTTCCGGGAGAGGTGTCTGCAGGGGACGTTTGCTTAACAAAGTACGGGGACGTAATCCGTCTGCGGGGGAGGACAGAGGAGGACTAGAAGGTGCCTTCTGTCCCCTCGAAACCGTGATCCCCCCGCTCCCCCCCGGCTCCAACCTCGTGTGAACCGAAGGCTACTCTCTCTTTCTCTCTCTCTCTGCCTCGGGGACACAGTGTGGGCGGGGAAGAGCAGGTGTGCATCCACACGGCCCGTCTTTTCTAGGAGCCGGTGACTCGCCACCCCCCCCCAACCCCTTCCTCGGAGACAACCGTTCCGGAGTCCAGAGCCTTTCTCCAGACGTTGAGAGGAGAGGCCTCGTGGCGAGGGCTGAGCTGTTTCCCCTGGGAAGCGTCTGGCAACTCTAATGAGGACCGGCACTTTGCGTTTATAGAACGCCTTTCATCTGTGCCTCTCAAAGCGGCTCCCCAAACATTAATTAACGCTCACACCTGTGAGGCAGGTGAGGCCGGCTGCCCCCAAGTTTAGAGATGAGGAAACGGAGGTTTGGAAGGAGAGGGGCTGGGGGCGGCTCTGCTGCAAAGAGCCGGCCTCCTGGATTCCCGGCGCCCCGACCCCGACCCCGGTGGCCTTGACCGCAGAGCCCCGGAGCCTCCCCGCCGTCCCCCTGGCGGGGCTCGGAACATGGGTCCTGGAGGCTGTGAACGGTGGAGATGTGGCCACGGGCCTCCGGCTCCCTCCTTCCCTTCTGCCGCGCCCTCCTCCCCCCCCCCACCCCCCCCCCGCCGTCCCCGATCCGGACGGGACCCCTCAAAACCCTGAAGGCCTTTAAAACGCAGCATCCCCGGGCAGGTCTCTGCCCAGGCTTGGTGCTGGATGCCTCCCTCCGGAGTAATTGCTGGAACAATGAAGGCATCTTAGCTGTACATGACTAACCAAGATGTCTGTAGCCGGCAGAGACAACGGTTGGCAAATACCAGAGCTATTTCACAACCTCGCTTTTTCCAGGATCCAGAGCTGGTGGGAGCTGACTCACATCATCTTGGGGTTTCGCTGATAGCAACAAGTCGCCACTGCGGGTCAGCTACCTGGGCGCACTTCTAGGTGACGGCCCGCCTGCCTGCCCTCTTGGGCTGTGTGGCATTGACTGCAGGCCTCGTAGACGGGAGGACACAGCTGGAAGACAGTGGGACTTCGGGGAAATGCCTCTTTCAGGACAGACAACCACCCAACGCCAGGGGCCACGAACGCCGGTAGCACAGGGTTCTGAAGGGAGGTGCAGGGTGTCTGGGGGGGTGGGGGGGCAGCCTTTTGTTCGCAGGGGAGCCCCGATCTTCCTTCCCAAGGGTCCCAGACAAGGAAACGCAAGCCACCACCGGGCCCGCCCTGACACATCACCCTGGAAACTGACTCACATCTCTGAGCCCTGAGTCATATCCTGTTGTGCGTTTGGAGGCATCCAAGAGGGCATTACACCAGCTCCCCATGACTGAGGTGAATCTGAAGAGCACCCTGGGAAGCACCTTGCCGTCTTCCAAACAGAAAGAGGGCAAAAAAAAAAAAAAAAAAAAAAAAAGAAAGAAAAGAAAAAAAAATCCTCTAGGGAAAAAAACCAGGACAGCCCCAAGGGTTTGTATGTTCACCAAGCAGGTTTGGCCCTTTTAAAAATAGATGCTGGGGCCCCATGACATACATAACTGTCTGGTCTCTGTTTTTAAATGGCTCTGAAAGGTTACCGAAAGGTCGCAACTTTTAAAGATATCAGCTGGATGGCCAAAGGAAGGGCCCTCTAACTCTACCAGCCGCCAGAGCTGGCGACCTCCTGGCCCCGGGCTGAGAAAAGACGCCCTGGGCTCAGGGGCGCTGCTGGGAATCCGGGTTTGGAGGGTGGGCGTTAAAGACCCCAGAGGTGGCTGGTCAGAGCAGAACCAAGAGGGGTCTCTGGCCAGGCTCTCCTGGGTGGCCTGGCGGGGGTCTGAGGACCGAGGACAAAGTGGGCCGTCTTCACCTTTTCAAAGAACAGCCTTTGGTTTTGTTGATTTTCTTTGCCACTTTCGATTTCATCGATTTCCGCCCTCATTTTTGTTATTTCTTTCCTTCCGCTTGCTTTCGCTTTGGTGTGCTCTTTTTCCTCTACTTTCCTAAGGTGGACGCTCAGATCATCGATTCTGGATTTTTCTTCTTTTCTAATATATGCGTTCGATGCTATAAATTTCCCTCAGAGCACTGCTTTCGCTGCATCCCGCAAATTACGATCAGCTGGATTTTCATCTAATTCAGAGTGCGTTTTAATTTCTCCGGAGACTTCGTCGTTACGCCGTGGGTTATTTAGAGGTGTGTTGTCGAAGCTCCAAATACTTCTTCCAGCTAACTTTCCGTTGTCGACGTTGTTGCTTTAGCTTTAGATCCATGTGGTCTGAGAATACACTGTGCATGATTTCTGCTCTTGTAAATTTGTTAAGGGTGTTTTATGGCCCAGAATGTGGTCTTTCTGGGTGAATGTTCCCTGTGAGGTTGAGAAGAAAAGTGTCTTTCGCTGTTGTTAAATGGCATCTTCTTTCTATAAATGTTAACTGCATCAAGTTTGTTGGTGGTATTGTTCAGGTCAAATGTGCCTTAATTTTCTGCCTGCTTGATGGATCCGTTGCTAGAAGAGTATTTTTCTATTGTTTCTTGTAGTTCAGTCACTTTTTGCCTCATGTTTTTTGACACTCTGTTGTTAGGTGCACACACATTAAGGATGGTTACATCTTCTTAGAGATCTGACTCATTCATCATCACGTATTTCCCCTCTTTATCCCTGAAATTTTTCCTTCTCCTGAAGCCAGTTTTGTATAAAATTATTAGAGCTACCCTGCCTTTCTGTGGCTTACTGTCAGCATGGCGTCTGTGCACCTCTTTACTTTTAACCCAAGTCTTTACATTTCAAGTAGGTTCCTTGTCGACAACATATAGTTGGGCCTTGTTATTAATTCACTCTGACAGTTCCTGTCTTTTAACTGGGTGCGTTTAGAACATTCATTTTTTTTTTTAATTTTTTTTTCAACGTTTATTTTTTTATTTTTGGGACAGAGAGAGACAGAGCATGAACGGGGGAGGGGCAGAGAGAGAGGGAGACACAGAATCGGAAACAGGCTCCAGGCTCTGAGCCATCAGCCCAGAGCCCGACGCAGGGCTCGAACTCCCGGACCGCGAGATCGTGACCTGGCTGAAGTCGGACGCTTAACCGACTGCGCCACCCAGGCGCCCCTAGAACATTCATATTTAAAGTGACTCTTGATATGGTTGGATTCATACGTACCATGCTTGTACTATTTTATATGTATTTACCTGTTCTCTTTTTCTCCTCTTTTTCTGCCTTCTCTGGTCTTAACGGAGCACTTTCTATGACTCCATTTTATATCCTCTCTTAGCCTATCAATTGCACCTTTTAAGAAAAGTGTTTTTAGGGGCGTCTGGGTGGCTCAGTCAGTTAAGCGTCCGACTCTCGGTTTTGGCTCAGGTCACGATCTCATGATGTTGTGAGTTCAAGCCCCGCATCGGGCTTGTGCTGACAGCGCGGAGGCTACTTAGGATTCTCTCTCTCTCCCTCTGCCCCTCGCCCCACTCATGCTGTCTCTTTCTCAAAAATAAATAAACTTAAAAAAATGGTTTTTTTACCGTTTTTAGTGTTTGCCCTAGAGTTTGCAAACCACATGTATAATGAATCGAAGCCACCATTAAATAACACTACACCATTCCTTCCACTCTGTCATTACTGCAACTCATATCCTTTGTCCACCTGCTGTGACCATCCAGTATGCATTCCCTCTATCATCTAATATCACTAATGTCATTTTAGACAGTTATCTTTTGGATCAGCTAAGAACAGGAAAAGTAAGACTTTATTTTACCTTCATTTATTCTTTCCCTGAAGCTCTTCCTTGCTCTGTGTCAATTTCAGTTTCTGACCTACATTTTCCTTTTCTTATAAGAGCTTCTTGTAACATTTCTTGCATGGCTGTTGCGCTGGATAAGTTACCTCAGTTTTTGCAGGTCAGAAAATGTCTATTTCTCCTTCACTGTCGAGGTATAATTTTGTGGAGTATAGAATTCTAGGCTGGTGGTTTTTTGGGATTTTTTTCTTCACACTTTTTAAATATTTGCTACACTCTTTTTGCTTGTATGGCTTCCGAAGAGAACTTGGAAGTAATTCTTATCCTTCTTGCTCTCTAAGTAAGGTGTTTCTGTAGATGGTTTGGTATTTCTCTTCCTTGGTGTTCTCTGAGCTTCTCAGATCTATGGTTTGATGTCCATCATTAATTTTGAAAAATTATTGGCCATTATGGGGCACCTGGGTGACTCAATCGGTTAAGTGTCTGATTTCAGCTCAGGTAACGATCCTGTGGTTCGTTGGTTCGAGCCCCGTGTCAGGCTCTGTGCTGACAGCTTGGAGCCTGGAACCTGCTTCGGATCCTGTGTCTCCCTCTCTCTCTGCCCCTCCCCCACTCCCCCAGCTCTGTCTCTCTCTCTGAAAAATAAACATTAAAAATAAATTTAAAAAAAAGAAAAAGAAAAATTATTGGCCATTAATAATTCAATTATTTCTTCCACTGTTGTCTCTTTGTTTTCCTTCTGGTATTTCCACTCTCCATATGTCAGACCTTCTGAAATTGTCCCAGAGTTCATGGATGTTCTGTTTGGGTTTTTTCTGTTTGTTTGCATTGGTTTTTCGTTCTTTTCTCTCTGTACACCTTTTAGGTTGGGAAGTTTTTAACACATTTTAAAGCTTGTTGATTCTTTCCTCAGCCATGTCCAGTCTATTGATGAACATGTCAAAGGCATTTCCCACCTCTGTTACAATGTTTTTAATTTCCAGAATTTCCTTCTGTATCTGAGAGTTCCCATCTCCGTAGGACATCACCCACCTGTTCTTGTATGCGGTCTCCTTTTTCCAGTAGAGCCCTTAACATATTAGTCATAATTAAATCCCCCGTCTGGGAATTCCCAAGTTCTATGTCATATCTGAGTCTGGTTCTGATGCCAACTGTATCTCTTCAGACTGCTTCTCTTACCTTCTGGCATATGCCCTGTTATGTCTAATTTGAAAGCTGGGCCTGATGTATCAGGGTCACGGGAAGGGAGGTAAACAGGTCTTCAGTGTGAGATTTTATGTGCATCTCGCTAGTAGTTGGGCTGCGTATAATGTTTACTGAAGCTGTTGATGCCGGAGGATTCAAATTCCTCTAATGTCCTTGTCTCCCTTGTTGTCTTTGGACTTCCCTAAGAACACTTCCCTAAATGGTGTCTTTAAGCTGTGACCCGCTGTCATTATACTGGATCCCATGAAACCTGGAGGAGTTTGGGAGGCCAACTTCATGAGAGTGTCCCCGCCCCCCCACGCACGCACATGCACACACGTGCACGTGCACACACACACACACACACACACACACACACACACAAAGACTACAGCCCCCAGAGGTTTCTTATTCTCACAGGTGCCTATACTCAGTCTCCAACAATTTATCAAAATTACCATGTAAATGTTCCTACCAGTTTATGGCCCCAGTAGCTTCTGTTCCTGGCACGCAGACCCTCAGTGCGAATTTCTACAGTCGCATGCCCCTCAGGACCTCAGGCTGGCGGTTTGCCCTATAGTCTCAATTCTCTAATAGACTACGAAAAGTCATGGATTATCGGTCTGTTCAGCTGTTTTTTCTTGTAGGGATGGGACTGGTGGCCCCCGACGCTCTTTACGTTTCAGAGGTGCAGCAGGAAGCAGAACACCTTGACAGCAATTATTTGATAGGGTCACTTCTCACTCTGGCGACTTTTTGATGTCACTGCACCAAAAGGCGACAGCGCTCTGCTTTCTTGCTGAGTGGCGTATGCCTCGGAGCTCTCTGAGCTCTTGCTTCTGCCCCGTCCGATCCCCAACGTCCCCCTTCTCTGGCCTCATTCTAAACGGAAGGGATGATGCTCAAAAAGCTGAAAATAACCCATCACAAGATGGCCTCAGTAGAGCAGCTGCATCAAAACATTATGTACCCTGAAAAACATAGGAGGCAGAAAGGCTCAAATTTAAATTTCCTAATCCAGTGGGGTTTTTTTAAGTGTATTTATTTGTTTTGAGAGAAACAGAGAGAGAGCGAGCGCGTGCGAGCAGGGGAGGGGCGGAGAGACAGATAGAGAGAGAGAGAGAGAGAATCCCAAGCAGGGATTGGGAGTGCAGGGATCTGAGAGTGCAGAGCCTGATGCGGGGCTCGAACCCACGAACCGTCAAATCATGACGCGAGCCAAAACCAAGAGTCGGACGCTTAACGGACTGAGCCACCCAGGCGCCCCTCCGGTAGTTTGCTTAGTGGCAACATGAACTGATTAAGAGTGGATCCTTGCCCCGCTATCCTGACCTCAAATATCCGGTTTTCTTGCCCTTTACCACTTAATCGTCCAAGCCCAGTTCCTCTCTGGTGCTGGAGACCAGCTGGCAAGCCCTGTTATCAGTGAACAGCACGGTATTACCTGAGCCTCGCTCTAGAGCAGGTGCGCATGGCCTTACCAATGTGTATCCGATGAATCCCTTAGCATGGATTCACTTCCCCTTTTTCAATTTTTTTTTTATTTTTTAAATGTTTCTCTTTGAGAAGGGGGGGGACAGAGAGCGAGAGCTCAAGCAGGGGAGGGGCAGAGAGAGAAGAGAAAGAATCCCAAGCAACCTCCTCGCTGCCAGCGCAGAGCCTGACACGGGGCTCGATCTCATGAACCACAATATCATGACCTGAGCCCAAACCAAGAGTCAGAGGCTTGACCGACTGAGCCACCCAGGCGCCCCTCCCTTTTTTTTTTTTTTTTTAATGTTTATTTATTTTTGAGAGACAGCGTGAGCAGGGGAGGGGCAGAGAGAGAGGGGAGCACAGAACCCAACATGGGGCTCGAACTCACATGACCTCAGCCGAAGTCGGAGGCTTAACCGACTGAGCCACCCAGGCACCCCTATTTTCCTTTTTCATAATATAATCATAAAACTTACTCAGACTAATTGGACATTTCATATGGCCCCAAACTGGGTTACTTGCTTTATATATAGCTTACCTCACTTACCCTTCGCCACGACTTTTTGAAGTGGGAAAACTACGTAGCAGAGAAAAGAAATGACCTGCCCAGGGTACAGGCAGAATTCGGGCTGAAATCTATTCTAGGACTTCAATTAGACACTTTCTGTAGCCTGTTCCTCTGAGGCGGAACAGAAGTGTATAATGAACACCATCAGGGTAGCTCTGACCTGGGAACAGCTGTGTGCAAGCCCAGATTAGACAGACCATCCATCGGTTCGCCTGGACACAGGTCCCTCACGAGCTGTCGTTCCCTAAAGGCAAGGACTACAGTCCACTCACTACCGAGTCCCCCGAACAGTGACCCTAGCAAAGCGAAAATCCTCATGGGCAACACGAACGAATGAGGATGTGAATAATTTCATTAGCCTATGAAATGGATAAATGAATGGACGAACCAATCAGTGTGAACGAAAACACGAAAAAAACTCTCAACATGACGATTCATGCAACAGCAAGAAACCTTCCCAAGCATCATCTGCTCTCAGGATCTTCACTGATACCAGCCTAGAAGTTCTAATGGGGCAGGGGCCACCTTGGTCTTATTCATCAGGCTACTACTACTAGCTAAGTTAGCACATGCAGGGCACACGCTAAAATTTCAAAACAAAACAAAACTTCGGTCCTTTTTGATGGGGTGACTTATCGGAGGCCCTCCCTTCAAGAACAAGTCGCCCTACTTTCTGGAGAATGACTGACAGTGGTTCTCTTCCTCGGCCTGTGGTCTTTTCTGGATCACTTCCGTCTTCTCCCAGCCTACTTCCTCGTCCCAGAAGGGCTGCCTTTATTGTTAAGAGCACCATTCTTCACCCCGCGCTTCCACCTGATTCCTTCCTAAGTCTGATTAGCATACAAGTGAAGCAGAGAAACACTGTGTAGGACCTGTTTGAATTAGAATCCTGCGCTGTTACTGTTGGAAGGGGCTTGGAGATCATAGCCTGTCTTCCAGTGCTGGCCCACCGCACTGCCATTTCTCTGCCTGCTTTCTTGTGTTCACGTCGGCCCCATCAGAGCAAGAACGGTAACTGAGCGGTAAACTCAGCATATACCATATCGTTGGCCCTAGTGTTCTGTTCTATTTTTTGCTTTTGGATTTTTATTACTAATACCTGTAGAATTAGAAAACACCCAAAAACCTGGCACGAGCAGCTCGCCATCACCACCTTCTGGCCCATCGCTGGCAATGAACCCAAACCCAATTCACTACGGTCATATGAATGGAAAGTGATCGGACGGGGGTCCTTTGGGTTTTTAGTGTTATCCCTCCTCCACATTGGAAAGCTACGTTGTGTGTGGAGTAAGAATGTTGAATCTAAAACCCTGGGTGAAAAAAAAAAAAAACAATCAGAGAACTTGGACTTTAATCATAAAGATCATTTTACCAAAGCATATTTTTAAAAGGCTGTGAAACATTATGCAACGTTTGCACGGTTTAATTATGAGTTTAGAAAAGCCTAGCACAACTTTTTCACTACAGTAAAACATGACAGAGCATGAATCATGGCCTAATACTTTATGCTTACTGTGGTTTTAGACACGGGGTTAGGGGAAGCTGGGCTGTCTACACAGCAAGGCATGAATTACTGAACCGCAATTCACACCCCGGAGGGCTTTACGACAATTATAAAACCTCTTTTGTTTGTTTCTTAAATGATTAAAATATTTGAGTACTATATATTCCCGCAGCAAATGTGTAGATCTAAGACATATGCATGCCTTACAAAAATATCTGAGTCTACACTTTATTCTTCACTTGGAAGAAAACGCTTGCAGTAACAGGGGGATACAGAACATCCTGCTGTTGCTATTTGCTTACAATTATTGGAAACACTGTTGTCTGTAAGACTGCAGGATCTTTGGCTGTAGTTGAACATTCATTTGCACTGAGTTTAGAATGGACCAGCTCTCTTACTCCTTGCCCTCTGCTCAAATTCCCCCAAATTCAGAATGACATGAGGGCCCTTCTTTAATATTAGATTTCAGAGATTCTAAGTTAAAATATTTCGCCAGAGTTTCCAAACTTAAAGAATTGAGTTATTTTATTATTTTTTGGAGAGCGAGAGAGAGAGAGAGAGAGAGAGAGTGCGCGTGCACGTGAGCGGGGGAGAGGGGCAGAGGGAGGGAGAGAGAGAATCCCAAACAGACTCCATGCTCAGCACGGAGCCCAAAGCAGGGCTCAAACCCACAACCCGGGGATCATGACCTGAGCTGAAATCAAGAGCTGGAACGCTCAACCGACTGAGTGACCCGGGTGCCCCCAAAATTGAGCTACTTTACAGGAAAGAAAGAAATGGATCCACGTGAGGGAAAGGGGAAGGGGCGGACAGGAAGGTGGGGGAGGAGACCTGGGTCTCCAAACCCCTGCTTTGACGGCTTCCAACAGATCAACAAAAACAGCAAGCTTAAACTGTTGGAAATGCAAATTCCCCGTTGGAAGTAGAACTGGACGTTTATAACGAGTAGGAATAACTCACTTCTTTATGTCCTGGCACATACACAGCTTGCGGCTGGTATTTTCCTGAGGAACACTGCTCTTTCTAGATTGACTCCCGGCTTCACGCAGCCCGGGCTATGAGGACCCTGGGGACTGGTGTGGTCCACAGAGAAGGTGGGACACAAAGAGAAAATCGATGTTTAGCCCTAAAAAAAAAAAAAAAATGGAAAGCTATCTCTGGAGGGCCAGCGTTCCATTTAAATTTGCTGACACGTGTTGCCTAAGAATAGAGGGTTTGTTCCTTTTTTTTCCCCTCCATTTCATCTGCAAACAGTGTGATGCTTTTGAAACTAAGACTCCTGTGAATGCTGGAGTCAAATTTACAAAGTCCTTTTTACCTAAATCTTCTGAAGTCAGAGTTTTGTCTCTTCTCTATCCCAGGCCTCATTTATTGGCCATCTATAAAATACTTGCTCAACATTCTGCCCTTTAAACACGGCAGACTGGAGGTCTTGAAAACATGCAGGACAGCTGTTGGTCTGGGTTGGTACCTGTTGGTCTGGGTTGGGAGGGCTAGCTCACTACTGCTGGGCTTGTGAACTAGTCCCCAGGCCCCATCACCAGCTTCCCAGCCAGACCCTCTTTTCTGTCATCCTTGGGAGAGAATTCGCGTAAACGGAGGACGTTTAAAAGCCCTTGGAGTATTTCTGCCAAAGGTCCAAAAAAAAAAAAAAAAAAAAAAATCAAAGCTCTATGTTCTTTTTTGCTTACTGACTACAGATGGATAGGTGATCACCTGAGTTGATAAAAGGTTTTGGAGGATGAGAATTGTAACTGGCGGTAAAGCTGGGCGGCCAGTACATGTGGTAGTTCAACAGGTGGGTGGGAACACCTACCTGGAAAGCATCTTCAACCTCTCCCGTCGTTATGAGCGTGATCAGGTGAAACCTTTGGAAGGAACAGTCATCCGGGGGAAATCTTCGAGAATAAACTATATTTCACACAAACAATAATTCAGTAACTTTGGGAGGAGGGGGGAGATTCTCGAACAAAAGCAAATACTTGGACTTACTACAAACCGGTCAACAGGCCACAGGACGTGTGACAAACAAAGGTGACTAGCTTTTTATTAAAAGGTTTCTTTTCTTCAATCCCACCCCACCTGACGTATGACTGACCTCTCCAATCCTCTGCAGACACAAGGCAGATCCAGCCGTCCCCACCGTGGTCCTATGACCAGTCCTACCAGTACCTGGGATCAATCGCCTCGCCTTCCGTACACCCAGCAACGCCCATCTCGCCTGGACGGGCCAGCGGCATGACAACCCTCTCCGCAGAGATTTCCAGTCGACTCTCAAGTAAGCTGCTCGAACACACTGTTTGAAGTCGAGCTAGAGTGGAAGGTTCGAGAGACTGGAGATGCCTGAAGGGGCTGGCAGTCATTTGGGAGGGGGCGGGTAAAATGTGCTTCAAAGACAAGGTTGTCTAAGTCCTACACCCGTGCACGGATTTTCCCTGACACCTTGAGACGGGGATTATGAATGCGAAGGCAGAAGTGGATTCTGTGGGCATTTTGGGCTTGCTCACATCTGGCAGACAAAGGTAGCCGCTGAAGGGTTAATAATACACAAGGTCAAAGTAATCAGCTTCTAGAACTCTGATGGAACTGTCCATCTGGTGGTGGCCAGCTTTCAGAGGCCATGTGAACAACACTGGGGTACCCGTGCTATACCCCACGTGAGAGATTTCTTTTTTTTTTTTTAACATGTATTCATTTTTGAGAGCCAGAGAGAGAGAGAGAGAGCGTGAGCAGGGGAGGGACAGAGAGAGGGAGACACAGAAGCCGAAGCAGGCTCCAGGCTCCGGGCTCCAAGCTGTCAGCATAGAGCCTGACGCGGGGGCTGGAACTCACAGACCACAAGATCATGACCTGAGCCGAAGGCTGAACCGACTGAGCCACCCAGGCGCCCCCACGTGAGATATTTCGAACGAAGGGATGTTCGCACCAGACTAGAGGAGCAGAATGGAAAGCTTGGGTGTCGTGGTTAGCATAATTGTTGTTAATACGAGCTCATTAAATATTAGTCATGTAACCTATGAGACCTTTGGGCTTGGCACTCACCTTTGCTCGTGGGCAGGGAAATCGGAGTGAGAGAAAAATTCCTTTGTTAAAAGCAAAGGAAGAAACTCCCTGTTTGGAGCTTTGGAATTGGAGCTGGGCCAGACTGTGAAAACAGCTCCGAGAACTTCAGCCTTGTGAAGCCCGCAAGCGCACTTCACGTGTGTTGGGAAGCGGGTGGTGGTTTTGGCTTTTCAGCCCTTGAGATCCGATTAGAGTAGATCAGGGGGCAGGCAAAGGGGCCAAGGCTTCTTGTCCGCCATTTTAAACACTGTGTAACACTGTGTTTTCCAGACAGTTGTGAGTACTTGAGATTTCACCAAACGTTTTGGCTTCTTCCCAGAGCTTCTCAACTGCAGCACCACCGACAACTGGGGCCAGAGAATTCTTGGTCGTGGAGGGCTGTCCTGTGCACTGTAGGATCTTTAGCAGCATCTCTGGCCTCTAGATACAGCCGTCCCCCACCCCCCATCCCCCACCAGGACAACCAAGGATGTCTCCAGACGTTGCCAAATAGCCAGAGGTCCCAAACTGCCCCCTTAGCTGAGAACCACCGCCTTCGGGTATTCTCGGGCACTGTGGTGAAAGGGGAGAGCCAACCTGGGTGCCCACTTCCCACATTATTTTCGACTATTAATGCCGGTATTTCCAGGGCACCTGCTGGGGGCTGAGGAGTTGAGGAAGTAGCCTAGGAATTATGACGTCTGCTCAGCTTGTTGTTTTAGAAGTTCTGTTCCCTCAGGACTAGTTTGATTCCAAAGGCACTTGTCAACTTTTATTGATTCTTCTCAGTGGCGCTGCTCGGCTCTCTACATCTGAAACAATTACTGTTTTCCTTGGAAATGTGCCTGCTGTGGGTCCCTTGGAGTTTATTACATAAGACTTTTGACTTGGTCAGCACCCAAGATCCGCACCTTCTAGAGCCCTAGGAGACAGCTGCTCCAACTGACCAGGGTTCAGATGGGAGGGTGGCTTTTTTTTTTTTTTTTTTAAGGAGTGAGTAGCGTGCCCTCCCAAGTCCCGTGTCGCTGTTACACTTCTGAATAACCAGGACTTCAGTTACCCAAGGAGTAAGGAAGGACGTCTCATGGCATGAGGGTGTGAAGTACACAAAAACCCCCGTCCCATTTCAGCACCCAAGACTGTCTTGGAGGGAGGGCCAGAGAGGATTCCAGATGAGCTTTCCCCCGGTGGCAGAGAAGGGCATGGGACGCTGCTCTTCAACTTGGCAGATCTCCCTCTGGGAATTCAAGCCTGGAGCACAGGCCTGCAACGTGTTGTCATATGCCTGGGGCAGTGGGGGGTTGGGACACATAAAAGAAAAGTGGCTGCCGGTCTGCCAGCTTTGAGAACCTGACACTGCTCTGACTGCTTTTCCTTTTAATCCCGCCCCAGAGCTCTGAGATCTGCCCCTCTCCCCGCCCCCAGCCCCACCTGGACTTCCTTCTGCGAAGGGGCCTTGCCCTCTGGTCTCCCCCTCTTTCCTTTGCAGACAGTCTCCACACCTTGTCTGAAAAGAGATGTCATCTGGAGGTTCTCCTTTATTTTTTTTTTCTTAAAGAAAAAAAAAAATTAATGTTTAGCTGCCAACCTGGGCGACAGACAGCATGCATTAATCTGAGTCATGCAAAAGATCCTTTTAAGGCAGCCATTATCTGCTCAGGCTGTTTAATCCTTTGGGGACAGTGGGAGGGGCCTGAGTGGGACAGCTCTCATCCATGTCAAGCTGCAGAACGAACACTTGAGCTGTCACGGCAAATATTTAGCCCCCTCGGTGGGGAAACATTTCCAACGAAAATACCTGAACCTCCTAATCCCTAGATTTCCTACTTCTTAAGAGCTCCCTGTGACTATTAGGGGTCGCCACCCCCACACGCTGTTGAATAAGGGGGCACCGGGCCAGCCGAAGGGACACATGAGCTACAGCCAGGTGGGGTGAACGGTGCATGGCGGTGGGGCTTGGTAGGAAATGTCAGACTGGACATAAAAATGGCAGCAAATATTTGAATAGACCATTTGAATCGGAACGTATCTAGAGGGCCGAAGCTCTTTTTCTATCAAAATGCGTGAGGAAGGATGGCTTGACCAGACAGATGGCCTCTGGTGGAGTGGCATTGGAAGAAGGATCACGGGCCGTAGTGAAGAGCTTTCAGATATCCTGCCCACAAATGAAAGAGCTATTTTTCCCCTGACAGCTGAGACCGTAACATCATTCCATTACTTACATCCGTGACCAACCGCGGACTCACTCGGGATTACGGTAACTTGGTACCATCACCAGGTTACCACGTAGTAGCTGGAACACACTGGCAGAACATGTCCAGACATCGCCACGAAACAGGGTGACCTTTCATTCATTTTTCCAGTGGATTCACCTTTGTGTCTCAGGGCAAATGGAGCAAGAGGCATAATGGGCAGAGTCATTAGCCTGTGTCCAGAGTTCTTGCATCAGATGCCAACAAATTGATTGCATTTGCCTAATGCTTCTCCCTCGACTATAGAAATCTCACTGGAAAAATGGAGTCAAGCTTCCTGTCACAGCTCTCCGTGTGAGCAAAAACAAGTGACACAGAGCTTGCTCACAGACGGCCCCAGAAAGCGGGCAGGGACGAACGCTGTGGAATGAGGTGCGGCCTGGCTTCAGGACGAGCGAGAGCGTGGCCACGGAAGGGCAGCTCTAGAACCACTGTCAGTTCACAGCGTTTTCCCTGCCCACATGTCTGACTCGCTTTGAAAAGATTAACAGCAGTGTTTGTTTGAAAGGCAGACTCCTGGTTTCCTCATTAGCAGAGAGATTGGCTGCAGACTTCGGTTGTTTCTATAAACTTTGATTACCTCTCTGATGAGGAGTATAGACCTCCTCATCACATTCACCCCAAATTTACAGAGGAGTTCATTCGAGAGAGGGAGGGAAGGAGGAGAAGGGAGAAGGGGAAGGGGGGGGGGGGAGAGGGAGAGAGAGACAGGCAGAGAGAGGAGCACACTAGCTCTCCCTGCTGGAATAATAGGCTTGAAATATGAGGAAGTTGATCAACCCCGGATGCCTTCCAAAAACAGATTAATCCACCCTGGTAGCTTTCCTTTCAGAGCAAACTCTTGGCTCCGTTAAGTTGCTCTATGGGCCTGAACACAAAAGGACACAGGCTACATGCCATCCTGAGCTTGGAGTTATTTTATACGTTGGTTTCAGAACTTAACAAATTTTAAAACGTTTCATTCTTTTGGATTTGCTGATGTCACTTTCTGAAGAACAGAAATTACCCCAGGACACCATCCTGCATCTACAGGGGTGGTTCTCAGTGGGGGCGGGGGAGATGGTGGCTTTGCCCCCCTCACCCTACCCCCAGAACACTGGGCAGGGTCTACAGACATTGTTAGTTGTCGCCATGCGGGGTGTGGGGGCACCACTGACATTTGGTGGGCAGAGGCCAAGGACGCTGCCAAACATCCTACAATGCACAGGACAGCCCCCCACCGCCCCAACAAATAACTATCTGGCCCCACATGTCAATAGTGCTACTGTTGGGAAACTGATCTACAGGACACAGGGAGCACTTCCTGGCATCCAGACCCCCTCGTAGTTCCCAAGGGCAGCCTGCGGTTGAGAAAAATGCAGAAGGATGCAGGGAAGGTCAAAGCCGGTTTCTGAAACCATAAATGCATGACCCTAACAAAATGAGTTTTATAGACAAAGCTTTGCCATTCCTGGTTAAAACTTCAACGTGTGCAAAAATGGAGTATATACATCAAGGCCCTGCGGCCACTTGTGTTAACAAAGCAGTGAAGCACAGAACCAACGAAGCGAACCAGGTGAAACTGAGGCTGTGTTTTTCTACCAATGTGGAACAAGTCTAAAGATAGACGTAGGGGAGAGAGCGGTGTTGATATTCACTGCCACTCATTCTCAAGTCATTAGTATGGCACGCATTAGAGCAAATCATAAGAAATTGCCAATTTTTAATTGTTTGAGGCCTACAGAAACAGCAGTTTCCTATGATTCAACCTAAATATTATGTATAATGTATTGTTATTATATATTATTATAACACAGTGTCATATTATGTAGGATATATTCTATTAATATTCATCTGCTCATGCATCCATTACATTAGCATTGCATAATTTTATAAGTTACATCTTGTTATTATTATGTTCATATCACAGATTACACTTATATTAATATTGGCATGTTAATATACTGATGATAGAGGGCTGGTCAACTTTTTAATGTAAAGGGCTAGACAGTAGGTATTTTACGCTTTCTGCCAACTTTTTAACGGAAAGGGCCAGATAGTAGGTATTTTATGCTTCCTGGCTCCCACGATCGGTCCGTGTCCCGACCACTCAACTTTGCGGCGGTGGCTCCACAGCAGCCCCGATAATACATCAAAGAATGAGCAAAGCTCCTTCCAACGAAATGGTCAGTGTGGCCACTGAAATTTGAATTTCACGGGACCTTCGCGTCAGGAAATACTCTTCTTTTCACTTCTTTCAACCACGTAGAGAGGTAACTCATTCTTAGCTTGTGAGCCATGCGAAAATCGGTAGCAGCTGGAAGGCGGGCTTGTCAACCCCGCTACACCGATATCCAATCATACGTTATCGTATCTACCGTATTGGATGTTACATTACATCGTTTACAATAACGTGTTATCGCACACGAACTCACGTTACGCGTCGTCCTATACGGCCGCCCACCCACCTCCCTGCCCACGAGCATGCTGGGTAGGCCCGGGCTCCGAGGACAGCAGCATTCTGGGTAACCACGTGGGCGTGGCCGTGGGCGGGAGGGGCGTGGCCTCCCCCACCAGCGCCTGACGCTTCTCTTCTCCCCCCCCCCCCACCCCGCAGCGGCGCCCGACCTGACGGCCTTCGGCGACCCGCGCCAGTTCCCCGCGCTGCCCTCCATCTCAGACCCTCGCATGCACTACCCCGGCGCCTTCACCTACTCCCCGACGCCCGTCACGTCGGGCATCGGCATCGGCATGTCGGCCATGAGCTCGGCCACGCGCTACCACACGTACCTGCCGCCGCCCTACCCCGGCTCGTCGCAGGCGCAGGGCGGCCCCTTCCAGGCCAGCTCGCCCTCCTACCACCTGTACTACGGCGCCTCGGCCGGCTCCTACCAGTTCTCCATGGTGGGCGGCGAGCGCTCGCCGCCGCGCATCCTGCCGCCCTGCACCAACGCGTCCACGGGCTCGGCGCTGCTCAACCCCAGCCTCCCGAACCAGAGCGACGTGGTGGAGGCCGAGGGCAGCCACAGCAACTCGCCCACCAACATGGCGCCCGCCGCGCGCCTCGAGGAGGCCGTGTGGCGGCCCTACTGAGGCCCCCGCGGCGGCCGGCGGGAGGGGCGCCCGGCCCGGCCTTGGCCGCAGACGGCCGGCCCGCCTGGGCGGGGAGGCCGGGCCCGGGGCGGGGAGCGCGCCCCGCGCCCCGCGCCCCGCGCCCGGGGCCCTGGGATCTCGCCCCGCTCCGCGCCGCCCCCCGCCCCCCGGAAACGTGCGGAGCGCCGTCGTGTGGGCCCGTCTCCCCTTTTCCGAACCCGACCCGACCTGACCTCCCCCCTCCCCCCCCCGCCCCCCGCGAGGGTGTCCGCTCCGCCACCACGCGGACGCGTCGTCAGGCAAACAGGAAGATTCCCAGAGGGAAACTGTGAATGCTTCTGATTTAGCGATGCTGTGAATAAAAGAAAGATTTTATACCCTTGACTTCACTTTTTAACCAAGTTGTCTATTCCAAAGAATGGAATTTTTGGTTTGGGGCGGGGAGGGGTGGGGGAATGCAGCTCCTCTTGTTTTGGTATCTAATTCATAGTTTTAATTTTCTTTTCCAGCACCTTATAAATTGCAAAATGCGTATTTGCATTTGGGGTGGTTTTTATTTTTATATATATATATATAAATTTGAGCTTGCTTCTCTCTTGCTTTGACAATTGAAAGAAATATGATTCCTTTTTCTGTAAGTTTTATTTAACTTTTCTTTTGGACTTTCGTGTAGTTGTTGTTTTAGAGAAACAGCTACAGCTTTGGGTCATTTTCAACTACTGTATTCCCACAAGGAATCCCTAGATATTTATGTATCTTGATGTTTAGACACTTACTTATGTGTTGATACTTTTTTTTTTATTATTTAAATGTACTTATATTAAGAAGAAAAATATCAAGTACTACATTTTTGTTTTTGGTAGTAGCCAAAGTTAAATGTGTCACATTGAAGAAGGCTGGAAAAAAAAGGACAGGCATTGAGATGACCGGGTTATCTAAATATTGTTTACATTAAACTCCCTTTCATGTTAATCAAACGAGTTGGTAGCTAATGCAGCAATGTTTTTAATAGGCTTTTTAGATACTGAGGGCCACTCAAAGGATCTGAAGTATGGAATTTTCTGCCAAGCTCAACAGAGGGTCTCCTATCTGACTCCCTCCCTTGGAACAGAGAAGGTCAGATCTGGTTCCAGAGGGTTCAGGTAGATGCCAATGATTGCACCTCTGGCGAGGATTTATTTTCTGCCTAGCAGTTTGCTCCCTCCACGGGCTCTTGATGATGTCAGACATGCTTTATAACCGAACAAATCCAAAGGAAGCTGTGTGGCAGAGAAGTATCCACATGGGAAGCCAGTGAATGAATTTATGGGTTCCTTAACTGCTCCCTTCTGGGGTAGTAAGGAGATCGTCCGAATCCAGAGTTCAGATTTTTTAGCTCCAAAAAAATAGTCGTGTTTGATACAGTCCCTGTTCGTTGATGCAGAACAAAACGTGTGGCTGTCCCCCAAGGCTGGGAGGGGAAGAAACTACAGACCGGGTGCCTTTGATGCCCACAGGTCTCCAGCCGAAGTTTCAGAGGGTGGGCCTAGAGGCAGACCTGAACAGGCCAGTCTTCCTGTGGGCGCCCAGGTGGAGCGCATGCGAAAGCATTGTCCCGCCCGAGCCGGACTCCCGACCCACGCTGCCCGTCCACCGCCCACCCTCGCGTTGCTTTCACCTGCCTTGCGGGGTGTGTGTGTGCAGTCCTCTCCGTGCCTCGGCGGGACAGGAGAAATTCGCGCCACCGCTGCCCATGGCTACGATTCAAAAGTATCCAATGTCACTGTAAATTTTATGGCACTATTTTCATTGGAGAATTCGGTCAGAATGCAGTTGTTGTACAACTCCTAAATACTAACTGCTGACTTTGACATATGTGTGCTCAAAATGATCTGGTTGTTATTTAATGTACCTCTGACGTTAGCTGAAATGATTTCAGGTCAACTCTGAAGAGTATTTGAAAGCAGGACTTCAGAACAGTGTTTGATTTTTATTTTATAAATTTAAGGATTCAAATTAGAAAGATCTTTGGCTGCAGGCAGCAAAACAGCTGGTCTTATTTAAAACAACTTGTTTTTGAGTTTTCTTATATATATATATATATATATATTGATTATTTGTTTTACATAGATGCAGTAGCACTTTGGTAAGAAAGAGTAAAGCAGTTTGTTTGGTCAGTCAGGTCATTCTTATTTAGCAAAGAGCTAAAACAGATCTTGGAGAAACTCAGAATATATTCATTTTCAGCTTAGACATAATCCTCTCTCCACAACTCAACTTGATGTTTGATTCTGTATCACATTTTTTACAGCAAAATTACCCTTGAATGTCAGTAAATTTAAGTGTTGGGTTTTTTTTTTTTTTATTTCTGAAAGGGACCTTTAGCCCATTTACCAAATCGAATTGAAGCATTCTTTTCAGCACATGTGACCGTATCTGACCTGACAAAATCTGGGGGGGGAGATGAAGGAAAAACAATTTCTATTTTTCACTTCAATTCCGGTACCTGAAGATATTCCAACTCAAAACCAGCCTAACGCCCTAGAAAGGGAATCAGAGGATGCTCCACATTGAATCTTGACTCTCAAAGGCATGTATGAGGAGGGCTTGTCACTTCGTTGTAGACCCACTGGTTTGGCCATTCGGAGTTTCACAGTCCCTGACCAGCAAATGTAGTACTTAACTGGTCCAAAAAATTAAGTCAGATGTTACTTGTTCTGGAGATAGGCCTCACATCACACTTAATGCCTTTCCCCCTCCTGAGAAGTTGCATCCGTTGCCTTCAGGTACGTTAAGGTGTCCCTTTAATCGAGGAGACCCTTAAGCCACTAATGTCATAACTGGATGTATCTGGAAACATTGGTCCAAGAGAAGAAAGATTAAGCCATTTCTACTGCTCATTCGTGCCTTTATAATTTCAACATGAACGTGCATTTTCATTCTTTTTGTTTTTCTCACTATATTTCTTTTATTACTTGTATTTCTTACATTACTTCTATTTCTTTCCTTCCCTGCGCCTGTAACATCTTCCTCTGTTTCGCTTCCCTTTCCTCCTCCGTTCTCCCGCTTTATCTGAGGAGACAGCACACACACCCCAACTCCGCACCAAATGTCCAGAACACGAGGAGCTGCCGTTCTCCTCCCTTTGCATAAAGGAACATGGTGAGTCAGCCTTTCTCCTGCCCGTGGGTTTCTTCCAGCAGAACAGAGACCTTGCCAACCATTTTGGGTCTGCTTGCTGTCCAAGTGCAGCAACAGAAGCCTTCCTGGGCAAATTACAATCAGTGAGTTAATAGACAGCCTTTCTGCTGCCTCGGGTTTCTGTGCAGATAAACAGCAATGCTCTGATTAGAAAGGAAATGAATGGTTTCACTCACATGTCCTGCAATTTATGCTTGCAGATTTCTGTCCTGAAATACCTGCTTCCTTAGGACATTCCGTCCTGGTGATTCTTGTTTTTGGTGGGTTTTGTTTTCTGGGGTATGACATATTTGGGGTCTTTTATACATGAAAAATCAGTTTGACGATAATCTCAGAAAACGTTTTTTACATCTGAACAAATGCCTTTTTGTTCACCTACAGGATACAATCCTTTGGGGTTTTTTTGTTTGTCTGTTTGGAGTTTCCCCCCCCCCCTTCATTTTAGCCAGATCGGTATTGATGACGCTGATCAACTGGCATTTTTTTTTTCCTTCCAGAAGAGTTGCATCAACAAAGTTAATTGTATTTATGTATGTAAATAGATTTTAAGCTTCATTATAAAATATTGTCAATACCTGTAATAACTTTTTTCCAATTTTTTTGTGTGTGTTTCTAAGGACTTTTTCTTATGTTTGCTAAATACTGTAGACAAAAAAAAATGCTTCTTTCTACTTTGTTTATTTTAGACTTAAAGATGAGCTACTTTTTATTCACTTTTGTAAAGAGCTAATAGCATGGTTCCAGTTTGTTGTTGTTTTTTTTTTTTTTTAAGTTCACTTTTTGTTCTAGGGGAAATGAATGTGCAAAAAAAAAAAAAGAAAAAGAAAAAAAAAAGAACTGTTGGTTATTTGTGCTATTCTGGATGTATAAAAATCAATGGAAAACAAAATAAACTTCCAAATTGAAACGGCAGTAAAACACCTCTATTGACAAAGTAACAATGGGAAACGCGGTCTTAGTCCAACAGGCCCCACCCACCTAGTGTCTATTTGCGCGACGGTTACTGGATCTGTTCGCAAAGCCTCCTGGAAAAGTGTGTGCGCTTTCTTTCTACCCGGTACTGACGCGTTGCATCCTTCCCAAAAGGAAACTGTCAATCTCGAGTTTTAAACCAGATACGGTATGAGAGAACACCCCCACCAGCCCCTCTCCAAGGTGTTTCTAGACGGGGTAGGGCGGGGGGTGGCCCCCATCGTGCGTGGGCTCCTGTCCGAGTGGCCGCCTCCCCTCTGCCGGGAGCCTGCCCCGGGCCCAGCCTGTGCAGGGCGGCTGGCCTGCTGCTGCCCGGGGACCACGGGAGCCTTACTCTCTTTGTACCACAGTCTCTTCTGTAAATCCAATCTCCTCGCTTAGCGAATGGCAAATAAACAGTTTGGCAAGTACATAACGCCCTCATCACACTGGTTTTGTCTGTTTCGGAGATGGAGGGCCGGGAAGCCAAAGGAAGGCCCCGCAGCACGCACAACACCTTCGGCAAGCTCTTCACGGGCTGGCTGGCCTTCGGGCTGGCGTCAGTGCCTTCTCCTCCCCGGGGGGCCAGCACACCCTGGCTTCTGAGGCCATGAGCGCCGAGGCCAAGCCCAGGCCCCCCGCGCAGCTTCTTTGGGCACGAAGGAGCAAGGAAGCACGCTCTCATGCCTATATAAAAGTAATAACTGATTTGAACGAATTACGTGGGACCTGCCAACACAGAGTGGGAAAGGTGCACCTACGTTCAACAAGAGGCCGGTCGCCGTCATCCGCCTCCATTTCTTGAAACCACACGAGTCAGCCCTGAGTCAGCCTTGAGTAGCCGTGGTGAGTTGTTTCAAGTTCTTCACTCACCACCTACCCCGTGCAACGCTAGTATTTCAGTCTCACGACTCTGTGACCAAGTTACCTCCCAGCCACGGACCACCATCTAACACTCCTTCGTGGTTCTTGTCACTGCCTTGTCGTGGTCTTTGATGGCCCGCAGGGTGGTCATGAAGAATGTCAGGACACAAAGCAAGTGGGATCCGAAGAAATAATGGCCAATGAGCCGAGGCAGGAAATGGGTGGGAAGCTCAGGTTAGGCGTGTTCAGAGAGGGGGGCCTAGCGGGGCCGCTGAGCACGTACTGGGGAGCCACACAGCCTGGGTCTGAGTTCCGGTTCTGTTTCACACTCGGAAACAGATTAAACTGTGGGCCCAGGCTTTCCCACCCGTAAGATAGAGAAAACGATGCTAGAAGTTAGGAGATCTAAATTAATACATGTGAAACATACTAAAACGTTGTCGGTATGTTGGGGCGCCTGGGTGGCTCAGTCGGTTAAGCGTCCGACTCTTGATTTCAGCTCAGGTCGTGATCTTACGGGTTCAGCAGTTCAAGCCCCACATCTGGCTCCACGCTGATGGTGTGGACCCCGCTTGGGATTCTCTCTCTCTCCCTGTCTCTCTCTGCCCCTCCTTGCTTGCATGCTCTCTCTCTCTCAAAATAAATAAACATTGAAAATAATAAAACAATAAAAAGTGTTGGTACGTAATACATGCTCGGTAAATGGAAATACGCAGAATAGTACTGCTCATTAGTAAAAACGTAAACCAGATCAAATAAAAAGTTAAAACGCCTTCCACTTTTCCCAATCCATGCCTCGATGTTACTGCTAACTGGTCCATGTTTGCCATCGCAGACTTTTTCTGTACCCATGATATACACCACATATTTTTTAAAATCTTTTTTTAATGTGTATTTATTTTTGAGAAACAGAGAGAGAGGAAGGGAGAGTGCGAGCAGGGGAGGGACAGAGAGAGAGGGAGACACAGAATCTGAACGGAGCAAGCTCCAGGCTCCGAGCTGTCCTCACAGAGCCCGACGCGGGGCTCAAACCCACGAACCTGGAGATCATGACCTGAGCCGAAGTCGGACGCTTAACCGACTGAGCCCCCCGGGCGCCCCTATACACCACATATTTCATCTCATCCACGCAAAAAGGCATCCTACGATACATTACACTGCACAGCCTTTTCACTTGATATACAGTGTGTGTCCTTCGCACTTAGATCTGCTTCATTCTTTTTAATGACGGCACCACAGAAAACGGGATGGTTGGACTCGTCAGTTTGCCCCTTCCTTTACTGATGGGCTGGAAGGTCCCCCCAGTGACTTGCTGCCACAACAGCTCTCTGCACGTGTCTTATGACCTCATGCTTGAATTTCTGTACATTTAAAGAAGAACTGCTGAAAAATAAGATAATAAAATAAAATATAAAATAAAATAAAATAAAATAAAATAAAAAGGAACTGTGGGTTCCAAACGATTTTACATTTTGACAGATCCCTCCAGAATGCTCTTGCAAAAGAATTAGATTTCCGGGGTCAGGGCCACGTGCTACGAGGCAGAAAACAGAAACTTGCCAGGGAAATGCTCGATTATGGCGGTCGGGAGCAGGGTTTAAACCGGACCTTTGGGTCAGAGAGGTTTTGTACCTTCTGCAGTGCTTAAAGCATTCCAGGGGAGGAGTGAATTAAAACTAACAAATTACATGGACGTGCTCACTAAAGCCGGACTCTTACTAAAGCACTGCACACACACTAGCTTATTCCATTCTTACAGTGGCCCCGTGGGGGAGATCCTGTTGTCCCCATTTTGCAGACAAGGACACTGAAGTCCAGTGAGGTTAAGCAGTCCGCCCACGCTCCATGGCTATCGGTGGAGGAGCAGGGATTTGGGCCCCAGAAGTCTGGTTCAGGACTCGGCTCCACCGCTTTCTAGACTGAGGCTCTGAGCAACCCTGACATTCGTCGATGACAAAAGAGCTGAGTAAACCCTCATGGGTGACTTTCCCTTCAAAGAATGCCTCCCTCTTGCTCATCTGAAAAGCAGAAGGGAGAAATGAGTACATGAGAGTTTCCAGAAAAGGGAGAGCCCAAGGGGCTTCCGAAGAAATCGTTCACACTTGCTCCATCCTCCCCATCATGGAGAGGCTCCAAGTGAAAAGCGCCTTCCCTGCACGACTGTCTCGGGCAGACCCCATGAGATGTGGGCGAAAGCTGTGGCCGGAACCCTCCACACCTCCATTCCGACCTTCATTCGCTCATTTTTAAGAAACTTTATTTTTAAAGACGGTTTTAGATTTACAGAGAACGTGAGCAGACACTTCAGAGAGTTTCCAGCTCCCCCGTCCCCCTGCCCCCTGCCCCCAGCACACAATTTCCCCTGAGACTTAAACACCTTAAACGTCGGTATAGTGCCTTTGCAACAATTAATGAGCCCCAGCCGATACGTGATTGTGAACTAGGGCCCGCGGTTTATTCGGATTTCCTTAGTTTTCACCTATGTCCTTTTTCTGTTCCAAGATCCCGCACGACATTTAATTGTCACGTCTCCTTAGGCTCCTCCTGGCTGTGACGTTTGCTTAGGCTTCCCTTGTTTATGAGGATCTCGGTACTTCCAAAGAGTACCAGTCAGGTATATTGCGGGCTGCCCCACTATGAGAATTCCTCTGCCACTTTTTTTTCTCATGATGAGACGGGGGTTGCGGGTGTTGAGGAGGAAGATCACAGAAGTGACGTACTATTTTTTATCACATCTTATTAAGGACACATACAATCAACATGATCGATGCCTGCTGGCATTGACCTTGATCGGGCGGTAGAAGTGTTTGTCAGGCTCTCCTCTGTAAAGTTACCCTTCAATCCCCCCCTTTCCATACTGTACTCTTTGGAAGAAAGTCAGCACACACAGGCCACACTTAAGAAATGAAGAATTGGGGCGCCTGGGTGACTCAGGTCACGATCTCACAGTTCATGAGTTCGAGCCCCACATTGGCATCTCTGTTGTTAGCACAGAGCCTGCTTCGGGTTCTCTGCGCCCACCCCACGCCCGCCCTGCACCTCCCCAACTCGTACTCTCTCTCTCAAAAATAAAGAAAAACATTAGAAAATAAAAACAAAATGAAGCCTTATCCTCTCTCCCTTCAGGAGGCAGGAGTCCTTGGCTGAGAGCAGTAGGACAGCACCATCTGTGGCCACGTGGCCCCTGGTGTGAAGCAGAGAGATCTCCGGAGAAGACGGCCAGCTCCCCTCCTGCTAAGTGTAGGAGCACCCGGTCTCTGCCCCCTCTAGCCTAGACAATCCAAAAGTTCAGGTTTCTAGAAGCTCCATGTGGCCCAGTCACTTTGGGTTCACTGTCTTCGTTCACAGCCAAGTTTTCCTCCACCCTTCCCTTCCAAATGATGTTGAGAGAGTCCTCACCAAAGTATTCCAATGTGGCTCAGGATGCCAAAAAGTTGCCTCTTTCTTCCTTTCCTTCTTCCTTCCTTCTTTTTTCTTTCCTTCAAATTCTCTTTCTTTCTTTCTTTCTTTCTTTCTTCTTTATTTCTGTCTTTCTTTCTTTTAGGTTTGTGATCATTGGTTGAACTTTATCTTACGACTTAACAGAATTTCCCATATCTTTGTTCAAAACCAGCACACTGTGTGTCCATGATCCCCCCTGTCAGTCGGGTTTCGGAATCCTAGATCCCAGAATCCTAAGGTAACGCCAAAGTAAGCAAATGCCCCCCCCCCTTTGATGCATATATACCCTTCCCTACCCTTAGGGTTTCTCAAGAGTAGCCTTGCCTCCTTCATGATACATTATAGGATTAAGTTCCCTGCTCATGTTTTCAAAGGGAGAGAAGGTGTCATGGAATGTGTTTACTGCCGCAGAAGAGGGGTGTTCGTTGTGTGCCAAATTTTAATATTGGTAATTACGTTTTGCATACCTCAAATTCTCCCTCGTTTCCATTTCATTGATGCTGTTGTAAAGATTAATGAATGTTTTGAAAGTGTTTTGAAGATGAAAAGTCTTACGTGCATACAAAGTATGATTATTTGTTATTACAAATAGTTGTACGAGGCCATTTTCTTTCCTCGCCTTGGTGACTGTGGGAGAGTTTCTGCAGGCAATTAAAAGCTGTAGTGTCTTCCTTAAAAAATGGCTGCCTTCATCAAAAATCTTTTCTATGGCAGCGAACAACAGAGTCTTTCCCTCCTCCTGGGGGAGGCAGACTCTAAACAAATCAACAATAACATATTGTCTAGCAGATGGTATATTGGGGTGCCTGGGTGGCTCAGTCAGTTAAGCATCAGACTCTGATCTCAACTCAGGTCATGATCTGACGGTTCATGAGTTGGAGCCCCACATCGGGCTCTGTGTGCTGACAGCGCGAGCCTGCTTGGGATATTCTCGCTCTCTCTCTCTCTCTCTCTCTCTCTCTCTCTCAAAAATAAATAAATAAATCAACTTTAAAAAATGATGGTATATTAATTTCCAAAGATTGCTGTAACACAATACCACAACTGGATGGCTTGAAACAAAAGAAATTTGTTGTCTGACAATTCTAGAAACCAGAAGTCCAAGATCAAGAGGCTGGCGAGGGTGATTCTATCAAACAGATGCAGCCTTGGAGCAAAGGACACAGTTCAATGAGTAGACCACGACTGGATTTCAGGTCCCATTCACCTACTCAGCTGGGTGCTCCAGGTAGATTTTGTGCAGCACACAAAAGTAGAACCAACAGGCTATGCTGATGGATTAAATATGATCTGTGGGAGAAAAAGGAATTGAGAATACCTTCAAGGTTTTAGATCTGAGAAACTCGATGAATGAAGTGGGCATTCCCTGAAGCAGAAATCTGGGAAGGAGTGAGTTTGTCCAGAGACCCCATCTCCTGGTGGGTCAGGAAAAGAGGAGGATGCATTACATGCTCTTCAAGATTCTTCCAACAATGAAGGATCCATCCAGGTGGCAACAGAAGCTATGGTAGATTTAAAAAGAGGATGGGGCGCCTGGGTGGCGCAGTCGGTTGAGCGTCCGACTTCAGCCAGGTCACGATCTCGGGGTCCGTGAGTTCGAGCCCCGCGTCGGGCTCTGGGCTGATGGCTCAGAGGCTGGAGCCTGTTTCCGATTCTGTGTCTCCCTCTCTCTCTGCCCCTCCCCCGTTCATGCTCTCTCTCTGTCCCAAAAATAAATAAACGTTGAAAAAAAAAATAAAATAAATAAATAAATGAAAATAAATAAATAAATAAATAAACAAATCAAAAGATGGGTCTCCCTTGCTTGTTAGGAATTCTGCTTGACAGCCATATACATGACTTAATAAGAAAGCAGCATCCCATTTTCCCACAAGTATTCTGTGATCGAGATCTGACTCTTTGCAAAACCAGGGGGATCCCTGAACTCCGCCCCCAACTCCGCAACCATGTTCTCATTCTTCAATTCGGTAGGTGAGGAATTGTCGCTTCATTTGGCCTAACTGCCCACGGGGAGGGAAACCCACAGCAAGACTTAACTGTAGGCGTCACCTTCTCCCTATGCCAATCAGTTAGCCCCCAAGGATGGAGAGAGGATTTCGCTAAGTCCGCGTGTGCCTTGATTTGGATTGTCAAACAGAACGACCCGCGCATTGAAACCTGCAAAAACGACAGATTCCTATAGCTGAAATACTTTCCTTTCATCCCTGAGTTTTAGGAAGCCAAAACCTGCCGGTTGCCTACCCCAGTATCCATTTTCCTCGGTAATAGATTCCCTTGGTCACATGACTGCCTGGAGGAAAGACTGCACCTTCCTTACAGCTTGGCCTCCCATGTGACAAATTTCTGGCCAATGTTATCTAAATGGAGGCAGCTTCCAGAAAACTCCTTAATGAAGAGTGGGTGTGCATATGTTGCCCCCACTTATCCATCTCTTCCCTAACCTGGCTGCCTAGAATAAGGAGCGGATGGTCCGTGGAAGAGAGCTACACCCCAATGGGTGGATGCCATTAAGAGTTTGGTCCAATGTCTTCGTCCCCATCCCACTGGAACTGCCTATGTCTGGATGCATCCACATGAAAGAAAACTAAACATTTACCTCTCACTTAGGCCACCTATATGTGGGGTTTTCTGTCACTGCAGACAAACTTAATCTTAAGTGCCATACACACATAAATGACCACCTCGGGCAGAAACACTGACTGGGGGAAGAAGTGCTTTCTTGCTTTCTCTTCTCCCAAACTCTGATTCCTTCCAGTTTATTAAGGGCCTTTCCGGGTGTTCGGGGACTGTAGAGAAAGGAGGAAGTGAGAGGAGGTAGCAGGGTTGCTCCAGAATCTACCAGGATGAACAGCCCCGTGGCTCCACTGTGAGCTCATCTCTAACTCTGCCCTAATGTTTGTAACGACCCAAAAGTGCTTAGCTCAGGTTGTCAAAAACCACTTTGCCTGTGATCCACTTGCCTGATAGTCAAGTTTCCTTAAAATTCAATCCAGCTTCAGGGTTTTTGCCTTTCTTCCATGTCCCATCCTCATCTGCCATCTTGTCTTTCTAACTGTTGAATATGGTCTGGGGGCATGTCTGCCATTTTTTTTTTAAAAGGCTTTGATAAGGAACCATCAGATTTACAGCGTTTTATGGATAATGTGGTTTTTTTTCAATTTGGGTGCCCTTTTTCTCATTGTAAATAAACAAAGGACTTTTTAGCCAGGTTTTTTGAAGATCCTTTTCTCAAATTTTGACCATTTTTTAAAATTTAATTTGGGGCACCTGGGTGGCTCAGTCAGTTAAGCGTCCGACTTCAGCTCAGGTCACGATCTCGCGGTCCGTGAGTTTGAGCCCCGCGTCGGGCTCTGGGCTGATGGCTCAGAGCCTGGAGCCTGTTTCCGATTCTGTGTCTCCCTCTCTCTCTGCCCCTCCCCCATTCATGCTCTGTCTCTCTCTGTCTCAAAAATAAATAAATGTTAAAAAAAATTTAAAAATAAAAAAATAAAAAAAATAAATAAATAAAATTTAATTTTGTTTAGCTATGTTTATTTGTATTTTATTTCACATTAAATGCTCCCAAACAGATGAAAAACCTTCACAACGGTGAATTTTGAACGGAACTGGCCTTTGGATGATTAGTCACGGGCTGGTTTTCCATAAATTGGTTTTGAGTGATATGATCTCCTCCCTACACATAGGCATTTCCAGAATCTAGTCTCCTTATACCTACTCCAAGGACTTGAAATTCCCAACCCTCAGCTGCCACACTTGTGAGGTACAAATAAAAGTATCTGTTTCAATCTAACTAGTATTAATAATGAATATGTTTGGCAAAAAATTAAAAGGAAGACAACAGAAAATGTTGGAGAGAATGAGTAACAATGAAAACTCTCTTACTTTGCAGGTGGGAGTATAAATTGGCATCACCACTTTGGGAAACAATTTGACATTACCCTCACAGAACTGAACACATGCCTCACCCTCAGTCCCAGAATGTCCACTGCCAGAAAAATACCTGACAGGGGCGCCTGGGTGGCTCAGTCGGTTGAGCGTCCGACTTCGGCTCAGGTCACGATCCCACGGTTCGTGAGTTCGAGCCCCGCGTCGGGCTCTGGGCTGATGGCTCGGAGCCTGGAGCCTGCTTCCGATTCTGTGTCTCCCTCTCTCTCTCTGCCCCTCCCCATTCATGTTCTGTCTCTCTCTGTCTCAAAAATAAATAAACATTAAAAAAAATTAAAAAAAAATACCTGACAGACTCCTCCTATGCACCAAAAGATGTGTGCCACTGCTTAAAGTGGCACTAATTGTACTAGCAAGAACTAGAAACAACTCGAATGTCCACGATAGAAGATGGATAAGTAGGCTGTGTTATATTCTTACAATGGAAGAGTATACCGAGATGAAAATGAATGGACTACCATTACATGAATGAATGGAGTACCATTACATGAATGAATGGACTACCATTACATGAATGAATGGGCTACCATTACATGTAGCAAAATGAGTCACGGGGCTAAAAACTCAGAAGAATGTACAGGGTGCAATTCTATTTATATAAAGCTCAAAAGCGAGCCAAATATTTTAAGGGATGCATACACAGGTGTTCTGAGAAAATTAGGGGAATTATTAACACAAAATTCAGGATACTTGGTTACACTAGGTAGGTGATCAGAGATTCTGGGATATTGTTATATTTTTTCTTAGCTTAGGTGGTGACTATATGCATCTTTATCTAATCATATAGAGAGAACTTGGTTCAGTTAAACTGCTAATGAGCTCAAAACTCAACGTTAGATCAACGGCTCTTGTCCAAGGCCCCTTTGGAATCCCATGAGTCAACCTATCATGTGACAAATACATACCCGTGGTCACCATAGGAATCAGATAAAGGAGTAAATGGCTGCTGTTGGAACCACAGCTCAGATCCCCCCATTCCAGTGCCTGTGAGTCTTTTTTTCTTTTTTTTTTTTACTTTTTTTAAAAAAAATTTATTCATTTTTGAGAAACAGAGTGCAAGCAGGGGGTGGGGCAGAGAGAGAGGGAAACACAGAATCCGAAGCAAGCTCCAGGCTCCGAGCTGTCAGCACAGAGCCCGACGTGGGGCTCGAACTCACGAACTGTGAGATCATGACCTGAGCCAAAGTCAGATGCTTAACTGACTGAGCTGCCCAGGCACCCCCTCCCCACAATGCCTGTCATTCTTCAATGTTTATTTATTTTTGGGACAGAGAGAGACAGAGCATGAACAGGGGAGGGGCAGAGAGAGAGGGAGACACAGAATCGGAAACAGGCTCCAGGCTCTGAGCCATCAGCCCAGAGCCTGACGCAGGGCTCGAACTCACGGACCGCGAGATTGTGACCTGGCTGAAGTCGGACTCTTAACCGACTGCGCCACCCAGGCGCCCCCTGTCATTCTTATATATCCAGATCATTTGGGTCAGAGGAAGAAAAAACGCCAACATGCTAATAGGACTGAAAGTATCCACGGGGGAAAATCGCATATTTATTCGACTTCCTTTAGCTGGTTCTTAACAGCAACCATCCTCAAAGCCCTGATGATGCCCCTGAAGTTATTTATAAACCCTCGCTAGTTGCTCCACAAAACAGAGGAAATAGCCATGTTGTCCACAAATTAACTTTTCACATGTGGTTAATGATTTCAACACTAAGGAGGGGGATACGTGCATGTGGGTGGCACCGAGGGGTAGGAAATAGTAAACGTAAAAGAAGGGGACAATAACCACAAATTTAATTCAGAAACAAAACAGTCTTTCTTTTGGTTTCAATTGTCTCTTTCTGTCTCCATGAATACCTCATGTCTATGTAATGATTGGTTCAAGCCTCACTTAAAACACAAGCCCTTAACAAGATCCCAGCTCATTGGTTCGCAAGGAGGGAAGAAAGCTTGCTTCGTGCTGTAAAAAGTTTGATGTAATTGCCCCTCTCCCTGGTCTCTTTGTCTAAACCACTAACTCCTGCAGTACTGAGACTCTGCTTGGAGTTTCCTCCAATATTTGAACACATAAATATAGGTCTGCAAGTACACTGCCCCTGTTTATGAGCCTTTTAAAGATCAAAGCGTCGTTTTCAGCTGTGGGGCTTGTCACTCTGAAACATACTGTACCTTACCATTTAACGGGTAGTCCTTTCAGAACAGCCCAGGAGACTCTTCCCATCTTTTCTTAACAATGAGTCCTACAGTTTGTGTAAAGAGATGCCCTTAATAGAGGGTTCGATTCTGTCCCCAACATATTAAAAAGCTCAGTGCCTCCCATTTAATGGGGCTGAATTTTAAAGGGTGCAGGTCTAAGCTTCCATATGTCTCGATCTGAAGATGCCAAAACTGTGCTTCAAAATCAAATGGTCAGATTGACAAAAGAGAATTTCACAGGGTAGGAAAAAAGTTAAGAACTCACCGGACACTGTTTCTCTAGGTAGTGTCTACACTTAAAGAATGGCTCCAAAGTCGTGAACATCCTGGAGCCCACGTCACGTTGCTTAACAGTCATTGTCCCTACACGTGCATCTTGTGTTTTCTTGGCAACGCCTTCAATTTCCACTGAGTTCAAATGTGAACTTTGGGACAGCTTACGTATTTCTTACATAGACTAAGATAGAACAAATAAGAGCAAGAATAAAATGGGAGGGTAAAGAAATTAAAAACCAGAAAGTGAGTTTAAATTGAGACATTTTCTGAAATCATAAACATACTTTAGGTCTTCAAAGACCTGATTCTCAGAAGTATAGTAGGCTGCCTGGCTTGAAGTTAAGAACAGTGGTGCATTTGGTATGTGAGAAGTAGATTTTGAAAGATTCCTGCCTCCAATCATGGTGGGAGTAGCATGTTGCAGATTAACACTCCCATAGGGAACAACTAACAGAACGTCAGTGTGTGTGTGTGTGTGTGTGTGTGTGTGTGTGTTTGAAGACATGAAACCAAGGTAAACAGGGACCTAAGGGGTCAATATCCTAGAAAGCAAGGGAAGTAGAAAAGAAGTGAGAAGTGATATGAGTCTGACATTTGGCATTACTTTTGCTTTTCCCTTCCAGGCATTTTCTGTTTCTCAAGCCTGCTAAAAAACTAAAAAAAAAAAAAAAAATTGGGGGGGGGGGGGGAGGTTAAGCTTCAAGGTACAGGGACAAAAATTAGGTTCAGGGCCCTTTAAGAAAGAGACAGGAGAGAGGCGCTGATAAATTACCCAGGCTTTCCATTGAAATGCTCCAAGAGCTATACCTGGGAGTGCAGCTTCACAAATACTGAAACACAGACTCTAATCACCTCAATATCTGCATAGATTTAGTTACTTTAAATCCAAACGCTCTCCAAAGCATAACAGATGCTCAAATTATCTAAACAATTTTTATACACAATGTTAGCTATTCAACTAGAAATTACTTGACACACCAAAAGACATGAACAAATAACTGAAAACCAAGAGAAATCACAGATAGTTGTCACAGAAATCATAGGAGTTGTCAGATACGGACTTCAAAATATATGCAACCAATAAATGCAAGAAAGTTAGATGGCTATATGTAGACAACTCAAAACTATTTTTAAAAAAGTGGACCTTCTATAACTGAAAAGTACTTGAATTGAAATTAAGAACTTAACCAATGAATTCAATAGTAAATGGAGAGAGGGCTGAAGAGAAGATTCATGAACTAGAAGACGGGTCAAAAGAAATAGCCAGACTTGGGGCGCCTGGGTGGCTCAGTCGGTTAAGTGTATGACCTTGACTCAGGTCACGATTTCACGTCTCATGGGTTTGAACCTGACATCGGGCTCTGTGCTGACAGCTCAGAGCCTGGAACCTGCTTGGGATTCTGTGTCTCCCTCTATCTCTGGCTCTCCCCCCCCCCCCACCTCTCTCTCTCTCTCAAAAATAAACATTAAAAAGAAAAAAAAAAGAAATCACCAGACTGAAATACAGAGTTAAAAATAAAAAAGCAGAACATACAGAACAGAGCACAGGACACATAGGTACATGGTGAAAGGTCTGATATACATGTAATCACAATTCCAGGAGAGGAAAAAGAGAGTAGGTAAGAAAAATATTCGAAGAGATGACAATAAATTTCCACAACTAATGGCATCAAGTCACAGATTTAAAAGTGTTTTTAAAAACACCAAGCAGTTTAAATACTGAGAAAACTACACCTAAGTACGTCATAGTAAAATTGTTGAAAACCAGAAACAAAGGGAAAAAACTCTTAAAATCAGTCAGAGAGAAAAAAACAAAAACAAAACACTTTCAAAAGAGCAACCGTAAGATTGACAAATATCTTTTAAACAAGACAGTAGAAGCCAGGAAATAATGGGGTAACATTTTCCAAGTGGTGAAAGAAAATAATTGCAAGCTTAGAACTTCTCACTCAGTGAAAACACTTTTAAATAAAGACAGTTTCAAACAAATGAAAATTGAATTTGTCACCCACAGAACTGCAATACAGAACAATTATAAACAGAGGCCTCTGGGTAGAAAGGAAAGAATTCCATGTAGAAGCCTACAACGGAATTAAGAAGAACGGAAATGGTAAAGTACGCGTGTATGACACACTAATAATGTCTTGTGAGATTTAAACAATATAGAGAAAATTAAAATACGTAGTAATAACAACACCAAAGGCAGGAGGGCATAAAGTTAAAATGCCCTGTGTTCCTTGCGTTATCCATGAGTGATTAAAAAAAAAGTTACTAACTTACGGTAGATTTCAATGTCAAACATGTGCGTTGTAATCTAGAGTAACCATGTAGTATAATAAACAGAACTCCAGGGCTGCTTCTGCCCCCCCCACTCTCCTTTCCCATGTCCTCACTGGATGGCCCCAGGAGTGCCATGTGCACCCCACCCACCACCACCACCCCTGGACCTGGGAGTAATAAATCTTGTCTATTTTCTCAAGGTTTCTAACTGGCTATTCCTGAGGTCATCTTGTAATCATAATAAAAATTACAAAGGCCGGTCCCACCACAACAGTGAGTCCAAAAGAAAAGATGTCTGTGAGGAACTCGCCATAGGCCCAGGTGAGTGCCCCCAGCCATTTCTAGCCAATAGCACCTCTGTCAATAGGGTGAGACCCGCACAAAACAAACCAGAATAAAAGAATATATAACCAACAAATGCTTAACAGAAAAAAAGGAATGATAAGAAGTAACTACTCCAGATAAAGTAAGAAATATAGCAGCTTAAAGAAAACTTAGCAGCTAAAGAAACTTAGCAGCTAAAACAGCACAATAATATTCCACAGTGTCTGTGGTCTAGAATTTGGAAGGCTGCTTGGCTGGGCGGCCTCAGCTAGAGCCTCTCATGAGGTTTCCATCGAGATGTCAGCCAGCGCTGCAGTCATAGGAAGGCTTGACTGGGAGTGCAGAATCTTCTTTTAAGATGACTCATTTATAAAGCTATTGGCAGGAAACCTTAGTTCTTCACTACATGTGAGTGGATGTTTGAGAGTCCCAATAGCATTCTTCTTGTGATCTAGCCTTTTAAATGATTCACTGTCATTTCTGCCTATTCTGTTTGATAAAATTGAGTCAGTATGTCTAGGGCACATTCGCAGAAAGATAAAGCTGCATCTCTTGAAAGATGAAATATCAAAGAATCTGTGGGCATATTTTAATGCCATGAAAAAACAAGATAAAAGGAATCATAGAAGGTGAGACAAAGAGAAAACGGAGTACAAAAAGTAGATTTCAGATTACATATATCAGGGGCACCTTGGGTGGCTCAGTTGGTTAAGTGTCCAACTTCAGCTAAGGTCACGATCTCCCAGTTTGTGGGTTCTAGCCCTGCATCGGGCTCTGTGCTAACGGCTCAGAGCCTGGAGCCTGCTTCAGATTCTGTGTCTCCCTCTCTCTCTGCCCTTCTTCTGCTCACACACTGTCTCTCTCTCTCTCTCAAAAATAGATAAACGTAAAAAAATTAAAATTACATATACCAGAAACTATTCAATATGAAAACCAAATATTCCAATGAAATACAAAGACTGTAAGACTGGATAAAAAATATGCTGCTTATAGGAGGCACACCTTAAATGAGAATACACAAGATTTAAAATAAAAGAATGGAAATAGACCCTCATGCAAACATTAACCAAAAGACAGTGTACATAGCCATGTTAATATCAAATAAAATAGTCTGAAAGGCAAGGAGTGTTACTATAACATAAAGAGGAACATGTCATAATGGTAATGATATTTTGTAATAAAAGGATTAATCCACCAGTAAAATACACTGCAGATATTAAATAAATAACATATATTAAGAACAAAATGCCAATTAATGTGGAAACAAATTAATGGGAAAATTCTTAGAAAATACTTCTAAAGTTGACACAAGAAGAAATAGAAACTCTAAATAGATCTCATGTCTGTTTAAATAATTGGATATATCTTTCACTGATAAAAAGTTTGTTTACAATTGGTATTATTATTTCCTTAAATTTAAACTTATTTAAGTGTATTTAAATTTAAATTAATTTCTTAAAATTAAGAACACCAATTGTAAACAAATTTCTTCAGGTGATAAAAGAAAAGACATTTCCTCCACATTTTCTAAAGGCAGCATAACGTTAACTTTGACACTAAGGCCTGACAAGAACAATGCAAAAACGGGAAAAGGATAGCCCAATCTCATTCATAAGCAACAGAGGAAAAGCAATTGAATAAAATATTACCAAACTGAATTCAGCAATATCAAAAAGGATAATTAAGGTGCCTGGCTCAATTGGTTAAGCATCTGACTCTCAATTTGTGCTCAGATTATGATCTCATGGTTCATGGGTTCAAGCCCTGCATCAGACTCTGTCCTAACAGTGCAGATCTTACTTGGGAATCTCTTATTCTCTGTCTACCCCTTCCCCACTCGTGTTCTCTCTCTCTCTTGCTCTCTCTCTCTCTCTCTCTCTCTCTCTCTGTTTCTCTCTCTCTCTCTCTCTCATACACACACACACACACAAATAAATAAACTTTTTTTAAAAAAAGATAATACATCACATCAAGTTGTGTTTGTTCCAAGAATTCAAACTGGCTTACTATTCAATAATCAACTAATCTATGAGAATGGTATAAACTGTGGCCTCTTTATGTATGGGATACTATGCAGTAATGAAAATTAGTAAACCGCTGATACAGCAACAAGATCTTTCTCACAAACATCAGGTTTAGTTAAGAAGCTAAACAAAGATGGGGCGCCCAGGTGGCTCAGTCGGTTGGGCGTCTGACTTTGGCTCAGGTCATGACCTCACGGTCCATGGGTTTGAGCCCCGCGTCGGGCTCTGTGCTGACTGCTTGGAGCCTGGAGCCTGTTTTGGATTCTGTGTCTCCCTCTCTCTCTGACATTCCCCCTTTTGTGCTCTGTGTCTCTCTGTCTCAAAAATGAATAAACGTTAAAAAAAATTTTTTTAATAAAAAAAAGAAGCTAAACAAAGAGTACATACTGTATGGTTCCGTATATATAGACTTCAAAATTGGCAAAAGTAATCTAAGGTTATAGAGTCAGGATAGTGATTACTTCCTCTAGAAAAGAAGAGAAAGATTTGGAGGAAGTATCAGAGAGACTTCTAGGGTATTGATAATGTTCTATCTCTGATATAGGCGGTAATTACTTAGAAGTATGTTCATTTTGTAGTAATTAATCAAGCCAATCACTGGTTACAATTTGTGCATTTTTCTGCATCTAAATGGATTTGACTATCAGAACTGAAAGCTGACGTTTAAACATCCAAGACCTAATAAACCAAGTTATACCAAATAAAAATTGGCATATACACAATTCCAAAGAGGGCATTTATCCACTATCTTAATTGCTCTTCACTCCGGTCATCAGAGGTAGGGTTGGGTGTGTAGGTGGGTATGGTTATTATCCCTATTACACAAAGAAACTGAAATATTGAAAATTTCAGTGACTCAGCCAAAATGCTATTATCACAATGCCAACATCTAACAACAATCCAGGATGATTGAACCATTGACCATATTGTCCAGTATGGACCATATTTGGACCATATTGTCCAATTTAACAAAGCTCAGTTTAAACCACCCCAGTGGAATTCATGAACATGACTACACAGATTCCATTTTTCCCATTGCTTTACAAAGCCAGATCATCCTGTGTGGAAAGGTGGATGGAGCATAGACTTTGAAGTAAGATCAAACCTGGGAGGGAAAAATCTATACCTTATCAAAAATGGACTGTGTAAATTGGGACATGATACTCCATTGTTCTCAGCGTTGCTTTCCTCGTCTACAAAGTGAGACAAATAAATTGCCTCCCAATAAGGTTGTGTGAAGAGTAAATTAGATGACATGGAAAAATTGCCCAGCATGATGCCTGAAAGCAACTGGCCTTCAGTCATGTTGGTTCTACCCCTCACTGGGCCAATGACTTATACTGCTTAGTGTGATTAGGAATCACCATAGTGGTTTTTTTTCCCAATGGGATATGCATTTCAAGAATCCCTGGAATTATGGGAGGCGTGGCCCCTTGTTAAAGGAAAGCAAGTGAGGACAACGTGGGGTTGGAACAGGAAGCCTTCTTAGTAGTTATGTAGCTGACCTTTGCTTCACTCCTGAAGAAAAGTGGACCTGACACTGTTACTTAATCTCAAATTTCCTGGACTTTGTTCCCTATTTGTCTTCTCAGAACTTCCATCCAATTTCCCTCAAAGCCACCTATTCCTTGGAGACTCTGATCAGATGCTTCAGTCTCTTCCCACCAGGGTCAACATGTGTTGGCTTAGCAGCCACCCCACCTGGGTTCTATTGATAAACACATCCACGTGGCCTGGTCATCTCAAATGTCACAGTTGATTAAGTCTGGATGATATGATGTAATCACTGCTGTTTTGTGTGTTCTCCAGGTGGTTTATGTGGCACCTTCCTCCCTGCCTTTGCCATAGATCCTGGGCTTCAATAATTAGCTATAACCCGAGTTTCATGATTACTTCTTTGGCCCCCTTGTGCCTGCCTACATCCTTTCTCTTCAGCAAGAGGTGGTTGTTTCTAGAGCAAGTCTTGGACCATCCTTTGGCATCCCACTGTTGGAAATGAGGCTGGGGGCACCAGATGAGGCACAAAAAAGCAGCTGAAGTCAACCTAGCCAAGGATGGGGGCAGCCCACAGACACAGAAGTATTTAAGGTAGGAGTCAAGGGCTCATTCAGACATTGAGAAGGATGGAGAGAGATGCCCTCAGCGTGTGGGTCTACAGGGGAGACATAAGAGGGGATCACATTTCCCCTTTAAGACTCAGGTCTACCTGGTGGACACTACCTGTAGCAGATAATTTAATTAAAGGGGCCACACACACCCTTTTGATAAGGGAGATGTGCCCTCTCCAAAAAAGCGATGAAATTTTTCCGCTCAAGGTACAAAGCCAGGGTCATATTCATCCATCCTCCTACCAAATTCTGAGACCAAACACAATGATGGAAATAGTAGCAGTCATAACACAGTAAATGTATCGAGTGCTAACTCTGTGCTTAGCCCTTATGAACTACTCTACAAGGATTATCTCGTTTAGTCTTTATAATAACCGTATGCGAGGTACATTATTATTTTCATATTACAGATAGAGCACCTGAGCCTTCGAGAAGTTAAGCAGCTTGCTCATGGTGACACAGCTAGTAAGTGGCAGAGTCAGGGTTCCAACCCAGGTAATCCCTTTCTGGAGGCCAGGCTTTTGGTCTAGACACTATACCGTCTCCCTACAGATCATGTTGTCGTTTATTGAATGAATGAATGAATGAATGAATGAATGAATGAATAAGTGAGGGAAAGAAACTATGGACTGAGTGCTTACTACACAACACACAGCAAACTAGGAATACTGTTACGTTTTCTAATCTGCCCAGGCAGGCAAATGGTGCCATTGGGCCTGGAGATAAGGAACACAAAAGACTGGACATCTGTGAAAAGGAAGGTAGTGGGTTGAGTTTGGGTTGTGCAGAGTTAGGATATCTGTGTGGGACATCCTGGCAGGCTCTGCATAATGATCTCCCTACACACCTCCCATCCCTAAGTTTCCCATCCGTGCTGAGATGGACAATAACGGAAATTGCGTTTCCCTGACACTGCTCATGTATCTGTCAATCGAGTATGTCAGGATCTTCTTCATTAGACTGGTAGCTCTCAGAGAATAGGGAGCTTCCTCATACATTTTCAAGTCCTGTTTCCCTACTCAGTGATCAACTTGACATGACCGTTCTCCAATTTGAGCCACAGACTGTTTGGGGGGAGCTAAATTCAAGAGTGCACCAAACAAAGCTGCTTCTTACCGATGTGGTGCATATGCCTTTTGGCCAAGCAGGAAGAATTCTTTTGGCTTTCTGTGAGACACCCCTGACAGGCAGATCAAGTTGAATTAGGTGCTTTCAATTAGTTGTTAAGGGGTTTATTTCAGAAACAGCATCCTTCAAAGCTCCGTACAAATCCTATCTTCCCCATGAAGCGCTCTCTGAGCATCCTGGCCCATCACAATGTCTCCATCCTCCAAACAACCACCAAAACTCACTGTCTGGACCATAGTTTGGCACTGGCCATCTGTCACTTTTTTCATTCCTTGTCTTATACCAACTGTAAGTTTCATGAGGACAAAGACTATGTCTTCTACTTCTCTGAGTAGCACGATAGGATTTTTAGATACGTATTAATTCCACAAATCGTTATTGCACATCAACAATATGCCAACCAGGAAGGCAACAGAGACAAAACAGATCAAAATTGCTTCCTCGGTGGAGGAACTCTCCCCTATACTGCCTTGTCCTCACCACAATTCTCTTCCCCTATTCTTGCAGAGTACAGAGATCAGAGTCACATTTTTTTTTAATTTTTTTTTTAACGTTTATTTATTTTTGAGACAGAGAGAGACAGAGCATGAACGGGGGAGGGTCAGAGAGAGGGAGACACAGAATCTGAAACAGGCTCCAGGCTCTGAGCTGTCAGCACAGAGCCCGACGCGGGGCTTGAACTCACGGACCGCGAGATCATGAGCTGAGCCGAAGTCGGCGGCTTAACCGACTGAGCCACCCAGGCGCCCTGAGAGTCACATTTTTAAGGTGATCTCCAAAGAATGGCAAGCCCAGGTCAACCATACTAGGCTGAAAAGAGAACACATGAGAACTAGATGACCCTTTACCTAGGCACTGGAGAAGGGCTGCCTAAGCAAGGGGACAGAAGGGGCAAAAATTGTGGGTGTCTAAGGAGGGCCCCTGTGCCCTATCCTATGGTGAGCTTGGAACCCACTCATGCCTGCAGCCAATTGTTAAATTTTCAGCAATTTTATGAACTGGTTGAGGTTAGCAGCTTGAAATTGGCCATGGAGTTAGTTTTCACACTTTTGCATCCAGCAAAGCTACAAGTGTGGACCTTTCTGCACCCTTTCCCCTCCCCAGCACCAGAGCTAACTGTTAGACATTTACCAGCACTGCTGAGCCTGCAGCCTCACAGAGTTGCTTCCCCAGCCTCCACCCCAAAAGCAGTTGGGTAGAAAGGGCAGCAGGACTAGAAGGGAGGATCTGACACAGCATCAGAGAGCATCAGAAGTTTCCTTGCTTCCTCAGAGGGGTGTGCACAGGGCCTCACAGTGTGAACAAGAAACAGAGTCACAAGCTGACAACTGGAGACTTTAGGGGGACACAACCATCTCACAATTGTCTTAGTCATTATTAGAAGTAACTAGTGCAATGAAAGTGGGCGATGGTGAGGGTACGGTATGAAGCAAGAGTTGTGATTAATCCAACCATGTGCTCCTGAGATCCAAGGAAGAGGAAAAATAGGAAGAGGAGGAGGAAGTGGAGGAGGAGAAAGACATAGCCCATGCGCTGGTTGCCTGGAGAAGACCATGACAAGACCACAGACCTCTCAGCAGGAGCCAAAGACAAGATGCCATGATTATGGGCAGATGCTGCCCTGGAAGGAGGGGAAGGCAGAAACTCTCACCAAGCACGTTCCCAAAGCAACCGAAAACAAAGCAAAACAAAACGCCTAACCGAATAAGTTACCCTGAAGTAAACATAATTTTTTCTACCCGTATTAGTCTGCTCAGGCTGCCATAACAAAATACCACAAACTGGGTGTTTAAAAAAAAAAAAAAAGACATTCATTTGTTACACTTCTAGAGGCCGGAAGTCCAAGATCAAGGTCCATCAGGGTTCGGTTTCCAGGGAGGGCTGTCTTCGTGATTGGTGGATGGCTACTTTGTCCTCACATGACCTCTTCTTGGTGCACATGTGGGAAGAAAAAGCATGGTCTCTCTCCTCTTCTTGTAAGACCACCAATCCTACTGGATCAGAGCCCCAATCTTCAGACCTCACTTAACCTTAATACCTCCTAAAAGTCTTATCTCCAAATGCAGTAACAGTGGGGCTTGGGACTTCAACATTTGAATTTGGGGGGACACCAGTCAGTGCATGGTGCTATCACTAGCTAGAAAGGGAGCTTCCAACAAGGACTGAGTTGACATAGTGTTGGGGTTGTGGCCAGCAGGCACTCTCTCCAGGGCTAGTGTAAGTCTAAATTGGCACAACCTCGTGGGGAGGAGTTTGGAAATATTCACAGAACTTACAGAAACATTTACCCCGTATTTCAGTGATTCCACTTCTCAGAACTTTTTCTATGAACCCAACTTCCTCTGTGCAAGTCGACATATGCACGCTGTTATTCATTGTAGTTGAATCACTGTATTGTACACTTGAAACTAATGTTACACTTTATGTTAACTAACTGGAGTTTAAACAAAGACTTTTAAAAAATCGAAAGCAACCAGGTGGCCATCAGTTAAATCAATAATGAAATAGTCTATGACTATAAAAAAAGAATGATGAAACTCTCTACATAGTGATATGTAAAGGAAAGGACTACGTATTACATTTTATGAGAAAGGGGAGTAATAAGGATATATCTTCACCTTTGGTTCTATTTTTAAAAGATCCACGACAAACCAATAAAATGGGAACAAGACGTCTTAAGGTGTAGCCTTTTCATACTGTTTTGCTTTTATGTAATGATCGTGTGATCTACTGAAAAACAACAAAAAAAGTAAAGTTGCATTTCTGCACACTTGAGTTTGAGACTCGTAAAGATTCACTGCCTGCTCTACCTGTAGCCACCATGTTGAGATGGCCAAGGAGTGTTTTCTGATTAACCCCATCTGATCTCATTGAGTCATCAGCATGACTTCAATCCTGTAAGAACGTGATGCGAATCAAGGTTATGTCTGACCTTGCCAGAAATAGGGTTGAGTCCATTGAGTAGCACGTGACTTTAGGCAGGTCACCATCCCTCTCTTGGCTTCCATTCTTACATGATAAGGAAAGGAATCAGTTCAGTTCAGCAAATATTTATTGGGAGGTGACTCCCATCCTGGAGACTCGGAGCTGCCTAAGATCCAGTGCCTGCCCTCAAGCACTTCGAGGACTGGTTGGAGGAGGCAGTCAAGAAAAGCACAAGGCCAACAGAATGTGGCAGGCCAACAGTAGTGACTCTCGGGAGTGCTGGTCCCTAACCTGTGTGCTCAGGGAAGATTTTCTGCAGCAGAAGGGGGAGGGAGGAGGGGTCCAGGCAAAGAGAAGAGCAAGCAAAAGCATAACCGGGGCCCAGGAGGGAAGCCCAAGCACCATGGATTCTGGAAGCATCAGCATGGGCCAGAGAAGTGTAGCAAATGCAGCTGAGCATGTGCCCTCCCTGAGCTCCAGCCCATCCTGATTCCCCAGGAGTCGTGTTCTACCTGTAGCCCTCTGTGGGAGCATGGGGAAGAAACCTTCAAGCTCTGTGACCAGGGCATGGGCCACACCACGAGGAGTGAAAGCAAAATGGGTTCCCACAGGGACCAGGGCCAAGAGAAAGTCCCCTTGCTCCCGCTGGAGGCCCAGGCTAGGTAGACAGGAACACCTCCCCCAGGCCCAAGTTCTGCCGACCTCTACAGGAGCTGCCTCCATTGCTACGGAAGAGTTAGGGAGATGGTCCCCGGGACGGGCAACCCTCCACCCCCAGCACCTAGGTGCCCCTGGGACCTACAGCTTGTTCTGCTCTCCAAGAAATGTGCCCACCCTAGATCTCTTCCTGTCTCCCCGCTCCAGGGTCAGCACTGCCTTTGGCTGCTCACGTGCCCAGCTAATCAGTGGCCTTGCAGGGCTGGACCCGGGGCTTGGGTTACATGGCATCATCGTCATCTTATTTGATTCTCACAACAATCCTGCAGGTTGTAATCCTATATTCATTGCACACATGATACACTGAAGTTCAAAGGCGTTAATTGGCCCAAGGTCCCCGGGACACTTAGTGGCAGAGCTAGGATTCGATTTCGGATCCCTCCTTGCCAAGCCAGGAAACTGAGCCTAGAAGGGAAGGCCTGTTTGTTTCCTTGACCAGCAGGTTGGCTGTTCCAAGCTTTGTCCCAACCATCTGGGCTGAGCTCCTCCCACGCCCCAGCCTGCCCCACTCATCCCCCAAACCCAAGGCCAGTGCTGCCCCCACCCCCTGAGCATGGCTGGATCAGATTAGCAAAAGCAGCCGCGTTCACAAGATTGCCCTACTTGGCTCCAGCAATTAATTAAAAGCCGTCTGAGAGCCTCCAAAGGGCCTGCAAGCTCCAGCAAGATACAGCACACATAGTTTAATCCAAACTATTTGCTGTGTTTTTCCCTTCACTGGAGAACCAGTCCTTACCTGTTACCTGAACCTGATTAAATTTTTAAGCCGCTCATTCTTGGTGCCAACCATGAGCCAACGTGTTGGTCATTGGGAGGTAGGGAGGTGGCTGGAAACTTGACAATGATAATAATTGATCAAAACATACCTCGTTGTGTACTGGCTGTTCCGTGGAGCATCCAGGATCCACACCAGGCACTGCTTGTCCCGGTCAACAGTGCTGTTTGCACACATGAGACCTGCAGGCCCAGCCTGGATATGGCAAGAGCCAGAAGGATCCAGCCGAGAGTGATCTACGGTCAGGGCTGTTTTGCGACCATGATGGGGACCTCGTGACCCCAGAGGCTGTTGCCCATTGGCTCCTCCCAGTCTCAGGAGGGGTCTTCGGGATCAGATAACCCAATGTCACATCACCCACCAGCCTCATGGTCTATATTCTGCCGGCGTTAAACATCAAAGTCCTATGGGCTCTCCCACCAAACTGTATCCCAGTCCATCCGTTTTATCTGCCTCAGTGCCAACACCTGGCTCTGGGGCCACCAAACTTTTCCCGGAAAGAGCCAGGTAGTAAATATCTTAGGTGTTGTGGACAAAGGGGCAAAATCAAAGACATCATGCAGCTACTTACATAACAAAGGAGAAAATATACTCCCATGCATTTTTGTTGTGAAATTTAAAACATAGCGATATTAACAACGGAGTGCAATTTTTTTTTTTTCAGATGCAAGTCAACAAATGAGAAGAATAGAATTCCTTTGTGGGGGAATAACATTCTTCTTAACTGAGATTCAGAGCTAGTGTTCTCTGCCATCGAATCAATCAAGAATATTCACCGGCTGGGGCGCCTGGGTGGCTCAGTCGGTTAAGCGTCCCACTTCAGCTCAGGTCATGATCTCACGCTTCATGAGTTCGAGCCCCGCATGGGGCTCTGTGCCGACAGCTCGGAGCCTGGAGCCTGCTTCCGATTCTGCGTCTCCCTCTCTCTCTGTCTCTCTGCCCCTCCCCTGCTCATGCTCTGTCTCCTTCTCTCTCGAAAATAAACATTTAAAAAAAAAAAAAAAAAGAACATTCTCCAAGCTTAACAGGTGTCAGCCAGATTTGACCCATGGCTGTAGCTAACAGACCCCCGCTGTCCACCAAAACACCTTGCCAAGGTACTGAAACATCTTTCTACAGTTGTCCCGCCTCCATTCTTGTTCCCAGTAAGTCTGTCCTCCACTTGGTGCCAGGCAGACCTTGGTAAAGACTATATTTGGTCTTTCCGCCTCTGCTTAAAACCTTCCAGTGCCCTCCCGTCCCAGTGGCCTGGAGTGCTAGGGCCTGCTCCAGACATGGAGTCTCCCCGGGGAAGCTCACACACCGGGGAGAAAGACGGTCCCCAGGACAGGGGTCCCCCTGCCTTCTGGAGGCTCAGAGCGGGACGCAGAGGGCTGGGCCTGAGGAGAGCAAGCGGGGAGGGGGTGGGGTCGCGGCCCCTCCGTGCACAGCACTCGCTGCTCCTGATATCCAAGCACTGAGTGCAGAAAGGGCGGAGGAATCTAGTCTGACGAGCCAAATATACGCCAGACATGGTATTTCTAGAGTTCAATTATGAGTATAGTGAGTGACAGTATGGTTCATTGTCATCCACAAGGAGCCAGATCAGGAGATCAGTTCAGAAAACCGGGAAACCAGGGTTCTGTTTTCGGCTTTGCCTCTAGCCAGCCGTGCGACCTCAGCCAAGTCAGCAGCTCTGGGGGCTTCTGTTTCTTCATGAGTAAAAAGTGAGGGGGGTCATCCCCTAAACTGCTGATAATCAGAATTAATGTGTAACTTAAAAATAGATCCCTGGGCCTCGCCCAGAATTTGCTGAATCAGAAGATAGGACACTGTGGCACACATATGCATATACATGTAAACCTAATATATACATATATTATCCATGGCTATATACACACATCCATACAATTACTATATATAGTATATACGTACATTTTGTATATTGTATACGCATATAAAGGTGTATATGTGCATGCATACCTATATATGAACGTAGAGTCATATTTAAAGATTTATATACCACATACTATATTTCTATATATTGCATAGATTCATAAATACTCCTATATATTATATATATATGCGCATGTACATGTATGTACACATATATACATTGGCTATACATACACACATTTACACATACACATGCACATAAACCTACATACACACACCTACACATAACGTGCACACACACACACACACATACACACGTGTGTGTGTGTGTTCCCTCGGTGATTTTGATGATCAAATACACTTTATTTTTAAATATTTATCTTTGAGAGACAGAGAGAGAGTGTGTGTGTATATGTGTGTGTGTGTGTGTGTGTGTGTGAGCAGGTAAGGGGCAGAGGCGGGGGGCCAGGGACAGATGATCTGAAACGGGCTCTTACTGTCAGGAGAGACCTTGACACGGGGCTCGAACCCATGAACCGTGAGATCATGGCCTGAGCCAAAGTCAGACACTTAACCGACTACGCCGCCCAGGAGCCCCAGATGATCAAATACATTTTAAAGACACACTATCCCCAGGTTTTAAGGGTCTATTTGACAAAGAAAAGTGGTGCCTATAAATTCTCTACCTCACACACTCTAATGATAAACGTATTTATAAAGAATTGCTAAGCCCTAGGGCACCTGGGTGGCTCAGTTGGTTAAGTGTCCAACTTCAGCTCAGGTCATGATCTCGTGGTTCATGAGCTCAAGCCCCATGTCGGGCTCTGTGCTGATGGCTCGAAGCCTGGAGCCTACTTGAGATTCTGTGTCTCCCCCTCTCTCTCTCTGCCCCTCCCCTGCTCACTCTCTCTCTTCCTCTCTCTCTCTCTCAAGAATAAATAAACATTAAAAAAAATTTTTTAAAGAATTGCTAAGCCCAGAAGTTGAAGCCTCTTAAAGAATCTCATGCCTCTTGAGGTTAAGAGAGAACTAACAAACAACTAGATTTGGACTCTAAGACGGACTCTAAACAATTGCAAAGCCCTCTACAGTTTGTCTATCGTGTCATCACCTCTATGCCCACAACAAACGGCGGATTATTATTTCAGTTTTACAGAGGCCGCTACTTTTCCAACATCACATAACTAATAAATTGCCAATCTGGGATCTGACCCCAGGCTTCCAGGCTTTGGACTCCGTGCTGTTTCCATCAGGGAAAAAATGATCTTGAACATTTTTTTGCAAGAAGAATTAGTGGGACAAGTATGAATCACTACAAGTTCCAAATTGGGAGAATCCAAATTAATACTATTGGAGCGATATCAGCGACTGGCACCTGAGAGATTCTCGTTCTTTCAAAGATTCCTGTCCCTCCAGATTTTTACTGAGAAAACTTTCCAACTTTCCATTTGCTCAGGGTTAGGAAGTTCCCGCTTATTTATACAAGGAAAATAGCATTTTATAGCTGGGTTTCTTTTGACAATTACATTGGAAGAAAGAACGGCGCCTGGACTCAATTAGTTTCTTCTGAGGGCAGAGAAAATGACGTGGGATAACAACACAATTCCAAGTCCACGTTTGTTTGTTTGCTCAACAGACATCTGAGGGTCCGGACCATCATCCTCTGACAGGGGACTTTCATCGTCTTGTCTCCCATAACCGTACAAAGCAGGGAAGCCGGGGGACTGGAGGGACTTCCGTAACCAAGGAGGATACGGTGACAACCATGAGCCACCTGGCAGTTGTCAACCCTGGCTGTGAACCTCTTGGGGGACTTCTACCTCTGTGAGCTCTATCTGTCAACAGGCATTCGTCAACACCCGGTCCTTGTGTTGAGTACTGAGTCCCGAAGACCGTCATGGTCTGAGGCTCATGGCGGAGGAAGCAGTTGTTGGAAACCTTCCCAAGGCATCTAGGTTTTCTCACAAGCGTTCTTACATCCTTAATTAATATTTGGTATACCGCATGCGACCTGAATCTGCATTCTTTTGTCATGTAGGTTTCCAATCAGCCCCATACCATTCACTGTCCCCATCTCTGCCTCTGTCCATGCAACCAGTCCACAGGAAGCAAGCCTGCCTCGATGTCCCCACAGGATCCTGGGATCTGCTCCTCACATCCTCCTAATGCATCAGTCACCAACCTGGGCTGCACACCAGAGGAACTTGGGGAGCTTCACAAAGTACTGATACCTGATGGCATTCTCAAACATTCCAATTTACGTGGTCTGGGCTGGCCATCAGGCTTTCTAGAAGTTTCTGGGTACTAACGGGCAGCCGGGGTCAGAAACCTTGGTTCTAAGCTTCTCTGAACCAAAGAATTACAATTCTGGAAGTTCCAGCTCTTCACCGAGGGGAAGATGAAGGCTTTCATTGATGTGGGAAGGCAGCAAATAAGGAAAATGACTGTCTACACTTGCAGTTCCCCAGACGATCTTTGACTTTCCACAGCTCTCCGTAGTTCAGACCACCCCTCAAGTTTCCTGTGTAATGTGGCTTTGAGGTGACACGTACACACAAATACACACCCAACTAATTGGAAAATAATTAAAACTTTTCAACTGAACGTAGCAAACAGCTGTTTTTAAAACACAATGGTTAGCCTGTTGGTCTGTAGACAATTAGCAGGGTTGTATTTTTTCTGAAACACACACACGTAAGTCAGAGGCTGCCCAAAAGCAAGGTACTCATGGTGCCTGTACGTACTAAAGAGTTTGGAGCCTTTCAAGTAGCTTTTCAAAGATTCACGTGTGTATTTCTTTCCTGTGACTGCTGTAACAAATATCACGGACTAAGTGGCTTAAAACAACCCAAATGTTTTCTGGTGGTTGAAGCCTGAAATGGGTCTAACTAAGCTAAAATTCAGGGATCCGCAGGGCTATGTCCCTTTCTAGAGGCTCGGGGACAGGATCCGTTTTCTCGCCTCGTCCAGCTCCTGGAGCCCACATGCTTTCCGGGGCTCATGGCCCCTTCTCCCTCTTCAAATCTAGCAGGTTGCGTCTCCCTCACGATGACATCTTCCTCGTTCTGACTCTTCTGCTCTCCCCCTTGAGGACCCCTGTAATTGCATCCAGGCTTGCTGTGTAATCCAGGATAATCTCTTTATCGTAAGGTCAGCTGATTGGGAGCCGTGGTCCCATCTGCAACCTTAATGTGTATGTGTAACACAACAGTCACAGGGTCTGAAAATCAGGACCCGGACATCTTTAAGGACCTATTATGCCCACCAAATGCCCAAGTGAGTTGGCGACAAATTATTCTCAGGGCATACATAGTGCTTGGAAATTCGTCTCGGCTGAGGGGCGAAATGAAAAACCTTATCACCAAACTGGGACCCACGTATCGTCCACATCAATTAGGAGTAGGGACAGCCCTCCTGACATCTGAGCCACTCATTCCTCAGCGGTTCAGCTTGGGTTCGTAGCTAGTACGAAGCTTGAAATTTATTTTATATTTTAGAACTCTATGGAGGAGCGCCTGGGCGGCTCAGTCAGTTAAGCACCGACTCTTGATTTGGGCTCGGGTCCTGTTCTCACAGTTTGTGAGATCAAGCCTCGTGTCAGGCTCTGCGTTGACAGCACAGAGGCTGCTTGGGATTCTCTCTCTCTCTCTCTCTCTCTCTCTGGCCCTCCCCAGCTCATACTCTCTCTTTCTCTCTCAAAATAAATAAATAAAATTTAAAAAAAAAGAAATGCATGGAATAAAATTTAGTACATACACAAAATGCAGAGTTCTAGGGGTCTTTGTTCATTGAATCTGATCAAATGGGGGGTCTTTGTTGTTTCCTTGTTGTTATTGTGGTACAAAACACACACCATAAAATTTCCCATCTTAGCCATTTCTAAGCGTGCCGGTCAGCGGTGTTAAATGTACCCACAATGTTGTGCAAGCATCTCCATAATCCCTTCATCTTGCAGAATATAACCTGCCCCCACCCTCCCCCACCCCATCCCCAGCGACCCACCCCTCCCCTCCCCCCAGTCCCTTTCTGTCCCTTGGGCCTCCTGGATGGAGACCATCCCTTTTCTTGGTCTTCCCCCGACCCCCGCCCCACTCCCTTCCCCGTCTCTCCCTTTGTTCTCTCTTGCCTGTTTAGTATCCCTTAAAATCTTCCAAACAATAGAGAGCTGCTCCCTCTGGGACAAACCAAGATGACAACAGAGCAGGCCGGGAGTGGGGTGCGGCCGGGGATATCCCCGACGAGTGATCATGGAGAGAGCTCACCGGGCACGAGCCGCCGCGCTCAGCCCCGTAGGAAATGGAGGGAGGCTGGGGACACAGAGCTTGTGCTCCAAGGTTTGGCGTCCGGTGGGGAAGATAAGACATGTCCACATGGAAAGACGGTGAGACCAGGCAGTACAGGAGGCGCTCGACCACAGGGCAGGGAGAGTTCCAGAGTTGTCGGTAGGTCAGCGGTTCAGGACTTGTGTGCAATGCATCACTTCTCGGCCTTTTGGCTAAGATCAAGTGTAGGACTTGTATGCAATGTAATGCATTGTTCTGTGAGAAACAGCAGTCTGAGAAGAGGGTAGGTTGTTTGACTGGCTCATAAAAGCCAACGTAACCGTAAAGTATGTACCAAGCACAGCACCCCAAACACCTTTTCAGGTGCACCCGCCTATCTAGCGATGAAACCTCAGCAGGAAAGTGCCTTCTGGTTCCAACTTGTGACCAAAACATTCCCATTTCCTCCCCGCCACCACGGGCAGCCCCAGGGCAGGGGCTTGGGCAAAGGAAGAGCTGGGTTTTCAAGGTCCCAGTAACTTGCTGAAGCGCTAAGTGTCCTTCTCCTGGCCAATTATCTGAACTGAGAAACCAGCCGGGACGCGGTGGGTTGTTCGTAAATGAAGGGTTATGAAAGCAGAGCTCACCATCTTGATCTAGATGCCAGATGTGTGGACAGGAAACAAGAGTGGGGGCTCATGGTCAGGGATGCTTCAGAGAGGAGGCAAGGATTGACCACGGGACAAGCAGGAGGAGGTAGAGAAAGACACAAAGCAGGCCAGGCAGAAATGAGCATTGAACTTCAGGAGCCACTACGGGTGGAGAGGTTTGGGGAAATACAGCCTCGAGGTTCCTACACAGAGTCCTGAATAAAAGGCTGAAGGGACAGTGGGGGGCAAGTGGCAGGAGCCGCCCTGAGAACAAGGCTAAGGATTTCAGACTTGCCCTCTGAGAGGAAGCGCGGCTACCTGCCATTAAGGGGACGTGAGATAAAGGTATCGGGGCACCGGAAGCGTTGCTTTTAATGAAGTGGGATCGAGTCAACTGGAATGGAATAGAATAAAACAGGATGGGGTGAAATGGACCAGCAAATGTCAGAGAAGGTTCCATATAAGAAAGGTAAACATTATTTCATGATTCTTGTCTTGTGGTTTTCGGGGGTGGTGCATATATATGTATGCGTACGAGTATGTACATATGCGTGTACTTACACAATAGTCGAAAACACATTTCTTTTTTTTTGGGGGGTGGGGGGACAGAGAGAGACAGAGCATGAACAGGGGACGGGCAGAGAGAGAGGGAGACACAGAATCGGAAACAGGCTCCAGGCTCCGAGCCATCAGCCCAGAGCCCGACGCGGGGCTCGAACTCCCGGACTGCGAGATCGTGACCTGGCTGAAGTCGGACGCTTAACCGACTGCGCCACCCAGGCGCCCCGAAAACACATTTCTTTATGTGGCTTTTGAGTAATGACTGCTGACGTGGTTGTTTAAAGGCGAATGCAGGCAGGATTTGAAGGATTGGTTTCAGAGGAGAGGGCCTGGCAGGGAGGGGCAGTTAGAAGAGACGAGGGGCCAGTGGGGAAGCCTCGGATCTGGGTGGTTCCAGCAGGAACAGGATGAGTGGCCACCAAGCCCTGAGAGGAGGAGGAGCCGAGGCACAGGGTCTGGAGAATGGGAGACAGGGTTCTACTGTGACAGTGACAGTGCCCGGCAGGGCAGGTCCCCAACTCCCAGGCCCAGGCACCGCCCTCAGGCTGCAGCAGGTCCTAGGATGGGTGCGGCACATGTGTGCATGTGTGTATGTGTGTGCATGCATTGCGTGTGCGTGTGTGCACGTGTATGTGTGTGTGTGCAGGCGTGTATGTGGGTGCATGCATGTGGGTGCCTGTGCCTGTGTGTGCTCATGCATGAGTGTGTGTGTGTGTGTGTGTGCGTTGCTGCGTCTGCGTGCATGCTTTGCCATCTTAATTTCTTTTTTGGATGTTTGAACTTTAAGTTCAAAACTGCCGAAATTTTAAATACTGTACTCCAATGATTCAAGTTGTGACTTTATATCACCGTGCACAGGAACGTCTGACACCTGCCGTAGGTGCTACACATCGCAGATAACTGAACCCCTAGAAGCCATTTTTAATCGAGTGTTGAAGAACTGAAAAGGACAAAGGCAAACCCAAATTAAGACTCGACAAACAATGTCACTTCTGTCACCTGTCTGAGCTTCCTTATTCATTCAAGGGATGAATGGAAAAACACAGATTACTTTTTTCGAACACACGGTAACTTCTCAGCAACCACCTAGAGACCTGGTTCTTGTGTCTAAATAGCTTAACACTCACACTCGTAAACATATTCCCTGTTATCATCGCGTCATTTTGCTAAATGCCGTCCCCAAATTAAAGATACCCGTTTGCTCAAATAGATGCTCTCTCTTCATAAGACACCCCTGGCAAGAGAGGCTGATTCACAGTTTATTACCTTTATGTCCCAACCACACAGGCAAGAGTCCAGGCCAGCTGTGGACCAAGAATCTGTGCAAGGATCCGTGCCAGCTGTGGACCAAGACGTGTCACAGGGGAGAAGATGGAATACTTCCTCTTCCTGGTGTCTAAGAAGGTAAAACACAACGATATGCTTGTAATCGGAGGGAAGGTCAAGTGGGCTGGCTTACCCTCAGCAGGTAAGCTACTTGTGGGAAGTAATCTAGTGAGGAGAATATACTGGGATGGATGGTAGCCCCCCAAATTTATGTCCCCTTCCTAACCCCTAGTACTTGTGAATGTGACCTTATCTGGGCACAGAGAACATTCTGGAGTAACGGAAACATTCTACATCTTGATCAGACTGGTGGTCACATGGGCATCTCTATACGTACAAATTCACTGAGTTGTACATATAAGATCTGTGTGTTGGGGCACCTGGGTGGCTCAGTCGGTTAAGCGTCTGACTCTTGACTGGTCATGACCTCACGGTTTGTGAGTTCGAGCCTCACATCGGGCTCCGTGCTATCAGCTATCAGTGAAGAGCCTGCTTGGGATTCGCTCTCTCCCTTTCTCTCTGGCCCTCTGCCACTCATGCTTTCTCTCTCAAGATAAACACATAAACTTGAAAATTCTGTATACCTGCCTGTCCATCATCTATATCTCTATCATCTATCTACCTGTCTGTCTGTCTATCTATCTATCTGATGGATATGACCCAAATGTGATGATTGCTCTCTCCGAATGGTGGTATTACAGACAAGGTTAATTTTGTTCTCAGTATTTTTCTCTATTTTTAAACTCTCTATTAACAGAAAACCTGGTAACCCTTAAAGGAAGGTTGCCGTTCCTGTAAGAAATGTGCTTCAGCTTTAGCTGAAGAGAATCCCCGTGTAACATTCAGTTCACATGAAGCAAATGGTGGCCCTCGCCTGGAGAAGCTACTGGTTGTCTAACATCACACACGCACACACACACACACACACACACAGACACACACACACACAGATATACATGCTCTGACCCACTGGCTCCATCCCATTCACCTAATCAGATCTGGGCTCCTGAGGGGTTGAGGTTGGACCCGCAAGACCCAGGCACCAGGAGCTGAGGCCAGGCCACCTGAAGGACCCCTCTCCCGTGACTGCGACAGCCCGGCATGGAAGGGCCAACCTAGCTGGCTTCGCCCGCCACCCTGGGCCCGTGAAACCTCCGTCTCTTTCCCGTACACGCCCCTCTTCGATCACAGGTTGATTAAACCGATAAGCCAGAATCCATTTCTGTGGTTTGTAACCAAGAGGACGTCGCCGACTACACGGCTGTTTTGTTTTCCTCCTTCCTCCCGCGCCCTCACCTGCACGCCCACGTGCTGGGGAAGCCTATGCAGCAGACAGGCCACGGGCTTTTTGGACTTTCAGCGGGCGGGGGTCAAGGACTTGCTCTGGAGGTGGTCATTCTCCAGCTAAGAGGGCGGTACAGGCCCTCAAAACATGAAATGAAACCGACTCGCCCAGCCGTGTTAGGTCCTGGGCTCCGGGCGAGGGACATCCACGCGGGGAAGGAGACACCTGTCCCCGCGGGAGAGGAAGCGTCGCCCTGGATTTGGGGCTTTCTTTCCCCTCACAGCCTTTCGCGGGGAGTCTAGACTTTTGACTATCCTCAGTGATTTCTCTTGTGCTTGGGTTCAGATGCAGAGGAAAACTACTTACACGTCGGCAAGAATTGCAGAGCAGCGGAGCGTGACCAGCACCCCGCGTGGCAGGAATTAATTTCAAATGCTGGTGACACGAAGGCTAATATCTCAGGTTAGGGCGCCGCTGTGGGGTGCTTACCTTCTAACCACTGAGCATGCCAGTTTGGAAGGAGCGGGGGGAGGGTCAGGAGGGAGGGACGCTGGAGGTGTCGAGAAGCCTTCCTGGGGCGTTTCCTCCTGCATTGCCCCTCCCTCCGCCTGCTCTGGGTGTCTCCTTACCCGGGCCTCAGCTTCGTCGCAGGAGCCTTCCAGAGGCTCCCGGGAGATGATGTCGACGTGAAAGTTCTCCGTAAACCAGAGCCTCGATGCCACATTGCAGTGCTTCCCTTATTGCCCGTGACTTTGGGCCCCCCGTGGGGAGACCTCCCCATCTCCCCTCCCATTCCCCCATCTCCATGGGCGAAGACAGGTACAGACACTGCTCGCCCCAGGCGGAGCTGGCCTGGTGCTTGGAGGTGCTGCTCATTTATGTGACCAGTACTCTCCGCCCCCGGCAGGGCCACAAAGCCACCGGGGCATCCGCGTCAGTCTCTCTCGCAGCCAAGCAGGGTCCCTAATGGACCAGCACCCCCTACAGATTCTCAGCCACCACAGGGGGGCCTGTGACTGGATCAGGGTGAAAGGGACACACGTTGAGGGCGGCCAGACCCTTTGCTGGGTCTCTGTGGGCAGCCTGGTGTGGCTTGAGATGGATGGAGGAAGTATTTGCAAGGGGGTTCACCTAGGAGACGCTTCCTCGATGCACAGCGGTGGGACTGGGTGGTCCGTGTCACCAGAGAGGGTCACCGGAGTGGACCCGATAACTTGGAGAGACGCTCAGGAGACCTCTTTCCCCCCCGCACCCCCCTCAGTAAAGAGCTTCCCGGTCTGGAAACAACAGAACTCACCACTTAAGCACACTTTTCATCTTCAAAGCCCAGAACCTCAATTAAGTAATTAATAGGTCTGGTCATGTTTGCAGCTCTCTAAAAAACGAGACTGGGGAAGCTCTGGCTTTCACTCCGGGAGAAGTGCTTTCGTGTCAAGCCCGGAGAAGCTCCTGAGAAGGCGAGCAGTAATCCAATAATCATTCCCCCTCTGGAGGCAAGTCCCAAGGCCTCTCCCCAACCCCAGGGGCGGCCCCAGAAACGCGGCAGGCATTGTGGTTTGCTGCCCCCTTGAGGGAGTTCTGAGTATAGCAAGCAAACGGGGCACACAAACAATGCATCCAGTAATGGGAAGAAAACAGCCGATTTTGTCTGAAAAGGAGTGTCTGGCGTGCCCAGGACTTCTTAAAGAGAGGAAAATATGAACCCGGGGCATAATAAATCTTCCCTCCTTTCAGTCAAAACCTAGACGGACCGTGTTGATATTCCATGGGCTAATACCTTCCGAATGAAACGACAGGTTACTGGAACTAAGGGATGAAAACTCCCCTTCGCACAGCAGAGGACGAAAGGAGGGTAATTGCCCTCAATATTTATTTTCGATTTGGAAAGTCCGGAGCGAGAAGGCTTTGAAGAAGTCAAGATCTGATTATAATTCTAGGCTTCGTGCCAATGGGATAAATCGTCTGGCAACTTTTTGCAGCATTATCGAAGCTGTTTCGATCAGACGCCAGCGGCCCAGCATGGTACAAAGCCTCGTAAAGCGCTCAGAAGAGGGTGTCGTCCCTACATCGCTGACGAAATGCAGAGTGCCCCCCGCTGCTCATAACCCAGTCACCTCAGGAGACTGTGGCGCCTCCGTCCGCTAGAAGACCAGTAAACTGGATTATCCCAAGGGGACTCTTCCGTCTACACCTTAAAGGCTGTCTGGCCTCCGTGTTCTCATGATTTAGTGCCCCCGGGGTTGGCGTATCTAGTGACTTCTTGCCCTAGACAAAAATGTTGAAATAGACACATAAAAAGCCCCCTCACGCACACACACGACCTTGCGATGCGCGCCCCAAACTAACTCTCTTCCTTCAAGTTTTTTTTTACTTTAGTTTAGTTGTTTTTTTCAGAGAGAGAAAGAGAGAGAGCAGGGCAGGGGCAGAGAGAGGGGGAAAGGAAAAAATCCCAAGCAGGCTCCGCACTGACTGTCAGCACAGAGCCAGATGCGGGGTTCGAACCCGCGAACCTGAGCCGAAAGCAGGAGTCAGACATCTAACCGACCGAGCCAGCCAGGCGCCCCTCATTCAAGTTTTAGATTCACAGGATTCCCCGTCTGGGTAGGGCTGCTGTCAGGGGAAGCGGTCTGCAGTGGTTCCAGGGGGGTCGTGGAGAGACGGGTCGTCACAGTCAGCGCATTTGGGGACAGCAGGGGAGCAGCCAAGAGTGGGTGCCCCAGCCCAGCTAACCGAATCCCAGCCGGGGAGGGAGACCCTGTGGTGGGGGTCGGCGGGCTGCGTGGCTGGAGCAGGGACATGGCTGGCTGGGGCGCCCCCCTCTGCCTCCCCCAGAGCTCCGGTGGGTGAGGCGTCAGGGGGCTGGCGAAGGGACAGCGGCCAGGGAAGCAGAGAGATGATCGCAAAGGAACAGCCCAGGCCTGACGCGGAAACAGCAATGCCCACTGCCCAGCAATGGAGCGACAGCTATTGGGGCCGGCTGTCACCTAGACTTCGATGGGCTCGGAGGCTGCAGGTCGGAAGGAGGCAGCTCCCAGTTCGGGCCCGTGACCCCGTCCACGAGCAGCCCTTTCCAACTGACGCCTGGAGTGACCCGAACGCTCTCCCGGAAAGTCCAGTCTTAAGACGACGACGCTGCCTGTCGCGGAGAGGCTGCCCGAAACCGCAGGGGGGAAAAAATCCAATAACCAAATCCCAGTGACCCCACCCTGTCTGCAGTTACTCAGAGCTGGCTGGCCGAGGCCCAGGGAGCGGACCTCGTCAGGCTGAAGTCTATCCAAATTTAATTTTCAATTGAAAATGGAAACAAGTCAAGCCAAGACAAACCCGGGGTCTGACTTAGCCGCAGCAACTGCCCTGGTGGCAGCCGTCGTCCTCCGGGGGGGGGGGGGCACAAAGGTCGGCCTCCAGCACCCCGGGGGGCATGCACACAGCCACATCCACACACCGCTGAAGCATCTTTCACACAGAAACTCATTCTCCGCATGAAACGTTCTGGGACACGGGCTGTGCTACAGGTGAGGACGCGGAAGAGGTTGGATGACCAGCCTCCGCCCCCACGGTGGATGGGGGGCAGGCCCGAACCCGTGAGTCTAGCCCCAGACCAGCCTCCCCGGGTGGGGCTCCCCGCTCCAGCCCCTCCCCCTCCCCGGCTGCGGGCCCCAGGGTAGGGCACGTGGGGATTTGGCACCAGAGGGGGTGATTGGTTGTAAGGGACATGCTTCGGGGGGTGAGGCCTCACGTCCAAAGTCCAGTGTCCTGGAGACGTGAGGTGGAGTCCTGAGGCTCCCTGCCTCGGGGGTACTTCTAAGGGAGACGCTTGGTCCCTTGCCACCCACGCAGCACCCCTGACACGGGACACACGAAGCCCCAAGCCACAGGGGGTTCCGGGGGGCCAGTCGGCATGCGGCATGGCCATGTGGAGGCCCCTGGGCCATAGAACCTGAGTGACGAGCTTGACTTCTCTGGGCATTTATTTCCTCCTCTAGAAGGCGGCCATCACGAGGTTGGGTGCGTGGGTTGAAGATAATTTTGAAAGACTGATGTGGGAGAAAATACGATCATAACAAATAACATCTTTCTCTGGTAGGAGTCCCCAGCCTTTTATGTCTAGAGAGTATCCGTCTACCTATCATCTATTGATCTATCGATCTATCGATCTACCTATCATCTATCGATCGATCGATCGATCTAACATTACCCATCACGTATGGACCTACCTACATGCGCGTGTCTCATTCAAGCCGCCACGTGGAATTTTGATGACGCCCTCTCAGTCCCCCTGGGTTAGAGTCCAGTTTCTGAAAGTCACTGGCTAAGGGACGTTGGGTAAGTTATTTAGAGTCCAATTTCTGAAAGTCAGGATAAGTTACATCACACCTCTGTGCCTCCATTTTGTTTTTGTTTTTGTTTATCTGGAAAATGGGAAGCATCAGAGTGCTCATCTAATTGGATGGCTGCAAGGACTAAATTAAGAAATCTGTGTAAAAGGTCAGTCTGCCAGTCTGGAGCCTGAGAGCTCTTGATAAACGGAAGGGAAGCTACTACGGGCACCAACCTGACTTTCCTGTGCCCAAAAAAGACGAAGCAAAGTGATCCCAAAAGCTATCAGAGCAGGGCTTTGGGGAAGAAGCCTGGCCTGCGCTGGCTGACCTGAGCTCATTTTTATAGTTTTCCCGGAGATAAGGCCTGGGAAAAAATAGGATTTGGCTACCAGACAAGAGAGAGGCAAAGGGGCAAAGGCCACCGAGGTCAACAGGAAACTGTACAACAACTAAGGCCCATACACAGGGCACGGGGAGGGCGCCAAGGCCCTGCGGTGTGTAAGACCTGACACCTGTGCTGACGAGGAGTCTTGCTAGGCCCAAGGTCACTGCAAGGAGACCTTGCACGCGATTCACAGTCACGTAGGACGCCCCACATAGGACGGTAAGGCCCAAGTTGGGGGCATTGCTAGGAAAGCATGCAGAAGTCATAGCCTCTGCGCCTCCTTGAGGGCCAGGGCACGTTGGGACTGTCTGGCTTGTCCCAGAGCCCTGGGTACGCTGCCTGGCCCGGAGCGTAATCAATGTCCACTGAAGGACATACCGGGGGCCGCTCCCGTGGCCCTGAGTTGGGGCTGCTCTTTAAGTTTGCAGGGAGATACTGAGGTTTGAGAAAGGTGTCACCTGTAGGGCATTAGAAGGGGACAGCAGGCAGAGCCCAGCTGCCCTGAAGGGTGGGGAAGATCCCCCGCCCCCCCCCCCGAAGTCTGCACCACACCAAGCAGGCAACGGTGAGGGCGGCTTCTGCCTCTCGGGGACCCACCTCGGGGGCGTTTGCTGAACCCCTGCGGAGAGCTGGTCCAGGTCAGACCCACAGACGCCAGTGGGAAGCCCCGCCTGGCCGCTTACCAGCCGGGAATCTTCTGACAAATTCCCTCACTTCCCATCTGCAAAGTGGGGACAAGGTTAGGAATCTCAGCCCCGGGAGAGCACGGCATGTATAAAACGCTTGGCACACGGGTCGTGCTTCCCACCCGCTGCCGTCTGTGTCTCCTCGTCTTTTCCCGCTTCCGGAGCGTGTCGGGCCCGGGAACCTGGAAGGAAGACGCCTTACGGTGTCCCCACGGTGCCCACACCGGAAGCGGGCGAGAGACTGCCGGTTCCTTCTGAGACTACGCAGAATCCTCCGAGGCCTCATCCTAACTTTTGGGAGTGACTGGCCTTGGCCTTCCTCGGCTCGCAGCCACACCTCTGCGATCTCTACCTGTCGCCACGTGGCCTTCTCCCTCCGTGTCTCTGTGTCATCACACAGCTGTCTTTACCGTGTGTGCGTCTCTCCTCTTCTTTTAAGGACACCAGTCATATTGCATCGGGGGCCCACTCTACCCCAGCATGACCTCAGCTTGCCTAATTACACTGGCAAATAGGCTCACATTCTGACGGCGACGTGTCTTTTTGAGGGACACTATTTAACCTGTAGTACCCGCCAGGAAAAACAGGTTTCTAGTTCTCACCCCCGCAATCTGTGAATTTTTTTTTCATATTTATTTTGAGAGAGAGCAGGGGAGGGGCAGAGAGAGAGGGAAAGGGAGATAATCCCGAGTAGGTTCCGTGCCGTCAGTGCAGAGCCCGACGTGGGGCTCGATCTCTCGAACCACGAGATCACGACGTGAGCCCAAATCGAGAGCTGGATGCTTACCCGACTGAACGGAGCCACCCAGGCGCCCCCACAACATGTGGTTTTTAATTAGGCTCCATCCCACCCTAAAAGTGGCCTTGATAAGTTCTAATAAGCCAAAGGGCACCCCTGAGGAAGCCTGGCTTCACGGGTGAAACCACACGGGTGACACAGGTCACATCTCTCAATCCCCCACCCAGCGCTTCCCCCGTAGCCCCAGAGGAGACACCTTCTGGATATTTGAGGCCAGAGGAATCTTGTAACCTCTCTGCAAACTCACCCAGCCCGAGGAAGTTCAGACAAGATAGAAGATGCTCACCCGTTGGGCCAGTTTTATGCAAAAGTGATGTTATGGGTCGGTGGTGTCCCCCACCTCCCCCCCCAAAGAAGATACATTGACATCCTAACCCCCAGTATTTCAAGCGTGACCTCATTTGGAAGTAGGGCTGTTGGCTGATGTGATTAGTACAGACGGGGTAGTGCTGGAGTAGGACGGCCCCTCGTCCAGTACGAGGACGTCTTTATAAAAAGAGTGGCACGCGAGCCATCCACATGACGAGTCGGAGACACAGAGCCCACGCGAAGACAGAGGCAGGGATCGCAGAGTCGCTGCCACAAGCCAAAAAGCGCCCAGGGTCGCCGGCCGTCAGCAGAAGTTAGGACAGAGGCCCGGGACAGATTCCCTGGGGACAGATCCTTCCAAAGGAGGAGCCAGCCTTGGTGACACCTTGAGTTTGGACCTCTAGCCTCCAGAACCGTGAGGCCATCCACTGATGTTGTTTTAAGACACCCCATTCATGCAACTTTGTTATTGCCGTCCTAGCAAACGAACACAGCCGGTGACAGACTGTGGGTCACAGACACCCAGGGCTGGAGGGACGCCTGGGGCCTCCTCGGTCGCGCACTTGGACATGAGGCCCTCGGGGGGATCCCAAGGGTGGAGAAGGGGGGTGCTGCCCATGCTGAGCATGCAGGGAGCAGTGAGCCAGAGCCCTCGGGTGTCCCTTATGTGTCAGCCTCATGGCTGCAGTGGGTGGCAGGGTGATCACGGGATGAACCCCACACGGGCTGTTCTGTCTGGGGAACGAGCCAGCGGGAAGGGGCTCTGTGGGCTTTTCCCCGAGCTCCGTCCTGCATCCAGTAGGTCCAGCAGAGCCGTGGTTCAGAGCGGGGCAAGAACCATGCAGCCTGGGTTCCAACTGTGACGATACCACCTCCGGGAGAAGCTCCTTTCTGGTCTCTTCCTCTGTAAGCCAAGGGTTCACACGGCACCACTTCCGTGGGTACGAAGGAGGCCAGATGACGCTGGGCACGCAGAAGTGTCCACACTGCACCTACAGTGTATCAGCATCAAGGGCTCCTTCGGGGCTGGGACCGTCTTCTACGTGGACCCTCAGGGAAGCGTTGGGTGCCAGAGCAGAGTCCTGGAATGCGCCCTCGCTCTCTGTTCCCTTCCCTCACAAGCCACCTTAAATAACCCATCTTTGCCAAAATAACATGGGAGAAGCCGCTCGCGAATCACCTTCACAAAAACGGCCTCGTATATTCACCATGCCTACCCTGTGAAGTCCATGGGGTTATGACTCCACTTCTCAGATTTGAAAGCTGCGACTCCTGGAGATCAGTGACTTGCCAAGTTCGCAAGATGAGGGTCGGCAGCGATCACCATGTTTCTGGAGGCGGGGAGGGGATTAAAGGGAAAATGGGGGGGTAGGAGCAGGGCACCTGCAGATGTCTCTGGATCCTGCAGGTAGGGCTCGGGGCTCCAAGACGATAGCCTGCCGCTCTGCCTGGCTCCCAACCCAAACTCCCAAGAACGTGCACACTGCAGAACGTCCCCGAGGTCCGTGGCACCCTGGTGCACGCCCACCGCTGGCACAAGGACACCCGCATGAGCCAGCACCTTGCTTGGCACACGTCTACTGCAAATGCACCAGAAGGCACAGCAGCTCTTCACTCAGCAGGAGACGCGAGGTAGGAAGCAGCATCGTGGCATCTGCCTATCACCATGGCAGATGGTACGTCGGCCGTGCTTTGGTCACCGAGCTTTACAGCCATAGGGGAAGCCCCGGGTGCTCAGGCACTGTAGGAGTTGTCTACAAAGCAAGCCGTGAATACTAGCTGATGATCAGCGGGTTTGCTCCTACCTGAATGAGGAAGCACTTTCTTAAGATCACGAAGCAGGTCTAAGGCAGAGCTAAGGGATGGGCCCAACCCTCCCAAGGGACCCTTGCCCTCTTCACCGTCACGAGCAGCACAGATGTAGCCACGGTCATTCATGGTCTCTAAGGAAAGAACGAGACGTCTCACAGCTGAGGAACTGAATACGTAGTGTGTTCGAGTGTCTACCCTCCTCCCTCCATTCCTGAGCCCTCACAACACACATCAGAGCCTCTTCTATGCAAGCAGGGTTAACAGAGGGTAATGAGTTCGCTCAAAGAGAGAGAGGGTCTCCGATGTGAAGGGCAATGAGACAAGCAGGGCCACAAAGGGAACCCATTGCTGGATGACCCCAATGCAGTCGTGCTTGAGGGGGGCAGGGTGGAGAAAGCTGAGTTACCGGGGCAATGGGGTGGGGGTGAGAGAAGGGAGGAGATTGGAAGGAAGCAGAACTTTAAAAGCCGGTTCTCTCTGCTGGGAGAGGCTCCCAAGCCCGGAGGCACCTGCGCCCCACGGCCTAGACTCTGGGCGTAAGAGTCTCTTCCTCCGGGAAGAAATGGGCAAGCATGTGTTACTGACTTTGTTTTTCGTGACCTACATACCCACAGCCAAAGTGTTGCTGATGGAATTTGTAAGGTTTCCACTGCAAGAGGTTGAGTGATGGATGACATAGCTGGGCTATTTCAGGGACAAGGTTGAACTGGGCCTTTTTAAGGAATGAAATCTAGCAAGTGCTAGACTGGGAGAGCCTCCATGGAGAGACACCACATTGTATTGCTCTTTGAATTCTCAGAGCCTCGCCCTGATATGTGGATGGATGGATGGATGGATGGATGGACAGACGGATGGATGGATGGATGGATGGATGGACAGACGGATGGATGGATGGATGGATTGGTAGATGGATCCATGGACTGATGGATGAATAGATGATTGGATGGATTGGTAGGTGAATAGGTGGGTGGATGGATGGATGGATGGACGGACGGATGGATGGATGGACGGACAGACGGATGGATGGATGGATGGATGGATGGATGGATGGATTGGTAGATGGATCCATGGACTGATGGATGAATAGATGATTGGATGGATTGGTAGGTGAATAGGTGGGTGGGTGGATGGATGGATGGTTGGAAGTCAAGGGAAATACAAAGGAAGGACAATTTCTGCTGCACCCTAGGCCTCTTTCCTTACCTAGCAAATGAGGTGGGTCAATTTAATGGTTGCTAAGACCCCTCCATGGTCTGTCACACCATGTTTTTATGGTTTCATTACTCTGAGCTGCCGAAGATCTCCAGGCTGATTTGTGGGGTGAATGGGGTAAGGGTTATGGGGGGGGGGGTGTCTCACCCCTATCATCACCAAGAAGCTAAGATTCCTAGAAAAAATCAGATAAGGCAAAGTCAGAGGAAAGGAATACTGCCTGCTGAGTCCAGAAACAGACAGAGGTGCTTCTGTGCACATACCCAGAGGTTCCCAGGCCTGCGGTTGACCTTCCCACGCCCTCTAGACCTTCGGTGGAGACAGACGCTGGTCCTGGGGAGCACGGCACTTGCAGAGGTGGGAACATTGCTTGTTTGTCTTCATGTAGGGAAAAACACACTTTAAAATACCTAGTCCCTGGTCAGCAAGGGAGGAAGACTTTTGTCTGAGACTTTTGTCTGTCTGCGTGTGAAGCAGCTCCCCCAAATGCTGATGCTCAAAGAAGTCCCAGGACTCACAGTCACCGAGGTACCGACAGGGATGTCCACCAGGTTGAGAGAAAATAATTTTAAAGTAAATAATTAACACATATCGCTATCCCCGTAAATGATATCTAGATGGGAAATGGCCTTTGAGCTGTATGTTTGGCAAAGAGGAGAGGGAACTAAAATGTGTTGGGTGTCATACTAGTGTGGGGTCTCTAAGAAGCAGGGACCGAGATGGAAGTCGATGCCACTGTGATGGCAAAAAAGGGAAAGATCCAGAAGGGGGAGGGCCAGCAGAGCAGATGCCTGTCTGACCCTGGGAAGGAGGGCGGGGGAGCCGACACACAAAGTCTGTCTGTAGCACAGTTCTAAGGAAGTTCTGGCCAAGCCCATGGGACGTCCCCGAGCCAAAGCTGTCTGACAGAGGAAGCCCATATCCTTCGGGAATGCACCTGTCGTAGCACCCCTGTGATGCCCGGTCACCGCCTGGGAACAGCCCGTGGCAAGTGTGGCTCTGCACACATTCGTGGTGGGTCCAGAGGAGCAGCAAATGAGTTCATCACCAACCATCGACGGAACATTTCACGGCTGCCAAAAGTGCTTTCTATGGGGCCGGGCACTTTCCAAATGTGTCCTTCGGTCCTCACCCACTGCTGTTGGATATTGGTATTGCTAGCCAATTTTACAGGTGATGTAACTGAATTTTGGAAATATTAAAGTACTCCGGGACTTTAAATGACCGAGCAGGAACTTGGGGGCGCCTGGGTGGCTCAGTCAGTTAAGCCTCCAACTTCAGCTCAGGTCATGATCTCGAAGTTCGTGAGTTCGAGCCCCACATCGGGCTATCTGCTGTCAGCAAAGAGCCCACTTAGGATTCTTTGTCTCCCTCTCTCTCTGCCTCTGCCCCGCTCATGCTATCTCTCAAAAATAAATAAACTTAAAAAAAATTTTTTTTAATGTTTATTTATTTTTGAGACAAAGAGAGACAGAGCATGAGCAAGGGAGGGGCAGAGAGAGAAGGAGACACAGAACCTGAAGCAGCGTCCAGGCTCAGAGCTGTCAGCACAGAGCCCGACGCGGGGCTCGAACTCACGGACTGTGAGATCATGACCTGAGCTGAAGTCGGACGCTTAACCAACTGAGTCACCCAGGCGCCCCAATAAACTTTTTTTTTTTAATAAATAAATGACCAAGAAGGGACTTGACCATCTATAATTGTCTCCCAAGACCTCCCTGGTCACCAGAGCCCTGTGCCAGGAACCGGAGACTGGGGTTAGCTTTGGGAGGATGGCCGAGTGAGCTCAGGGTATTAAATTTAAGGGATAAGAAGCAGAGGAGGGACAGGAAATGCTCTCCGGATTAGGGGACGTAGGGGATGCACTTAGCCACACATGCAGGCAGCTGAGGTGTCCCTGCTTCACAGCCATCCGGTGTAAAACCTCCGGCCCACTCTTCATTCAATGCTTAAATAAGGACCATCGAGGCACAGTGAGACACGCGGCAGGCAGGGTTGCTCACGTGGGGCTCATGGGGCAGGAAGGAACGCAGGGTCTCACCTGCACTGTTTGTAAACCAGAGAACGCGGCCCCCTGAGGACTCACCTTATGCTCGGTCTCTTTGGTCTCCCTAAGGGCTGAGTTTATTTCCCCGCGTCTGAAATGATGGATGGAAGTTCACTGCCCATCAGCTGTCCCTCGAGGACAGTCAGATGCTGACCATGACAGCTAACCAGTGTGCACACTCCCAGCTCTGGCCGGCAGTGCCTGGGAGGGCCAGTACCCAGGCATTGAGGAGTTGGGGCAGGTGACCGGGGGCAAACACTGCGTGCCCACCAAGCCCAAGCCGACAGAGAGTCACACAGAGGCCGTGACCGCAAATGGAAAAAGTCTGAGTTTTCAATGGAGTCTTTGACTCCTAATTAAGGAGAGAGAGAGGATTCTCCAAAACCTAAAGCAACTTGAAAGTCCCTCTGTCCAGACACGTTTAAAGCTTTTTTTTAAAGGAACAGTCAAAGGGCCCGAGTGCAGGGATTCTCGCCCTTTGCTGGCACGTGGGCCCCAAAAATTAAGCCTGGGGGTGGCCAGCCACCGCCCCCAACACACGCACGCACTCTACTGCCATGGGCAAGAGCCGAGAAGGGGCCCTTTCAACCTGAGCCCGGCTCCGCACGCCACACGGCTTTGACCTCCATAATTAGCGTTCTCCCCATGCTCTGTAATGAACTCCTGGAGCCCTGGCCTGGCGCTCCGAGAGCAGGTGCCTGGCGGAGAACGGAGTCAACAGTGACAGCTTGGACTTTCACAGCCTCTGGCTGGGAATGCGAGAAGCACGCTCAAGTTGGACGCAGAAGAAATCTACTCTGAAAATACCAAATCCTTGTAACAGAGAGGGTCTCAGCTGACCTCTGGCCCAGGGAAGCCGAGACCTTCCACAGGCCTTTCTTTCCAGGTGGAGGAAGGGTGTGCAGGCGTTGGTGGATGTCACCTGAGGTGCCAAACAGGCAACCGTTCCTTTCCTTTAAGGTGACAAAAAGAGGGGCGCCTGGGTGGCTCAGTCGGTTAGGCGTCCGACTTCGGCTCAGGTCATGATCTCACGGTTCGTGGGTTTGAGCCCCGCAGCGGGCTCTGGGCTGACAGCTCGGAGCCTGGAGCCTGCTTCCGATTCTGCGTCTCCCTCTCTCTCTGCCCCTCCCCTGCTCACGCTCTCTCTCTGTCTCAAAAATAAATAAAAACAAACAAACAAAATCTAAAGGAGACAAAAAGAGAATAACTGTTCTTTACATCCTATTTCTTAAGCATGTGAATAGATATTCAAATGAAATCTATACACCGGGACTGAAAATACTACTGATGTTTGGGGACACAGCGTGGTGGAGGCTGGGAGGCTCCCCCGGGTTTCCAGAGACAGTGTGAATCCTCACGACCCCGCCGGAGGCTCATTAGGCAAAAGATAACAAAATTAAAATCCACACGCCCTCTGACCCAGCCACTCGGCTTCTGAGAATTTGTGCCGCAGGGACACTTTCGAGAGGACACGCGTACAAGATGATTCACTGCGGCTTGGGGGGCGAGGGGAAACCACTGGAAACAAACCCAGCTGTCCATCAAGAGAGGATGCGTTAAAGAAAGCACGGCCCGTCCAAGCCACCGCGCAGCCGCACGAAGGAGCAGGAAGTTCTCTGTGCGCTGATACGGATAAAGTTCTGGGGCATTTTGTTACGTGACTAAAAAGCAAGGTACGTAATACTGTGTATGGAATGTTACCTTTTGTGGGATAAAGGGAGCAGGCGATAACATAGGCATATTGACTTGTATCACATACGAATCGACCAAGGCGTAGAAGAAAGGACAGGGGATGTGGACTGATGGGGGCCGGGTCGGAAGAAAGGAAGCCCTTCTAGACTTTTCTATTTTTAATAAATGTGAATGCATAGCATGTTGCAATTTTTGAATTCACAGACTTGTCTGCCTCCTATGAAAATATCCCAAATAAGCAATCCATGGAACTAGAAAGTGGGTTAGTGGTTTCCAGGGGCTGGAGGGTGCGGTGCGGGGGAAGAAATGGAGTATGATTGCTTAATGGGTACTGGGTCTCTCTTTTTTTGTTTTAGACAGAGAGAGAGAGAGGGTGAGGGAGAGGCAGAGGGAGAGAGACAGAGAGAGACAATCCCAAACAGGCTCAACGCCCAGTGCAGAGCCCGATGAAGGACTCAATCCCATGACCATGAGATCATGAGCTGAACTGCAATCAAGAGTCAAATGCTCAACTAAGCCACCCTGTTGCCCTCTGGGTCTGTCTTTTTTTTTTCTATTTTTAGAGAGATCGAGAGTGCAAGCAGGGGAGGGGCAGAGAGAGAGCGAGAAAGAGAGAGAATCTCAAGCAGGCTCCACGTTCAGCACGGTGCCCAACACGGGGGTTGATCTCAGGACCCTGGGATCATGACCTGAGCAGAAATCAAGACTCAGATGCCCAACCCACTGAACCACCCAGGTGTCCCCTGGGTCTCCCTTTGGGGATGAAAATCTTCTGGAAATAAATAATAGTGACGGCTGCACAATCTTGGGAATGTAGTAAACGTTACTAATGGTAACTTTGATGTTGTGTCAATTATACCAGGATAAAAGAGTAAAAAAACAAAAACAAAAACAAAAACTATCATTACAGCTACATTTCTAATTTCACAGGCCTTCATTTGGGAATTGTTTTTATTTGGAGAAGGATTTCCAACATCTCACTCATTCTAGAAAGCTGGAGCACACGGGTTTGTTTCTGCTGCAGGCATAAGGCTTTTTTGTGAACCCCTTGAGAGACACAAGCTCATGGGAAGCCCTATTTCACAAATTCATCAAGCACTGAAATTCAGCGAGTGAGGGTGGCAGTGGGCGGGATGGGAGGTCAGGGGGTGTAGTCAGTGGGTACCTGAAACACTGGGTGCTGGAGAAAGTATGGAGCCCCACCCCCACCCCGGGGCCCAAAACCACTGGCTGCAGGGGCTGCCGGGGCAGCAGAGGAAGATGTGACTTCCCCAGGGTGGAAGAGTGCTCAAGTAACGAAACGCACAGACCCCAAGGCAAGACATCTTTATTTGTGGGGATCCTGGCATCCACCTGTCAGAGCGCTGAGCTGTCCCAAAAGATCCTTGGGAAACCCGTGGCCAGTCGACTGCTTACCGAGGTCACCTGGCCAGACAGATGATTCTGCTGAACTAAACCAACAGGTTAGAAGCAGACTCAGCCCATCTGAGTTGGGCTAAGAGAGTTAGATCAGGGGGCCCTGAGGCTAGGTCTGCATCCATGGCCTTCCAGAGAAATCTAACTTCTGGATATGACGGGCAGAAAAAAAAAGAGAGGCGGAGCAGGGAGGAGATCGTTTGTAGAGCAGAACTTTTCAACGGATTCTCTCAGTTTTTTCCTCACCACAAACCGGGGGGGAAGGGACTTCGTGTCAACAGACAGACAGCCAGTGCTGTAAGAGTTAAAAGTGCCTTCCCCAAGTTGTTCAGCCTGTCCGAACTCAGTTGCCCCATGTTAGCTTGAATCCCTACCTCTCTCTAAGATGTGATACCATTATCCTACCAGGATTATGAGTGTGTGTGTGTGTGTGTGTGTGTGTGTGCATGGGCTGTGTGTGTGTGTGTGTGTGTGTGAGAGAGAGAGAGAGAGAGAGAGAGAGAGAGATGCCAGTTACTGCAGAACTGTGAAGATGTCACCATCCTCTCTGTGACCGGGTTTGCTCACTTGTAAGATGACGATAAGAACGCTTGCTTCGTAGCGTAGGTGTATGACACAAAATAACGACTGTCCTAGATCACTGTTAGCCAGGGTTATCTTCAAAAATAAGAGTCGTTGTAACTGCAATAAATTCTCTATTATTTAGCGTGGTTGATAATAAAGTGTTCTGATCAAACGATCTGATAACTAGATTTATGATATGTGTCACCAAAGAATTGCTACGTCTCCAAAATTAAAACGCGATGAAATACCCTGGAGCTGGCTACTCAACTAGGCGTTTTCCTTGGCCAATCCAGAAAGCCGTCAGGGACCGAGGGGCACCTCGCTGTGAACGCCGCTTTGATATCCAGGCAGGTGTGCACCATGCGGGGATATGCACCGAGCCGGGGAACGGAGTGGATCGCAGAGAATTTACTGCCACAATTTGAAAGCACAGATGTTTGCAAGCCAATCTGACTTTGCGGTCGGCTTCACGCTTGGAAGGGAAGACTGGCCTAGGCGAGGCAAACGCTCGTGACTCGACCTTCTGTGTCCATCTGCCATTTGCTGGATTCCCTTCCAAGTTCAGAATCAGCCCATACCTCCTAAAAAGAACAGCTGGGCCGCAGGCGGCTGCTCAAGTGACATGTCAGGCCGTCCCTGGGAGCACGGTTGTTTCCCAACCACCTGAGTCATGCCAAATTGCTTGAGGCTTGTACTGTAGAGGAGTCTGAAAATACCTCCCTACCAGGTGGAAGGTTTCAGAGTCAATCACTGAGCAATGCACCTGAGGCCAAGTGCCCATCCCCCTCAGGGGCTAAGGCCAGCCCCTTTGGGGTCCTCGATCATGTAACGTCCAGCCCAAGCTCCTTCCTCTCACCTAACCGGGCTCAGGCTACTGTTACCGTTTCCAGAACTCATTAGGCCCATCTCCACCATATGACTGCTAGGTCTCTCTCCCCGTTGGCATTTCCAACCTCACCCCTGCACCTCAGGAAGTTTCCAAACTCAGGGTGTTGCCCCGGATGTCTGTATCATTCAAGGATTCAATCACATTCTGTCTTGCATTCCAATATAAAAAGTTTGGCTATGCCCTGACTCCCCATCAGCTACTCGAAGGAAATATTTATACCCAATATGTCCTTCTTTCTTTTTTTTTTTTTTATTTGAGAGAGAGAGAGAGAGAGAGAGAGAGCAGGGGAGGGGCAGAGAGAGAGAGAGAAAGAGAGAATCTTAAACGGGATCCACATTCAGCATGGAGCACAGTGCAGGGCTCGATCCCACAACCTTGGGATCATGACCTCAGCTGAAACCAAGAACCGGATGCTCAACCAACTGAGCCACCCAGGTACCCCCCAATATGTCCTTCTGACCCATGTGGTGCCTGATGTGGGAATGGGCACTCAAAATGAATGTATAGATGAACAAAATAAAAGGTGATAAAAAACACTGTTCAGCACTCAACTCTTCTACACATGATGAAAAGTATGGGATTGACACCACCTGCCCCCCCAAAAAGATTTGACTTGTCATACCATGGAAAGTGCTTCTCAAACTTTCACAAGCATCAGAACTCTCTAGAGGACACGTCAACACACAGATCACCGAGCTTCGGATTCAAAGGCCCTCCAGAATGTGCATTTCTTTTTTTTTTTAAGTTTATTTATTTTGTGAGAGAGAGAATGAGCAGTGGAGGGACAGAGAGAGAGGGAGAGAGAGGATCCCAAGCAAGCTCCATGCTGTCAGTGCAGAGCCCGACATGGGCCTTGAACCCACAAACCGTAAGATCATGACCTGAGCTGAAATCAAGAGTCAGATGCTTGACCGACTCAGACACCCAGGCACCCCAAGAGTGTGCATTTCTAACAAGTTCCCGAGTGATGCGTATGCTAGTGATCTGAGGATCACACTTTGAGAAACACTGCCTTGGATGCATGGTCTTCAGCTATGACTCAGGGGGTCGGACACTAGTCCCAGCTCTACCATAGATGGACAAAGGACCTGGGGCAAGTAATTTAAACTCTCCAGGCTTCCTGAAACAAAATTTTCCTTGTATGATTGCTCTTACTTTCAGCTCTAAAATGATCTGAGGACAAAAGGTCTAACATACCCTTCCGATGTCACTTACAATGCTCTGATCTTCATGAAATTCAGGCAACAAAGGCACTAGTCAAAACAATGACCACCTTTCCAATCTTGGACTCACAAGAGTTTAGTCCAAAGTCACACTGGGTTCCACTGAAAGGCTGAAAGGGGAGGAAACTGAGGCCAACCAGCACAGAGACTTGGAGCCCAATGGGGCAAGAGCCAGCCCTGAAGAAAGCCAGGTCAGATTCTTGTGTGGAATTAGAGCCTGATCTGAGTTTGGTTGCTTTCATGGGCTTTGGGCCCCAAAGGATTATGGATTTCCTAGGAAGCAGCAAAGGCAGGTTCCACAGAGCCCAATATTGGCTCAATGGCCAAGATCTCAAGAGAGAATAACCAGATGTCATAGCCAAGTGGTTCTTCCCTGCCCTTAAGATGCCTCAAAATGTTCCCAGATAGGTGGTATCTATTTTGTTTTTTGGCATCACCAAGTAGAGGGTCTCCATCGAGAATGGGATCTTTACCCATGAAAGTATGTGAAGAGATATCAGTCCTTGGGGAACTTCAAAGTTAGAGAATGACCAAGATTGTTTTCATATCCTCAAAGAGAAGGACCAATGCAAAATATTGACCTACAGAGATGTTGACGAAAAGTCATGTTTCCCATGGCTATCTTCAGGAGATGATAATGCAAAATTAGGACATTGGCATGGTGGTCACGGATGCTCAACGCATCTCATGCAATACCCATTCTTCACTTTAGTGTTGGATCAGAATACCCAGGGTTTCAGCCACTGCCCGTCCTCCGGCCGTGCCAGCCTCTGGGACCAAGCCTCAGCCATCCCCTGGCCGTCGTAGAACCTGCCACTCTTGCTTCCTGGGTAAAGTCAGCACACCCTTCAGGACTGGAGCTGCTGATACGCCTGCTGAAGAGCTCATCTTTCCGCTAACTACCCCTGAGAGGTGAGTGTGGTTTAGCTCTCAACCATAAGTGAGCAAGTTCAAGTAGGGTTTTCGCGCTTTCGTCGTCAGCATTTTCTCTTAGACGCTGTTCATCTCTCCTCTGGTACTTTAAAAAGTTTCTCAATTAAAGTAATTTAGAAAGTAGCGGCTGACCAGGTAACTGTTGGTAGAAGGAACGTTTGTGTTGCAGCTTGCAGTTTTCAAAGTGCTTTCCTAGGAGTTATCTCGTGTAATCCCGACTGCTCTGTGATGATGGGCTTCTCTAAAGATCCGTGGTCACGCTTAATGGTGGGTCACAATCTAGACGACAAAATGGAAACAGCTAAAAGCAGGAAGCCTGAAACGCGGTTTGTGCCTCGCAAGGCCCTTCGTGTGTTTTCTCAACCGGAGGAAGTAAATCAGACTGGACGTGGCTGCTCTGGCTTCAAAGCAACCCCAGACCCAGAGGGGACCTCCTTGCAGGATGGCATGTCATAGAACCTTCTTTTTGTTTTTTTAACGGACTTCAGGAAAAGTCTCGTTTTATTTAATTTTTATTGATTTATCTTAAAGTTTATTTATTTTGAGAGAGAGCAGGGGAAGGGGCAGAGAGAGAAGGAGAGAGGGGATCCCAAGCAGGCTCTGTGACATCAGCACGGAGCCCGGGGTGGAGCCCGAACCCAGGACCCATGAGATCATGACCTGAGCCAAAGTCAGATGCTTAACCGACTGAGCCACCAGGTGCCCTGTCATGGAGACTTCTTGGGGTGACTTCAGGGACAGAGGGCACCTGGCACAGAGCAAGGTGGTTAACATAAGAAATATTTTGGAGTGACCCAGCTCCCCTTACACTGTTTTTTAAACGAAGTCGGTATGATTTCACCTCCATTTCCTCTTGTAGTCTCAATAAGGCAGGTGTGACCTTTATTGGCCTTGGGGAGAAAAAGTCACATGTTCAAGGCCTCCCAACCAACGAAGTGACTTGACTCCTGGCCCAGCTCCCTGGCCACCAGGCTGCTCTACCTTATGAGGCCCAGCCCCGTAACCAGGCAGAAAGAATAATAATGTTTGCTTTTACCTAGATTTCCACATTTTCAGGCAATTGCCTGTATTCTCTCACAAACGTTCCAAGAGTTGGATTACAAAAAAAAAAAAAAAAAAAAAAAAGAAGCGTCTCACAGATGAGCAACCTGAGATTCAGCAAAGTTAAAGGACTCGCCCAAGGCCATACAGCAGTTTACTCAGTAATCTGAAGTCCTGGTTAAACAAGGTAGGGGGCTGGCGTAGGAAGAAACCGCCAATCGGGAGATAGGCTGACCAGCAATGGCGTGAAATCGTCTACACCGAAACAGCTACAACTGTGGGGTCATCTCAGCACCCACCCTGGTCACATTTATGCTGCTCACTCGAGTACATCGAGTCATTTCTTTCTTTAAATTTTTTCTGATGTTTATTTATTTTTGAGAGAGAGAGAGATAGAGTGCGAGTGAGGGAGGGGCAGAGAGAGAGAGGGAGACGCGGAATCCGAAGCAGGCCCCGGGCTCCGAGCTGTTGGCACAGAGACCCACACGGGGCCCCAACTCATGAGCCGCGAGATCGTGACCTCCGCCGAAGTCGGCCGCTTAACCGACTGAGCCACCCAGACACGCCCCCATCGAGTCATTTCTGAAAGCATTTTAAAAAGGGGGAGCAATTTGACCCTGAAAAACTTTTTTCGGCTTCTTGGAAGTTCATCGAAAACGTTAATACCGGGGACTACTGCTTGCAAGAGTTAATCGCCCAAATTAACCCAACTTTTCCGGCAGTGACTCGTGGGCCAGCCTGAGACCGTGTCAACAGAGATCAACACAGACCAGGCACCACGGCGCTTCTCAGCAGGGTTAAAACAGTCGTTGCGACAAAGTCCTCCTGAAAGCGTCCTATTGATTGCTCTGTTTATTAAATCTCTACTGGCTTCTGTTTTGCATTTTTATTTTCTGCCCCACAAAGGCTATACTGTTCTTTACTAAGATCCCTTGATTAAAAACCCAAGTGTTGAGTAATCTTGCTGCTCCCACCCATCCGAAACCCTCCCCCCGTCTGCTGATTCCATCCACTTCTGCTTCCTTGTCCTCGCCTCCTATGAAGATGTGGACCTGACATCTGCATTTGCGTGATCTGGCCATACACACGCACAAATCCGTACGAACGGTAGCCCGGGAGGGTCTCGGGATGGGGAGCACCGAGGGGAGAGCTGGGGAGCTGGGGATTGCCTTTCTCCTGCTAGTACTTGGAATATTCCACACAGAAATGAGCCTCGGGCATGAATCGTGAATCAGGCTCTGGGTTCTAGATGCAAACTTCCTTTGTTAGTTGTTACACAGTGTGTCAGAGAGCCAGGGCTGGCCGGCCTCCATGGAGCAAACTGGGAAGACCTCTTTTGACTCCAGCGGGTAAGGACAGAGTTTCCTGGGCTGGCAAATCGGTACTGGCCAACCCAGCCCCCAGCCTCCCGGCAAACACCACAGGGCTTCTGTGGCTGTCTTCCAGGCCCCCACATGGCCATTGCCAAGGTGGGGGGCCCCACAAGGCGTTGCTTCAAATTTTACCTGTGAGCGTCCCTGCATTTCCAAAATGTCTCCTCCTTGGGGGGCCCGCGTGGCTCGGTCGGTTAATCGTCCAGCTCTTGATTTCAGCTCAGGTCATGATCTCACAGTTGGTGAGATTGAGCCCCGTGTCAGGCTCTCTGCTGACAGCGTGGAGCCTGCTTTGGATTCTCTCTCTGCCTCTCTCTCTCTCTCTCTCTTCAAAAATAAATACATAAACAAAAGAATTTTTCCTCCTTAACAATGGAAATGGATCTTCAGACTTCTCAGAAATATCAAGTAGAAGCTCTCTCATCGAAAAGTAACATCCTTGAAATCTGGGGCGCTTTGTTAGATGGCCTAGCCCATTTTCCGCTTCCGGACAGGGCCGCCCTAAGATGCCTCCGAGAGATGAGGCATTTCCTTGGTCAAGGTCTCCCGGGGAGATGTCCCACCTCCTCCATTGCAGACACAGGTATTTCTAGGGATCATCCCTCTCCAGAAGGTTTTGCAGAATGAAATCAAATCCCTCCTGTGCTCATGGAGAGTATTTCCGGGGTCTGGTCCTGAGGATGAGGTGAGCGTGTCGTCCTGCCTTAAAGATCACATCCTCAGGGAGGCCCACAGCCCTTGGAAAATGTGCTTCTTAAGAAAGATAGATATCGTTTCATCTGTGAAGACGCATTGTGGCTGAAACTGTATATTCATTTCTTACCAGGAAACTGCTTTTAGCTTATTTAACATTAGTGAATGAGGTAACAGACATCTCTCGCGAGGTCTCTTAGGGAAAACAAACACACCAACTCGAAAGCCGGCCGCGTTCTCGCTCGTCCCGGCGTGAGATATCCATGATTCTATGACATAGGTGGCAGTGGTCTCTCATGGAAGCTGGGGAGTCGTGTCACAGCCACCGGGCTACGTGAAGGACTGCACGCTGAACAGAATCAGAGCATTTTGCTGCTGAAAACCACGATGGAGATTACATAGACCAAATTCCTCTTTTGGCAGTAAGGACCCTGGGGCCTGAGGACCAGCGTTCCAGCCGCTTGACGTTTGCTCTGGTGACCTTCCATAGGGCCGGGAGGCCTCTCTTGACTCTCCTGTGCACACAGGCTCCGAGGTCCGGTTTGGCCTCCTCTCCCCCACTCGGCATTCCTGATCTGGCAGACAGCTCGCTTTCCATTGAGGTCCAGGGGCCTAGGACTCCTGGGGACCCTACATCACAAGCAAGAGAAAGCAAATCCGGTCTCATCCTTTGGAAGACTGCCCCGTTTGGACAGATAAGCCGGGAGTCTCCCCGAGCAAAACAGGCAAAAAACCTGCCCTGCATCACAAGGTGCCACCATCAAATAGGCATGGACAAATGGCACAGAATGAAACTCAAAGAGAATAGAAGATGGTTAGGTGTCTTTGTTTTGTTTTCCCAAAGTCCATGTCAACTTCTTTCAAACTATTGGTTTCTTTCTAAAGGCTGTTTTTTCTACCACAGGAGAAACTGTGGTGGGTCTTTCTTTCTCTTTCTTTCTTTCTTCCTTTCTTTCTTGCTTTCTTTCTTTCTTTCCTTCTTTTTTCCTCTTTCTTTCCTTCTTTCTTTTGTTCTTTCTTTCTCTCTCTTTCTTTCTCTCTCCCTCTTTCCCTCTATCTCCTCTCTCTCTTTCCCTCTTTCTCTCTCCCTGTCTCTTGCTCTCTCTCTCTTTCTATCCCTCTTTCTCCCTCTCTCTGTCTTTTCCTCTTTCTCCCTTTCTGTCTCTCTTTGTTTCTTATTTTTATCTTCACAACTCGCTTCAGGGCTGAACGCAGGGAAGGCCAAGGAGGAGAAATCCTTCTGCCTTGTACGTGGGACGCTTGGCCACCTGTGCACCATGGAGCAAAATAACAACAAAGCCCAGTATTGACCAACTGCAAAGAATCCTTCCTTCACCCTCTCTCCCCACCCTTTGGCAAAAGCCTGGGTAAATAGGTACATTTGGTGCCAGGACTTAAAGGTCAACAGATTCCTGCTTTGTCAGAGGAACCTGGAAATCGAGTCAGTGGACTTCATGGGAACACCATACGTTCTCGCTCCATGGGTGCTTGAGCCTAAGGATTAGGAGTCGAAGGATATCAGGGAAGCCTGCCAAGAACATATGCAGCAGACGTTTGGTGCTCTGGTGAGGCCTGGGGCCATCTGAGACGTGGACAATGCCATCTCAGCCGACCTCAACCCGTGGGTTGGGTACTGGGCGGCAGACTTCTTCTGGAAAGGCCATTACAGATTCTCCAAGTCATCAGTGACGGGAGAATCCTGAGATAGCCCCCAGGATCCCTAGACCCCAGTGTGCACGCCTCGCATAATTCCCCCACCCTTAGCCGGGGGGCGGGGGGGACGGACAGGACCCGTGAACACCGGTGGAGTGTCATTCATCTGAGCAGGCTACATCATATGGCAAAGATGAAGGCAGTTTGCATGAGTTATTAGAGGCCTTGCTCTGTCAACTTTCCTGAAGGACATTATCCTGCATGGACCTGACTTCATCAGATGAGTGAGGGACTATAAAGGTCAGAGTTAAAAGAAGTCAGAGAGTTCTCAGGCAGCAGAGACATTCTTCTGCTGACCTGGCAGAAGCAAAGGGCCACATTAAGGAGAGAACTACGTAGGGGGCAGTGATGGATGGTCTCTCAAAGCGGAAGGCCTCAGTCTCACAACCGCAAGGACCTGAATTCCGCTAACGACCAGTGACTTTAGAAATGGGATCCCCGGGCCTCAGATAAGAATCACAGGCCTGGGGCGCCTGGGTGGCGCAGTCGGTTAAGCGTCCGACTTCAGCCAGGTCACGATCTCGCGGTCCATGAGTTCGAGCCCCATGTCAGGCTCTGGGCTGATGGCTCAGAGCCTGGAGCCTGTTTCCGATTCTGTGTCTCCCTCTCTCTCTGCCCCTCCCCCGTTCATGCTCTGTCTCTCTCTGTCCCAAAAATAAATAAACGTTGAAAAAATTTAAAAAAAAAAAAAAAAAAAAAAAAGAATCACAGGCCTGCCTGACACCTTGACTGCAGTCTGTGAGACCCTGAGCAAAGAGCCCAGCTCTGCCATGCCGTGGGACTGCCACGAGTCAGCAACCATGGGCCGTGTTAAGCTGCTAAGTTTGAGGTCATCTGCTGCTGGCAGAGAAAACCCGTACATCGCCCCAGAATTGCAGAGAGAAAATGCGCCCGACGTTTTCCCCACCGCTTCTCCGTATCCATATTTTCGGGGCCCACTTTTCCCCGTCAAGGCGAATGTTCAAAGCAGGCTGCTGCAGGGATGGGGGAGCGGATACTGAGAAGGCCTCCCAACGTCGCTACACCTGGCACCTTTGGGTTAGAGAAAGTCCGGTGGATGCCGTAGAAGGCGTTCTGAGAAAAAGTAGCTCATTAGACCCCTTTGTGGGGGGTTACCATCCTTCGTATTAAACGACCAGGTGACTAGATATCTCTAGTGTAGTCACAGGCTGCAGAGATATTCCTAAATGGGGCAAGTGACTCTAACCAGAAAGCAAAACATCTATCCGTAATCGCTAACGCAGGCAGCTACACAGGCCTGAGCTTAGAACCAGACCTGAGGCAAGGGCTGCTCGTCTGTGCGGGGAGGCCCTGTCCCCAAGCATTGTGGCTACTGGCGCTTAACGGCCTCGCTGGCTCAGGGTTGACAACTCATCGGTGGGCAACTTCATGGGATTACCAACAATCTGATCCCTGCGTTGGACAGAGGAGGAGACTGAGGCCCCGGAAGGTTGGCTGCCTCTCCCAAGCCCCCACCCCAGTCAGAAGCAGCAGGGGCAGGACCAGCCCGCAGGGCCCTCAGCTATTTCCTGTCCGGTCACCTTTCCTCTAGCACAAAATGACCCAAGCGCTGCCCGTTGGTTAAACCAGCCCTCAAGCAGACAGACCCTGGCTCAGTCTGTACCTCGCTGTCCTTGCTCCGGAAGCACAAAGCCAGCTCCCCTGGGCCGACTTGCCTCCCCCTGCCTGTGCTGTCAGCTCCGGAATCCCCAGGAACTAAGTAAGGATGAAATGGCCCGGTCACTCCAAGATCCAGACCTCACTGGGTAAAGCTTCCTGGGGCCGCAGTAACAGAGTACCCCGGAGTCAGGGGCCTTGGACGACAGAAATGAATTCCCCGGCTGTTCCGGAGGCCAGGAGTCTGAAATTGAGGTGTTGGCAGAAACGTGCTCCCTCTGAAAGTTCTAGGGGAGGACCCTTCCTTGCCTCTTCCGGCTTCTGCTGGCTGCAGACAAGCCTGGGCAGCCCGTGGCTGTGACTACACCACTTCTGTCTCTGCCTCCACCTTTACGTGGCTCCTTCCCTCCGTGTCTGTACGTCTCAGCGTCTTCTGTTCTTATAAAGGCACCAGTCATATTAGGTTTGGGGTCCACCCAGATCCAATAAGACACCCAAATCCAATAAGGCCTCATCTTAATTTTACTAATTACATCTGCCAAGACCCTCTTTCCAAATAAGGCCACGCTCTGAGACTCTGAGTGGGCACGCATCGGGAGGGACACTATTCAAGCTGGTATAGTCGTGTTATATGTATGTTCAAGGCTAGTTCAACCAGCTGCCCTGAGAGTAGAGATAGACTGTAGGTGCAACCCCTCCATCACTCCCCTCCCCGGCCCACCCCCACCAGGACTCGTAACCCAGACCCAGAAATTAGAGACTTTGGGCTTGGAAATAGCTCAAAGAACATCCAGACACCGGAGGCACAAGAGAATTACCTGGGAAGATTTTGGAAACACCAGTGTCCAAACCCAGCCCCAAAGATTCCAATTCGACTGCTCGGAGGTGTGGCTTGCACGGTGATCATTTTTAAAGCTACCCAGAGGATGGTAACATGAAGTCAAGATTGCAAACCCACCAATCTAGCCCAACGGCTTACTTTTCGGACGAACACTTGGAGCAGGCAAAAGGTTAGCCATTCCCTCCCCTCCATTCACTGCTATCTCCGAACTGGAAGCTGCCAGTTCTCTGACCGGAATGTCCCGCTCCCTCTAGACGGTACAAGGCCCTGAAGTCGACAGAACAGGGTCTCTGTGGTGGTCTGCACACTCCATTCATGAGAAAGAAGCAAGTAAGGCTCTTCCAGGCCCATGAGGCAAGATGGCCGTCCCCTCACTGCGTCGCAATGCACACCCAGGGCCCAGGGGACCGCATACACTTGTGCAGGCTTTGCAAACCGTGAATGCTATATGAATGTGCTTTATCACTTCTCTTACTTCATTTGTGGCAACATCCCCTCAGCAACCTTGTAAACGTCTAAGTGCCCACTTGCCCGATTGGTCTCCATTGTACATATTCTTAGGCATCTTTCTGGCCACCATTCTCTTTTCTCATTGTAACCACACATTTTTTAAATTTTTTTTTTCAACGTTTATTTTTTTTGGGGGGGACAGAGAGAGACAGAGCATGAACGGGGGAGGGGCACAGAGAGAGGGAGACACAGAATCGGAAACAGGCTCCAGGCTCTGAGCCATCAGCCCAGAGCCTGACGCGGGGCTTGAACTCCCGGACGGCGAGATCGTGACCTGGCTGAAGTCGGACGCTTAACCGACTGCGCCACCCAGGCGCCCCTGTAACCACACATTTTTTTAAAAGCAAGAAGTGGGGTGCCTGGGTGGCTCAGTCGGTTATGCATCCGACTCTCGGTTTGGGTTCAGGTCACGGTGTCAATGGTTGATGAGTTTAAGCCCTGCATTGGGCTCTGTGCTGACGGCACAGAGCCTGCTTGGGATTCTCTCTCTCCCTCTCTCTCCCTCTCTCTTTCTCTGTCTCTCTCTCTCTCTCTCAGTAAATATAAAACTTTAAAATACATTTAAAAAACTGAAATAAAAGCAAGAAACACTTCTTTTCACTTCTTTGTCATCTTTTTTCCTACTCATTCCAGGATCACACTCGATACAACAAATTCTTCTTTCCCCCTGCCTGAGCTAGCAAAAAATCCCAAAGTATACATTGGAGGCCCATCCAACATCCAAAGCACTGCCAGATGACCCTAACGTTTTCTTTCAAAGAATATTCTTTCGGGACTAGTGACTCATTTGTGAACTACATGAAACACGTACGCACACGCACGCACACGCGTACATACATACATACAGAAAATAAGACGAAATAGAAGTGGAAAGAATCCGATGGAGGCAAGACCAGGCCCGCCGTCCCGTCTCCTTTCCAACCCTAGGTGCCTCCCTAACCCATTTTCTCCTTCCTCTTGGCTCCGAACTTGGTCGAACCCAAGATGACGAGGAGGGGGAACCCCGTGACAGGACCAGGCCTCAACACCTCAGCCTCGGACAGACTGAAAGGTCAAGAGGCAAAAACCCTTGTTAAGATAACTTCTGTTTTTCTTTTGCTTCTTTTACTCCAGTCCACACCGTTGGGAAAGTGGGTGCACGTGTTTAAGAAGACCACCGTGTGCATCCATTTCAAAAACTCTGGTACATCACGCGACCAGAGAGGGCCTGGCAGCCGCCACTGCCCAGAGCTCACAAGCCGTCCAGAGCCTCTGGAGCCCACGCCTGCCGTTCACAAACCTCAACACCAGGCAATTTGTAGCTGTGTCTACTTCTTGGGCTTCCTGAAAGACCCCTCAGGCACCAGAAAGTACTGACATACCTGTGGTGTGAGCCACAGTCACCTCCACCCCTGCGGGGAGTCCCTCACCCCTCCCTGCCTTCCCTCTTCCTCCTTTCCCTTCTTCCCCTTCCTCCACCTTCTTCTTCCTGTGAGTCCTCTTCCGGAAAAATCCAAGGTCTGCCTCCCTTTCGGCTCTTTCATATCTTCTGAGCAGAAGGCTGTGGATAAAATCCTTCCTGGTCCACTTCCTGTGCGGTTGCAAGGAAGGTGCCTTCCGGTTTGAGCACAGGCTGTCCGACGGCCTTCCTTTACTAAGGAGCACTTCCAAGAAATCAGCACCCCAGGATGCAAAACAGTGCAAAGCACCTCGGGGAGGGTCGAGGCTGAGCACCGCGTCGCAAAACGGTCACCGGGGTTTTCCCGTTCTCAGGCAGCACGGTAGCTGAGCCCCGGGTCGCTTGGCAGGTCTGAGGACTGGGGGCCAGTCGGTGGGAGCCACGTCCAGGCTCCCTGGCTGCTTTTTGATATAGTTCTATGGTGAAATCAATGGATGGATTTATTGAGTGCTTGGCAACTGATTGGGGAACAAGTAAGTAGGTTGTCAGACTTGGCCCCAGCCCTTGGCCCCAGCCCAAGACACAGGCCCTCCATCCTTGGGTCCGGGTGAGTAACCAAAAGGAGGTTTGTGGGGACACAGCCCGGGCATGGAGGTGAGACAGTGCCTGCCCCCACCGACCACGGCCCCCTCCTTCCAAGCCCAGGGCTGTGAGCAGACCACAAGGCAGCTCAGGGAGATGTTCCGGCCCGAGAGCCAGGGCTGGTGAGGAGAGGAAGCGGAAATCTCAGACGCCGCAAGGTTTCTCATGATCCTAGGGACTTGTCCCTTCCATGAAACCCTCATGCATCTCCGAGCCGTCAAGGCGTTGGGCTCCAGGAGGGAGCACCGGGCTCGTGGGCTTGGAGAGGAAGAGGCCAAGGAGGGGCCCGAGGGGCCTTGGCTCCTGAAGCCCCCGAGGCAGTGCCCACCCCACCCCCATCTGGTTGCACAAACAGGAAGTGGCTGAGTTGTGTTTGAGGTAGTCTTGACCAGGAGCCTCTTGTCCTCGAGAGCACTTTCCGTGGTTGGACAGAAAGCCGCAGGAGAGAGCAGAAGCCCCACCACAGACATCCTGCAGCGCATCAGAAAATACAGCCCAACTTGGGTGTGGACCTTCTGGAAGCTGGGCAGAGACCATCAGGAGCATTTTACGCTTTGCTTCTCTGGCCCTGGAAAGCCCCTTTGACGGGTGGGGGGCCCTTGAATGACCCCAGGGAGGCTAGACTGGGTATGATGTCCTGAAGTTGAATCTGCATCAGACCAGGGTGGGGGCGGGGAGGTGGGGGGAGGATGTGGGTCAACCCAGCTGGTACCTGCCTGGAGCCCGAGGTGGGATGAGACCCCCGCCGCCTGCCCACTTCCTGGCATGAAAGGAAACGCCACCTAGTGGTGAGAATGAGGACAACGGGGCCGGGGTGGACCTCCGGCTGTGGCTTGAGCACCGCTCACATTGATTTACCTGCTTTTCCATGACTCAGGGCCTCAAGCACATGTCACACAACTGAAAACTGTGTCTTGGGGCCAGATGGGAAGGGTCCCGATGGAGCCATCAGCCCACTGTGGAGTCCATCCGGTTCCCAAGGTATCCGGACCAGCCCACAGTGACTTACCAAAGGGGACAGCTGAGCAGTTAGTGGCCACCATCCCATGGGGAGTTGGGGGGTGGGGAGGGGGCTTCGTTACCCGGAAGCAGGAGGTCAGGGCATAACTGCCTTCCCCTCCTGGAGAAAAGTTCAAGGTCCTATAAACCTGTCCATTTTGACAGGACCCATATAAGAGCAAATACAGGAAAAAATTAGGCATATGCAGCCAGCTGCATTACAGCTTTCGCGGAGAACTTCTAAGTACACCGATTTCTCCTTGACCGCGAGCTATCGTTCCCATTTTCCAGATAAGAAGAGCAAGACTCCAGAGAGATCAAATGATTATTCAGACGTGTCAGAGGTATCGAGGGCAGATTTAGGACCCTGTGTCTGCTGCTGTTTGGTTTTGGGGTTTTTCAAACATCACCCCTGCTTCAAAGCTCCTCACGGGGAAGAGGTTAGTGCCATGTTGAACTTGTTAGCACTTAGTGCCAGATAAGGGAAAAGCAAGCAAGCAAACACAAACCCCAATGCTATTTGAACACCCTTTTACAAAACCAAGGAATGTCCTGAACAATGACCATTACTCTCCTCCTGGTATGACGATCCGGGGCCCTGAGGGAATCTAGAAGATTTAACGGCTTCCCAGGGCCCTAGCAGGTGTACGTAAAGTATTTAGTAGTAGAAGGTTGGGGCTTCAGAAAGGAGCCTGACTCAGGTTCCCAAGCGTTAGCCAACTGGAAGGACGGCTTTGCCGGGGACAGAGCCCAGCAGGTTAGCTGAGTAGTGGGTAATCCCCGGCCAGCCTCTGATGGCCACTGGCCTTGTCCACTCGCCCGGGAGTACATCGAGGAACCCATTACGGAGGGGAGGGGGAGGAAGAGACGGGGAGCAGATGTCATCAAGAAACTTCTCAGGAAGCCTCAAAGCGGGGATTCGTTCACTGAGTGCCCTTAGTTGCATTCTGTACAGTATGTTTTGAAAAACAAGCGTATTTTGTTTCAGAACCGACACCGTGATGAAGACTTTAAGCCAGCGAACAGCCCTGGAATATTTCTCACCTTCCCCACAAAGGAATAGCCTCTTAGGGGCCTGTGAACGGGCCATGGAGGTAGGAAAGAGGAGTGGGTGCTGGCCAGGGACTACCCACTTTCCTACAGCCACAGTGAAACCTAGAACAGTCTGAGGACCTCGGCTGTGGCCACCTGGACAAGGTCAGGTCACACGTGTCTTCTCTGACCTCTGTAAGTCTCCATTAAAATGACTTTGTGGCTCACAGTACAAATACAGATTATTTCTTTTTTTTTTTAATTTTTTTCAACGTTTATTTATTTTTGGGACAGAGAGAGACAGAGCATGAACGGGGGAGGGGCAGAGAGAGAGGGAGACACAGAATCAGAAACAGGCTCCAGGCTCCGAGCCATCAGCCCAGAGCCTGATGCGGGGCTCGAACTCCTGGACCGCGAGATAGTGACCTGGCTGAAGTCGGACGCTTAACCGACTGCGCCACCCAGGCGCCCCAGATTATTTCTAATTTCATTACCAACCAAATCTCTGGTTTGACGTTGCTTTCGTCATTTTAAAGGAAGCCGTCCCTGTCCATTTTGTTTCTTGACATCTAAGTGAGGCAGGCAAAGCGAAAAAAGATCAAAGATCTTGGTTTCATGTACCAGCGCCCAGAGAACAAATGTTTACTTAAAAAGAAAATTGAGCACTCAGCATCAACCAAATGCTACAGCCAACTGGACAAGGGGATTTCTGTAAAATGTATATAAACGTCAAAGGAACACAGTCTGGTCGCGAATGCTCAGACCCAAAGGGTTCTTGATGAGTATCTGTACAGAACCTGCCGTGTTGTCTCCTCGCCTTCAGGTGGAGCCAGGAAGCCCAGCCCACACGCACGGCAGGTGGAAGGCTGGCTGCAGGGGACGGTGGCGGGGAGGCCACAGGTACACCAGAGCACTCTTTGAGCCGATAGTTTCCACTTCCTCCCCAACTTGACCAGTTACCAGAACTGCCCAAGAGTAGTCGCCACGAATCCAGCCTTTCTGGAGTTTCCCTGCCCGACGTCAAAATGCCACTGTAAAGGGCAGAGAAGCGACAACGACCAGGCCAGCCCCACACCGCATCACTGCCGAAGAAGCCCAGTGTTGGGTCTGAGACAGGGCGACCCGTGGAAGGAATCGAAGCGTGTTTGGCCCACACTTCATCCCAGGGCGGGAGGATTCTCCAAAGTGCAGCTGTGAGCTGCACCTCATGAGTCGGGGGGTCTCCTGAGTGGGGTGGGGGGAGCGAGAGAAGGCATCGGAAAGGAAACTGGAACAAAAGACACATGATTGGCCCTCTCCTCTCCTGTCTGCCCTGAACCCAGAGGCAGCTGGCATCACCAGGGCAGAAACAAGGCAGAGAAGGGACGCCCCACGGCTCCCGGTCCCCACTGGTCCCTGTGGGTCCTTGCAGGTCTCTGGACTCCAATTCTCCACCTGTGAAACCTGTTCGCAAGCATCCTCCAGCAGCCCTTCAGTGCCGAACCTTTTGTGTGTCTTACGTCCTCTGTGGATGATCATCAAGGCATTACTAACATGTCCCATCACCAAGTTCATGTGAGTGGAGTCGTATGCCGTGCGAGTGTCTGTGAGAGACTAACAAACGGGAAGAGGTTCACCAACAAGTTATTAGCAGTTATTTAGGTGGAGTGAAATTTTAGGCGATGGTTTTTCTTCCTTAGACTCTCTGACATCGTTTTAAAATATTAAAATAGGCATGTATCATCGTGTGACTACAGAAACAATCTTTTCATTCTGAAGAAACTTAAACTCCTATTTTGGGGGAGAGGAATAAGCTGTATATGACTATGAAAACTATCAGGGACAGACCAATTTTTTAACAGTTGAAGGAGGAATTGAACCCACATCTAATTTGCTTTGAAACTGGAAACTCAAGGGGCGCCTGGGTGGCTCGGTCGGTTAAGCGGCCGACTTCGGCTCAGGTCACGATCTCGCGGTCCGGGAGTTCGAGCCCCGTGTCGGGCTCTGTGCTGACAGCTCGGAGCCTGGAGCCTGTTTCAGATTCTGTGTCTCCCTCTCTCTCTCTGCCCCTCCCCTGTTCATGCTCTGTCTCTCTCTGTCTCAAAAATAAATAAACGTTAAAAAAAAAAAACTTAAAAGAAACTGGAAACTCAAAATCACATGCCCCAACATCGTGGGTTACGGTCCTGCATTCTGTCCGCGAATGCCAAAGAAGTAAGTTAATGTCAACTGGACAACTGGTATGCGTCACAATAGATACTGGTATTATTCAGATACACAAGTGAGTTGACAAGTCACAAGGCCATGTATCATCTGGGTCGAGTGGATCTCACTACGATATGGTGTTATTAAAATATGGGCACGATGGCTATTGGAAGGAAAACAAAAGACCACTCACAAAGAATACATTCTTTTTTTTTTTTAATTTTGTAAATGTTTATTTTTGAGAGAGAGACCGACAGAGAGTGAGTGGGGGAGGAGCAGAGAGAGGGGGAGACACAGAATCCGAAGCAGGCTCCAAGCTCCGAGCTGTCAGCACGGAGCCCGACCCGCGAACCGTGAGATCGTGACCAGAGCCGGAGTCGGACGCTCCACCGACTGAGCCACCCAGGCGCCCCACAAAGAATACATTCTCATCACAGCCTCGCTCGTACCACTGAGAAATAAGACAGCCTCACTTCATTCTTTTTGCAACATCTGAATACGCATGTTCAATCTCCTGGTCGGCTGGACACGTATTCATGAACTCGTCCCTAGCATAAGCATTGTTCAAGTATCTCCAGATGCCAGTCATTTCAGAAGGAAATTCAAAATCTCTGTATCTCTTGGCCACGATCTGCAAATCAAGAGGAAATAATCAGCAAAGGAAAAACCCACTCGTGTAGGCCATCAGATCAGACAATCCATTCTTTGGAGGTGTGTGATGCATTCTCTTTCTCGAGTCCTGACGCATGCTTCCTAAAGCCAGTCAGGTTACCCCAAATTACACGTCAACCTTGCATAGGGCACGCGGGCGATGGGAAAGCTCATGAAAGTACTGGGCTCAAAACAGCGACTCCACACAGCCCTGCCCACCAATTTATCCCAGATGAATTGGGATCCACTGGTGCGAATTCGGTCTCTACTCTGGTGGACTTCTCCTCGTGTTGCCGGCAGTTTTGACTTTGTGTGTTCTGCTTGCTGTGTTATTTGGTGCCTAAGGATTCGTGAAGTACTTCCCTTTAGGTTGTGCCGGGATCACCGTGAAATGCTCCCTTTTTCCTACTTGCTGAGCCTCACCTCCTGAAATCCCAGATATCCGCGCATATTATTTCTACAGACTTCCATCATTCTGTCACTGAACACATCACCTCATTGTCAACAAATGGACACAAATCCTTGTCCTCCCGGAAACGACAGATGTGAGGACAGGGCAATTGAGAGTGAGCATCATGGGAACCACAACAGTGGGGGATGCTTCCTCTGGCTCCAGGGGCCCCGTTGGGGAATTCGCCACAAAGGAGGGTGATACTGTGGGAGACGCTTTCAGTTAACTGGGGCCACTGTGACAAAGTACTACAATCAGGGTGGCTTAGGACAACAGAAGCTTCTTCTGTCACGCTCCTGGAGGCCAGAACTCCAAAATCAAGGAGTCAACAGGACATATTCCCTCTGGAAGTTCTAGGGAAAGGTCTCTTCTCTCCCCAGCTTCTGGTAGTTTCTCCCTCTGTGTGTCTCTGTGTCCAAATTACCTTTTTTTTTTATAGGGACACCAGTCCTATTGGATAGGGGTCCCACTCTACTTCACTACGACCTCATCTTAACGAACCATTTCCAAATAAGGTTATGTCCTGGGGTGCTGGGGATTCGGACTTCAACATATGAATGGGGGTGGGGGAGGTGGTGCAATTCATCCCCGAACAGGAACCCAGAGCCACAAAGGCCTGTTCTGCTGCCTTGCCTCCTGTTGCATTGGTTTCTGGGATGTGTGGATGAACTGAATATGGGACTTCACACAAATTAGAAGACCTTGGGACCTGATGATACAGATTTTGCAGGCTAGAAGCCACTGATGCAGCAAAATAAGACCAGATGCCTGTCAGAAACCCTCCGCAATCGTTTAATATCTTGCTTCAATTCAGCTTTAGGGATATTAATGTTAAGAATTCCTTGGGGCGCCTGGGTGGCTCAGTCAGTTAAGCATCCACCTTCCACTGAGGTCATGATCTCGCGATCTGTGAGTTCGTCATGATCTCGCGATCTGTGAGTTCGAACCACATGTCGGGCTCTGTGCTGACAGCTCAGAACCTGGAGCCTGCTTCGGATTCTGTGCCTCCATCTCTCTCTGCCCCTCCCCCCGCTCATGCTCTCTCTCTCTCTCTCTCTCTCTCTGTCTCTCTGTCAAAAATAAATAAACTTAAAAAAAATCTTTTTAAAAAGAATTCCTTTTACATATTATTTTATTTATTACTCCTGGTTTATCTTTGCCTATTTTTTTTATTTTAACAGTTTTTTAACGTTTATTTACTTATTTTGAAAGAGAGAGAGGGAGCATGCACACACACACACACACACACACACATACACACACACGGGGGAGGGGCAGAGAGAGGGAGAGAGAGAATCCCAAGCAGGCTCCACGCTGCCAGCACAGAGCCTGATGCCGGGCTGCATCTCATGAACTGTGAGATCACGACCTGAGCCAAAGCCCGGAGACAGAAGCTTAACCGACTGAGCCACCCAGGCACTCCTAATTTTTAACATTTCTGAGAAAGTTTTTTAAAAAAAAAATTTTTTTACATTTATTTTTGATAGAGACAGAGCACAAGTGGGGGAGGGGCGGAGAGAGAAGGAAACGCAGGATCCAGGCTCCGAGCTGTCAGCACAGAGCCTGACGCGGGGCTCGAACTCACGAACTGTGAGATCATGACCTGAGCCGAAGTCGGACGTTTAACCGACTGAGCCACCCAGGCGCCCCTCTGAGCAAGTTTTTTAAGTGTCTGCCTCCTATAGAAGTGATCTTTTTGTGGTACATTTTCTGAATTTAATACTTTGTTTTCTGTCTTTCTGTGTTTATTTCTGTGTTTGTGTATGTTTCTTTTTCTGGTAACTTCGAAGCTTATGGTCTGTTTTAACTCTTCCTGTGGTTTCCTATATAATTTTATCGATTTTTTTTTTTTTTTAACGAGTTCAAGCCCCACATCAGGCTCTATGCTGACAGCTCGGAGCCTGGAACCTGCTTCAGATTCTGTGTCTTCCTCTCTCTCTGCCCCTCCCCGACTTGTCCTCGGTCTCTCTCCCTACATAGCTTTAAATAACAGAGATTCTCTGTTTCTTGACTTGTCAAGTTTAGATGATATCTACTCACTCCTGATTATGACAAATAAGGAAATTAGTACAACTACAGTGTTCCCTATTTCTTCTTCCTTATCTCCCTTCCATTGGTTGTAAAAACATCCAAGTTGACTATGTTCTGATTCTGTTCTGTAACTATTATAACATTGTTTGGTCTTAGTTCTGTCTTTGGATTTAAGTAGGTTCTATGTTTATCATCAACCCTTTTAACCACCCACCTTCTCTGTTCCGGGGTTCTTACTTTCAGTATCATTTTATTACTATATTCATCATAAAGAAACTTTATTTTAAAAAGAAAAAAAAAACAGCCCAGGAGTACTTAATTTGTTAAGACCAGAAGCCCAGCTAAAAACAATTAACCTGGATAGGAAATTCTTACATCACGCATTCTTTCCTTTAAGTCTCTGTAACTATTAAACCACTGTTTTCTGGTTTTAATGTGGTCATCAAGACATAAGAAGCAAGTCTGGATTTCTTCCCCCTGGAGATGGCTGTACTATTTATTACTAATATTACTGCTATTATTATTATTATGGTCTGGACACCCAGAGTGTCCTATCTGACCCCTAAAGTTCAGTAATTTATCAGGTATGTCATCGTGTGTTGATTATTCTGGACTATATTTTTCCAAACATGGCATGTTGCTTAAACTGAAGGTTCAGATCATCCTTTAGTCCAAAATAAATTTTCCCTTCTTTTCTTTCCTTTCCTTTCCTTTTCTTTTCTTTTCTTTTCCCTTTCCTGTTCTCTGGCTCCTGATTATATACATCTGGGAAATTGCTGAGAATTTTAACCCTGTGTTTGTCCATTCAATTTTGGAAACTGTTCTAGGGCTTACCCTCCAGACCCCTGACGAATTTCTGCAATGTCTTGTTCTATGTCTCGCTTAAATGTACCTTATTTCGGAAGCTATTTTTTAAATTTTTTTAACATTTATTTATTTTTGAGAGACAGAGAGAGACAGAGCGCAAGCAGGGGAGGGGCAGAGAGAGAGGGAGACACAGAATCTGAAGCAGACTCTGGGCTCCGAGCGGTCAGCACAGAGCCTGACGCGGGGCTCGAACTCGCGGACCTCGAGATCATGACCTGGGCTGAAGTCCGACGCTTAACTGACAGAGCCACCCAGGTGCCCCTGAAGTTACTTCATTTGTCTTTAAGGGTTTGGGGATTTTTTCATGATTTTCATGTCCCCTGTGATATTATATATTTTTTTTGATATCTTGTTCCTGTCTCTGAGCTTCTTCTCGAAAGATCCGTGTTCTTTTTCATGTGTCAGAGGCCACAGAGAAGTATCTGACTCGAATGTATTCTCATCTACTGGAGCAGTGTTTCATCAGAAATGTGTTTCTCACCTGCCTTTTCCTTTTTCTGTGCCTTCTCTTTCTTTTTTCCCCTCTCCCTGTTGATCATCTCTGTCCACATAGAGGTCCCACTTGGATTCTTTCTGGTTATTAATCGTCTTTTAATAAGGCAGATCTACTGGAGTTAGCATTTCTTTTTTTTTATGTTTAATTTTTGAGAGAGAGAGAGAAAGACAGAGCACGAGCGGGGGAGGGGCAGAGAGAGAGAGGGAGACGCAGAATCTGAAACAGGCTCCAGGCTCCAAGCCACCAGCACAGAGCCCCACGCGGGGCTCGAACTCCCGGACCTCGAGATCGTGACCTGAGCCGAAGTCGGCTGCTCAACCGACTGAGCCATCCAGGCGCCCCCGGAGTTATCACTTCTTAAAAATACTGTGGAGGGCAAAGAGAGTGAGACAGGGTAGCTGGAAGACCAATTTGGATGTTTACCCTCAAACACTCTCTCACCAAACACTGCTCTATGCGCCGCTCCACAGACAAATTAGGGTTAGGGTCAAGGTCAGAGTCAAGGTTAGAGTTAGGACACCCTCCACTCCGAGGCTCTCAGATTAGGCAGGAGGTCACCACGGCTAAAAATAAAGCTCAGGAAATTTACAGTCTCTCTTTTGATGGGTTCCAGGACTGTTTCTTTCCTCTGCTCAGCAGGCAAAAGCACATTCCCTCTCTCCATCTCCTCTCCCTGTTCCTTCAGATTAGGGGATGGACGGCAGGACACAGAGATGACGCCTCTGCATGGTTCCTCCTTCAACTCTGCCTCCCCGGAGACCTCGGATGGAAAATGATCTGCGTGGGGCCGTTTCCCGCTGCGCTTCTCATGGCCCCGGTCCTCAAAGAAGTCTGGGTTGGGCATTTCAAGACTGGACTATTTACTTTTAGAGAAACCTGAACTTCACTAAAGAGAGAGAGAAACCTGGGGCGCCTGAGTGGCGCAGTCGGTTGAGCGTCCGACTCCAGCCAGGTCACGATCTCGCGGTCCGGGAGTTCGAGCCCCGCGTCGGGCTCTGGGCTGACGGCTCGGAGCCCGGAGCCTGTTTCCGATTCTGTGTCTCCCTCTCTCTCTGCCCCTCCCCCGTTCGTGCTCTGGCTCTCTCTGTCCCAAAAACAAATAAACGTTGAAAAAAAATTAAAAAAAAAAAAGATAGAGAGAAACCTGCCTCAGCCCTGTGACACCTCACACCGGACAACGTTTCTTAGTCTCTGAACTGGTATCCTGTCCCAGTCCAGTTTTATGAAAGACGAAGCTTTGCTCTGTTTTTTTCCTATTGCTTGTGTTGGGTTTTAAGAAGGAGAATAGATGAAAAATTCCTTTACTCTCTCATCTTTTATCATACATTCTTTTAGACGGAGTCTCATTTCCTTTCAGAAGGTATTCCATCCTGAAAGATTATTAAGCTATTTTGGTATTTTGGATGTCCAATGGCTTTGGAAGATTTGGCTCTCGGGTCAAATATTGGAGCCATGGGCTGTTTTATTTTCCTCTCAAGTTTCCCCCTTTTAGTTCTACCGAAATCTAAAATACTCTTTCCTCATAGGAGACGAACAAGTGGCAATCAGTGCTGAACGGCTGGAGCATCTCTCCTGCTTCCCCCAACCTCCACGTACTGCTGTGAGGCTACACTGGTCATGGCAATGACTACAACGCGTTCGCTAAAGGGACTAAACCAAAACGCAACTATGTGAATATCTGGTTGGAAACTGGCTCCCAAATAGAGGAGGTTTCGACCAGTTGAGATGCTTTCGTTACATTTTAGATGCCGGGAACCTGGCAAAGCTATTGAAAGAAACATGCGCTTGAGGGCTCAGCCACATCTCCAAGGCTTGGATTTCAAGTTGGTATCCCTCAAGCCCCACAAGGAAGAGAGAAGAAGGAAGAGAAATGGGACAAGAGTTGGGAAAGGAATCAGGAAGGAAGAGGAAAATACAGGAAGGAAAGGCAAGACAACCAGGGGCATCTGGTAGCCTACAGGAGCATCAGCACCACAGATTATGTGATCCTCATTTGTGAGTTTCTAACTGGCAATTACATGAGTTATGAAATTACAGGGTCCTTGACTTGTATCCCCCTCTTGCCCATCTCCCCCATCTTTATACCGAGGACCCAGGTTTGAACTTGAGGGGATTTTAATCATCAAGATGCCTCAGAACAAGGCTTGGGTTTCTTCCTGGGGCCTCTGAGGCTACTGAGGGTCAAGAACATTGCAGTGGTGATAATGATAATAACAACTGATGAGACGTGAAGGCTGGGGGCACTACTTAGAGACCACCATAACTCCAGAGGCCAGGGGTAGGGCCATCTACTTTGGAATCTCCAGGTCACCCCTAGAAGTTCTGATTTAGTAGACCAGAGGCTGGACTGCGGGATTTGCAATTCTAGAAAGCTCCCCAAATAATTCTTATGCCTGCTAATGGTGGAGAACCACTGGTCTAGGGAGACTTTAAACCCTAACATATATGACCCACAATGCTGATTTCCTGTTCAACTATCTGGCAAGACAGGATGCCAAATCTAGCAGAGGCCCGGCCAAGGAGCTGCTCCCTAGCTGTAGGGGGGTGATATTAAGAGCTGAGAAGAGGGGCGCCTGGGTGGTGCAGTCGGTTAAGCGTCCGACTTCAGCCAGGTCACGATCTCGCGGTCCGGGAGTTCGAGCCCTGCGTCGGGCTCTGGGCTGATGGCTCAGAGCCTGGAGCCTGTTTCCGATTCTGTGTCTCCCTCTCTCTCTGCCCCTCCCCCATTCATGCTGTGTCTCTCTCTGTCTCAAAAATAAATAAAAACGTTGAAAAAAAAATTTTTTTTTAAAAAAAGAGCTGAGAAGACACATGTCTGCCATCCCCAGACAGAACTGTTTCTATCACCAACAACTGAATTCACACTGCACTGCTCCCAGATTCCATGCATTGTCTCCAAACCTCGAGCATTAAATGCCAGGTATAATCAATGTTGCCCTCAAGTTGTTCTCATATAACTTTTCTTTAGGACGTGGGGGCAAGACTTGAAATGAGAAGCAGTGAGGATGGAGGGGTGGGGCCCAACTTCCCAGAAGTTTCTTGAGACTACCTAAAGCATATCTGAGAATGTCCATGTATCTGACGTCTGGGATTTGACCACCTCGAACAGAAACCAACGGACTCTTTAATTCAGGAGTCTGCCTTTTAGATTGCTTCAATGTCTGGCCGAAATAAAATAAGGCCCCATCCGTGTGTTCAGCAGCTACGGTAGGAGGAACGTCAAACCTTTATAATGTGGAGCTTGGGTAAGAGGTTACAGTCGGCCAACGTGAGCTCATCCCCATCCAGGAACTTCCTTCCAGAAACGACAACATCCTCAGTGCTGTAGGCATCTATTTCATCAGGCAGAGGGCTATTTAAGTAATCATCCAGCTTCTTCAAAGCCTTTAGCAGGTTCTTTTCATAAACTAAAAGAGAAAGGCCAGAAATGACCAAGATAAGCCAGCCGTATGAGTTAGTGTTACCTTTCTCTCGACACGAAACAAGGAGTTGATCTCCTCTCCCTCCCGACACATGGCTGGGCCGCACTGGGGAACTGGGAGGGAAGGATGTGGACGTCTAAGATCTGAATAAAGGACTCACTCCTCCCTGGAAAATACTTCTGCTGTCTACACAACACTGCTCCTTCTAGAACTCATCCGTTTATTCAAAACTTTTTATGGGAGGCCCATAATGAGGTAAGCAGTGGCAGAAGCTTCATTGAAACGGATTCCCGCGGTCCGGCAGGGGAATTCCTGGCGGTGATTCTTCGCCTCTAAACTTATTGTTTTCTGGGCTCCCAACCTCCAGGGGAAGCATTTGACCTCTTGAAACGCACGTGCAGATTCTACGTCGAAGGTACTTTTTCCTGATTTCTAGACACCCCTACCCCCAGGGAAATCAGTAAGAATTCCCAAGAAGCCACGCCAGAGGCCGAGGGGCACCCCAGGTGGAGAGCATTGAACAGGAAGACGGCAGGTACTCACTCTCGTTGGCATCCTTCTTGGTGTTTTTTATAAATGCCGAGAATTTGGCAAACACGTCATTTCCTGCAGAGTTAGATTCAGGGTGTTGGGTCCCCAGCTTAGGGTACCTTGAAAAATTCAGAATTGGAATAGCACAGATAACGGGGGGCGGCAAACATGTCTTTCTCTGAGTGGATGTAAAAGTGAAAAACCTTCCCCCTCGGATGGTTTTCTAATCTCTTTGTGTTCAAGGTGTGGCAGCCGCACAGTCTGGGGAGAAGGCCTTTGCTGTTCTCCCGGGACACGGCCGCCCACCCGCACCTCCAACTGTGCTAGAAGATTCCCTTCTAGATCCGGCGCCCCGCGACATCACACGCTAACGTGCACTCCTTCCCCTCCCAGCCGCAGACCTAAGAAGTGGCCAACCCATGCGACATCGGCCCGCCTCCTCCCCGCTTCCTGCTGCCAAACCCTAATTGCCCCACCGCAGGTGCAAATGAAGCAAAGAGACCCGGGCCACCGTCGCCCAAGGCTTCTGCTGCTGCTGCGTGTTCTGCGGCACACCGCGGCACGGCTAAGGAAGGACGGACGTACCACGGCCGCAGAAAACCAAATACACGAAGCCACGAGTTTCAGGCTTGTCTGCGAAGGGGCAAAGGGACGATCAGACGGTGAATGCTGGTTTTATGAGGCCTACCTCGGGGGAGCTAATTTCTCCTCTAAGAACTCCTCGATCTTATTCACATCCGTCTTGACTTCACCATCAAAAGTCATAAAGGGAGGGTTTGTTCCGGGGGCTAGGTTCTGCAGGTCTGCGGGTTTCCTGGTGGGGGGGGAGGGGGAGGGGAGCGGCAGCTTTTGTGAACGGTCGCCAAGGTTTGAATCCGTTCCCCCAAAGCCTAGCCGCGTCCTCCCGGGTTTACGAGGAGCAGCCCTTGAGAAGTTCAAGGGAGACCATGGGTTCCCAAGACGTCCTACCGACAGTGAAAGCGTGGCTCTTGTCTGGGCGCAGAGGTAAGAAAGCCAACTCTCCCCCGTGGGTCACAGGAGAGCTGCTCACACGGGCTTTGGAGAGGTGCTCAGCTGACCAGGAGCTTGGGGAGCAGGTTCCTTAACGGTGCCCCCAACTCCTCCCTGGTTATGTCTGAGCGGGTCCTGTAATTACTGACGAGCCCACACCCGGGCTTCAGTTCGGGGCCCGATGTGGATGGACACGCCGCGATGTCGCCTGTGGGCTCTAGGAGTGTGTGAGTGCGGGGCGTGTGTGGGGGTTATGGGAGCGTGGGGTGTGAGTGGGTGGGAAGACGTGCGCGGGGGCAGGGGTGGGGTGGACGTGGCAGGGCCAGTCTCAACAACGTGGAAACCTCCTCTTACCTCTTCAGGTCCACTGTGGTCACGTTGAATATAACGCCCTTTAGCCAGAGAATCATGAAGAGGCGCTGGGAAAAGGGGCAATTCCCAATACTCTCGCCATCGTAGCCAGCCTAGGCGGGAAAAGAAATCGTTATCAGAGCGAGGCTCGCAATTCTAAGCGCCAGCTTCCGCAAGGCATGGCACAAACCCGCTACAAACTTGCGCTGGTGGTCACGACACTGCCACTACCCTTCCGGGGCCATTTCACTCAGCCTCTGAGCCAGTCGGCCACCCCCTCGGGGTGAAGCCGAACAGGCTTCACGGAGCATTTCCTTCTTCCTTCCCGCCGCTCACCCCTTCCTGCCACACTGGGCCTCTGAGCAGCACGGTTCCCACAGGGAAGGACAGGCAGGCGGGAACTCTCCTTGTCACCAAAGGTGCAAAGGAAAGACGTGCTCTTTCCAGGATGCTCCAGCTTGGAAACACGCCAGCAGACTCTCCCCCCGAGACACCAACCCTCCTGGACACTGTCACCCCTTGATGTCCCCTCCTCTGGCTCATGGGGTGGCAGAAACATGGGAAGCATTCGTACTGAGAAGGTGTTGAGGGTGGGGCGGCCGCTCCCCAGTGACCCAGAGCAGGTCACACCCACACACGCCTCTCCCACACACAGGCAGACACGTCCGGAACACACGTCCTCCTCCTCGTGGGCTCGTGGCCGAGAAGGAAGGCACGGGGGGTGGAGAAGACAGAGGAGACGCCCGGCTACCCAAGCCCTGGGAAACGGAGGGCTAGAAGCAAGGCCAACAAAGGAAGGTCCAAAACCCTTCTGTCTCCTGCCATCTTTCCCCACCAGGCCGCACGTCCCTGACCAGCTCGTGGCGCTAACAAAATCCTGCTGGAAAAGGCAAGGAGGGGGCTTCGCCGTACTCCTCACATCTCCAGACCGCAAGCACTGCACCCAGCCAGACCTCGGTGACACAGCCACGGTCAATCCGAGAGGCCCATCCCTGCCACGCGCAGTTAAGAGAAGGTGGAGGAGACCGCACTGTGTCTGCAACATGCGTCCCAGGAGGATTCGAGGCAGGAAGTGAGCTGCTGGCCTGGGGACTGAAGAAAGGGAAAGAGGGATGCGAGAAGGCCGGACCTTCGGAGAGGTGGGGTGCTTAAGTCACCCGGAGGGGTTGCTAATAACCACACGGCCCTAGAAATCAAGAGGGGAAGAGACCCCCAATTTTCAATCAAAGATCGGCCCCGTTACCAAAGACGAAACCCAAACGGGCCAATAAGCACATGAAAATGTTCCTAACATGTTTAGGCAACAGAGCGACGCAAAGCAAAGCCACGGAGGGACGGGGCCACACAAATGGCCAAAATGAAAAGGTCTGACGCCACCAAGTGTGGACAAGGGTGCAGAGCAACTGACCCGCCATTCACTGCTGCCCAGAGTGCAAACAGCACAACTACCTTGGAGAAGTGTTTGGCACTAACCTCCCAACGTTAAGTAAGCGTAAATGCGAGGACCCAGCGATTCACGAGAGACACTCATAGGAATGTTCTTAGCAGCTTTGGTAGAACAGCCAAAACCTGAAAACAAGCCGGATGCCATCAAGAGTAGAACGAGTAAGGGCGCCTGGGTGGCTCAGTCGGTTAAGCGTCTGCCTGCGGCTCAGGTCACGGTCTTGAAGTCCGTGAGTTCGGGCCCCACGTCAGGCTCTGTGCTGACAGCTTGGAGCCTGGAGCCTGTTTCAGATTCTGCGTCTCCCTCTCTCTCTGCGTCTCCCCCGCTCACACTCTGTCTCTCTCTCTATCTCTCTCTCAAAAATAAATAAACATTGATAAGTAAATAAAAGACAGAAATACTAAAAAATATCTGTATACTACAACTTATCCATTCGTTGTAGAGAAGCTGTAGTATATTCGTACAATAGGACGCTACATCACAACGGGGAAAATTCAGCTATTAGTATAAGCAACAATGTGAATGAATCCCATATACATAGTGTTGAGAGGAAGAAAGCCGACTCAAAGGAGCTCAGACACAGGCAAGCTTCTCTAGATGACGGGAGTGAGAAGAGTGGCTGTCCCTGGAGGGGACTCTCATCTGGGAGGGATAGGAGGGCGACTTCGCGGTGCCAGAAATGTCCTGCATCTTGAAGGCGGTGGTGGCTACACGGGTGTATTCAAGTGGCAGAGTCTTGTTTTCTTTTTCTTTTTCTTTTTTTTTTTAATTTTTTTTTCAACGTTTTTATTTATTTTTGGGACAGAGAGAGACAGAGCATGAACGGGGGAGGGGCAGAGAGAGAGGGAGACACAGAATCGGAAACAGGCTCCAGGCTCCGAGCCATCAGCCCAGAGCCTGACGCGGGGCTCGAACTCCCGGACCGCGAGATCGTGACCTGGCTGAAGTCGGATGCTTAACCGACTGTGCCACCCAGGCGCCCCTTCTTTTTCCTTTTTTAATTTACCTCCAAGTTAGTTAGCATATGGTGCGATAATGATTTCAGGAGTAGAATCCAATGATTCATCCCTTACATATAAAACCCAGTGCTCATCCCAACAAGTGCCCTGCTTAATGCTCCTTACCCATTTGGCCCATCCCTCCACCCACAACCCCTCCAGCAACCCTCAGTTGGTTCTCTGCATTTAAGAGTCTCTTATGCTTTGTCCCCCTCCCTGTTTTTATGTTATTTTTGCTTCCTTTCCATTCTGTTCGTCTGTTTTGTATCTTAAATTCCACACATGAATGAAGTCATATGATATTTGTCTGCCTCCGGCTAATTTCACTGAGCAGAATACCTTCCAGTTCCATCCGCGTTGTTGCAAACGGCAAGATTTCATTCTCTTTGATTTCACATGGCGGAGTCTTAACATGGGGTTACTTGACTGCATGCGTTACTTCAACAGTTATTTTTTTTAAGTAAAAATATTAATTAAAAAAAATTGCAGAGAGTTGGAGTCAGTAAGTCTTGCCTGGGGCCCGGGAAAATATGAATTTCTAACAAGCTCGCCCAAGATGATGTCATGCTGGTGGCCAGGGATCCAGGAAGGCAGACATCGTGCCCGTAAAATGGCACCCACAGACTCAGAGCACTGAATTCAGAGTCCCCTAAGCTCCAAGCACTCTCTTCACACCTGTCCAGCCCCTGCACTCTCCCTCCCCCTCCGGGCATGTGCTGGCCTGTCCACCTATGAGGGAGAAGAGGCTGGGGACTCCCCCACCTGGAGCCTGAAGCTTCGGGAGCTGGAGGGGTGGTGAGGTGGCCAGTCAGGACACCCCCATCGAGTGGTCATTGCAAGTCCCCAGCAGGTGGGCCCTGAAACAGCACCCTGCTGGACCGCCTTCCCTGCCTCGGGGTCCCCCCCACCCCCACCTCCCCCACCAAGGCCATTTTGAAGGCCAACCCAGCCCCTCCTCACTCTGTTCTGGAACAAGACGAGCTAGCAGAGCTGAGTTACATAAACCCCCAGCGGCTCGCTGCAAGGACCTCTTAAATCATGGCGCTTTCTTTCTTCACCACTGCAGGTTTGGGCAGAATCAAGCCAACGGGGGGGGGGTGGGGGGACATGAAATCACAAGGACACAGAGCCACATATTTTGGCCAGTCCTGACTCGCTGGCAGCTTCTAAACCTCTTATTTTTATAGTGGTTACAGTAAGCACAGTAAAGTCTAAGATAAGTTCTGTGGAGTGGGGTAACCGTCTCCTTTCTCTCTCTCCCTTGTCTCTCTAACCTCGGAGATCCTGTTATAACTCATCCTGAATGCGGCAAAATCCCTGCTGAGCCCGTGCGTCTCTGCCGTCACTGGTGCGTGGACGCAGCTCACCTTGACAAAGAACTCCAAGTCTGGGAACAGGCCCGTCTGCACCAGGCTGCTTTCTGCTGCGGCAGAATTCCGTCGCCCGGGTCTCTGCCTAGCTCCGTCTCTGCATTGTCCCCAGCTCAGGTCGGCGTTCCCCCCACCCCCGCCCCCGAAATTGTCCTTCCGGCCACCTCCTTCTTCAGGAAGAGTAAAGGGATCAGAAGCGATAATACATTCTTTAAAAGTAAAACCTGGGGCGCCTGGGTGGCTCAGTCGGCTGAGCGTCCGACTTCGGCTCAGGTCATGATCTCGCGGTCCGTGAGTTTGAGCCCCGGGTCGGGCTCTGGGCTGATGGCTCAGAGCCTGGAGCCTGCTTCTGTGTCTCCCTCTCTGTCTGCCCCTCCCCCACTCATATTCTCTCTCTCTCTCTCTCTCTCTCTCTCAAATAAAATTAAAACATCCAAAAAAAAAAGTAAAGCCTGCCTTTGTCACCTAGCTCTGCACACACAGAAACCTGGTAACAGGTTCCTTTCTAGAACTGCACAAACCTAAGAGAGACGTGTGGCTGGGGGGGCGGGGGGGCAGCGGCCTGCAGGCCACGGGGCCCAGAGCTTGGAAGGCAGTGAGGGAAGCCACAAGTGCACTCTGCCCCCCCCATCCCCGTGTGACCTCCAAACAGGACTGTCACAAGCCAGCACGGCTAGTGAACTGGAAGCTGCCAGTTGTTTCTGCGAATCAGCCAGCTGCCAACACAGGATTTACATAGGCAGGGACGTCTCATCTTAAATAGCTCTGAAAACACTTCCCTGTCTCGGTCTGTCGTAAATGAAGGGGGTCACGGGAACGTGGTGGGAGTTCCCAAGATGCCTTGCTGCCTGACTTGATTACTTTAATGTGCTTCAGTGCTGGGACGCGCCAGCCAAAATCAAGGCGGAGATAGGCCATCTTCACAGCCCGGGATTGAGCAACACTGGGAGGAACACTGGGTCGTCTTGTCCATGTTCGTTAACCAGACACGATGATGGGATAAATCCTCATTCGGTAGGAGTGAATAACTGACGGTCACCGTAATTGGGACGTGTTACGGTATAAAGTTCTACTTTCCGTTGCTGATAATTCTCTCGGGCTAATTACACTCTGGGCAAAAAAAAATGCCTCAGCAGGGTTTCTCGGCCCGCAGGGGGAGATTCTTGGACGTATACGTTTCTGATAAAAATCAGGTGAAGCAGCTTGAGAGATTGGAGTGTCTTGTTTCCAGGGAAGACCCAGGCACCCGGACAACCCAGGATGGCACATCTGTCTTTCAAACGCGACTTTCCCGAGCACCTGTGACGGGAAATCTCGAAAGGAAGACATTAGTGCCGCTGACACGTGCCGAGAAGTTCCTGTGGCCTTGAGAATTTCTGTGATCCTGCGGGTCCTGGCCTGCGCCCGCCTCCCTGGCACAGAGCCCCTCCGGGCTTGAGGCGGAAGGGTCCAGATGACACTCAAAATCCCTCCTCACCTCAGGCCTCTTCAAATTAGAACCTCTCCCACGTACCCTGGGCACGTTCAGAATCTGTGGGGAATGAAGACATTTTTGTTTGTTTGTTGCAGATTTCCTTCCACTGCTTTTTGCTTCCAGCAATTGACCTCTCTGGTGTTGCATTGGGGTTGCATGTAAGGGACACCCTCCCCACCCCACCTTCCACTAAAGTGACTCCTGCCCGGCCACCGCCTTTAAGGGACCAAATGGACTCCTGGCATCCTGGTCCAGACCTGACACGGGGGTGACACCCCTTCAAGGTACTGTTAGCAGCTCCTCAGCACCCGCCCCCTCCTTTCCTCCAGAGCAGGCCACACACCCACCACCTTGATTCTCTATTTGGCTCTAGCTTCCTTTTTTTTTTTTTTTGAGATTTTGTTTGAGTTTTAAGCAATCTCTACACCCAGCACGGGGCTCAAACTCACCACCCTGAGATCAAGAGTCGCATGCTCCACTGACTGAGCCAGCCGGCCACCCCTGGCTCTACCTTCTTTCTAGAAAATTCTCTGTGGACCTAAACCTTAAACACCTTCTGTAGAGTAAGCGCTTTCCCTACTCTACCCAAATGTAATGAAAGACACTTGGGGCGAACAGGGAGAAGGTAGAGGAAGAGGCAATAAATCAGTAATATTCTAATTGTCCCTGTTCTGACGGCCGGCTTTCAACCAAAGAGGGCAGGATGAGCATCCTGTGTGCAGGGAGGTATGCCAGTCCCTGCGGGAAACCAGGAGGGATTTGGGGGCGAACAGCTCATGGGGCTCCGTCACAGGGATTTGGAGAAAACCAGTGAATAATGACGGGCTGTTCTGTTTCCAGCGTTCCGGAGGAACTTCGGCGGAACACAAACAGTAGTTGACCAGAGGAGGCAGGGGTCAGAAGGCAGAGTGTGAGTGGGAGGCCGTGGGCAGCCACCTGACCCTCTGAGAAGAACAGTGTGGTCGAAGGGATGGGCGGGGACTCTCTTCTGGTGGCAGCTGACCCCAGTGGAAGGCCGGACACGGCATCGCCAGAGAGAAAGAGCCAGAAGCGCCAACCATGGGAGTGGGTGACTGCTCCCCGTGCCACCCAGCCTATGCCCACCCTGTCTGCACCGAGGCCTGCCATTTGGAGGGCTGGGCTGGGGAAACTGTCCCCTCCCAGGGAGAAAGCCTTGTGGGAAATGGTACAAAATCAGGCGTCCCACTGGGTCTTTTCCTGCTCCCATTTGGAAGTCGGGGAAGGGGGGGGACTAGGATCGCTCTAATCCTTGAAAAGGGGGGTGTGTGGAGTCAGAGACCCATCCTCACTCCCCGACAGAGTTCCTGACATGCAGTAAACACTAGAAAATGACTGGTGGGGGGCAGGGGCGGGGTGGGGGCGGTGCTGAGTCCAGTCGCTCCCATACACCTGCAGCCTGGTCGGCTTCAGAAAGTGCCTCCCAGCCCCTCCCCGCTCACTTTTTTCTGAGCCAACTTTTCTGAACTTTTCCCTTCCAGAAGCTCCCAATTCTTCCCACTATGACATTACCCGTGAAGAGGGACAGCTAAGGGGAGGGAGGAGAATAGAAGGGGGCTGGAGGCAGGGAGGCTGGGGGAGAGGGGGTGAGGGGGTAGGAGAGAGGGAGGGAGGGCCTGAGCTACGCTGTAAAGTCTTCCCCAAGTCTCTCGATCTAATGGTTTGACCTAAAATGTAATATTTAAAGAGATCTGAGACTTTCTGATTGGAATACTCCTGTCAGTTACAAAACAAACAAACAAAGACAAAAAAACAAAAAAAAACAAACAAAAGACAAAAGACAAAAAAAACAAAGTTCTTTCCATTTGCCTGACAGTGGAAGTTTCTATTTTGAGGCAGTATGGTCAAGGGGAATGAGTGCAGCAGACCTTGGAGCCAGGGAGAGCCGCTGTGACCCACTCCCTGGCCGTGTGACCTTGGGCAATTCATGTGTTCTCCCTGAGCCTCAGTTTCTCCATTTTAAAAACGGCGATAAGGAGGCCTATGCCTTGCAGGATCTTGGCGTGATACACTCGGGTCTCCCGGGCACCAAGAAAGGCGGCTATTATTGTCATTATCATCTGCAGCATCAGCATTATTACTCCTCCAAACTGGGGCGCATCAGACAATTATGGAATTTAGGGAGCTTTTTAACAAGGCTCCATTAGTGTGATTTTCATGCCAAACTGTACAGTCCTTAAAAAGCCACAGATATTTTTCCCTCCAAAAGTAACGCCTCCTCTATGTATTCCAAGTGAAAATTAACAACTGAGGTCGTTTTCTTAATTGCAAAAGCAAACACATCTTCAGCCAGGATGCAAAGGGGCTGGCACTCATGTCTTGGGGAGTTACCTCTTGGGGAAAGGTCCAGAGGAAAGAACATCTGGAGAGCTGTGCTCGCCCTGACCGACGGCAGGGCCGACAAGCCCAAGGGAACAGTCTTTTCTAGAAACGACACCCAAGGTCTCTGCTCGTAAAAGCTAAAGCCGGTCTCCTTTCTGACTTTTGCAGTCGGCACTAAGGAAACAAGAGCCCTGCCAGCTGTCTCTCGTCCACTGTCACCGGGAGAGCGTGAATTCCACGCTGGGGAAGAATCCCCCCCAGGATTTGAAGTCCCGCACGCTAGAGCTGCGGATCAAATGAAGAAAAATGATCACAACCAAGCAGGAGAGAAACAAATGAGCCTATCACTTCCTTGTGGAACGAGAATGTTTTTGAAGGAAATGTCTTCCAAAATCAGACGTTTTTGCAAAACTGGTAAGAGCAGGGGCGCCTGGGTGGCTCAGTCGGTTAGGCGTCCCACTTCGGCTCAGGTCATGAGCTCTCGGTTCGTGAGTTCGAGGCCCGCGTCGGGCTCTGTGCTGACAGCTCAGAGCCTGGAGCCTGTTTCAGATTCCGTGCCTCCCTCTCTCTCTCTGACCCTCCCCCATTCATGCTCTGTCTCTCTCTGTCTCAAAAATAAATAAACGTTAAAAAAAAAGCTGTAATAAAACAACAACAACAAAAAAAAAACTGGTAAGAGCAAATACTCATTGAACACCTGCTCTGATTTTAAATATGGTTCTCAACCATTTACAGCCATTATCGGATTTAATCCTCTCAAACTCCTGTAAGATGCCTACTTCCTACTCCCGTTTTTCAGATGGAGGAAACTGAGGCTCAGAGAGGCTAAGTAACTTGCCCTAAGACATAGACAAGATTAGGTGAACAAAGATTTCTCTTATCCTCCCAAACTGGATCCAGGCAATGGTCCCAAACGTCTTTCCCGGTCCTCAAGATAGAAACCCAGTCTTTCCTACCCTTTATCTGAACATCAGTCTGTCCCCCAGCACAGCGATGGCTCCTCCTTTGCAATCACCCCTGCCTTGGTCTCAGGGCCTCCCACCCAAATTCCTGCAGCAGTCTCCCGCTGGTCTGTCAGCCTAAGGATCCTAGCCCCTCTGATCTTTTCTATCTCCAGAACCACCCAGACAAGATGCCATTTTCCTTAGATCTTAGATCACGCTGCTGGAATGTTGTTCAAATGCAAATTCACATTATAGTGCTCTCCCAGCAGTGTGACCAAGGCAAAGTACCCAACCTCTTACAGCTCGGTCGGTCTTCATTTACAACGTAAGGATAACAGTACCTACCTCTTCAGGTTGGGTGAGAACTAATTACATGTTACAGAGAACAATGCCTGACAAACAGAAACTTTCCATCATCCGTTGCCCCTACCCTCCTTCCTTCTTTCTTCTCCTTTTGTGAACCTGAATAAAAGAAACCTTAACGTTCTCATGCCAGGGAGCCTGGGTGGCTCAGTCCGGTAAGCATCAACTCTTGATTTAGGCTCAGGTCATGACCTCAAGGTTCATGAGTTCGAGCCCTGCATCAGGCTCTGCACTGATCCTGTGGAGCCTGCTTGGGATTCTCTGTCTCCCTCTCTCTCTCTCTCTCTCTCTCTCTCTCTGTCCCTCTCAAAATAAACTTAAAAAAAAAAAAAAAAGAAAAAAGTTCTCATGCCCAACCAATTCCATTGCAGACCCAATAGAAGAAGTATCCCCTGCACCTTCCCACAGGAAGAAGCCAGCTTTACTAACTCAGCAGGAGAAGATTTTCTCTCGACCCGGCAACAGCCCAGCCAATGAGAAACTGCCACAACTCAGCCAATGAGAGACTGCCACAACTCAGCCAATGAGAAACCGTCACCACCCAGAACTCGCACTTTTCTCCAACAGAATTTCGCTCAAAGCAGTCCCTCGCAAGTCCCTCCTTTTTCTCTCTAACGTAGTGTTCCTTTGCTTTGTTCTCCAGACTCACCCGAGGTTTTGCCATAGCTTGCATGTCCCAAATCGCAACCCCTCTGCCATTCCCGAATACACCCATTTTGCTGATGAAATAACTGGCTGTTTTGTGTTCAAGGCTGGCACTTTCCACTGTCTAACATACCAGTCAAGCTAATCACTCTCCTCAAATGCTGTTCTCTCTCTGGCCAACTGCCGTGTTCTTAATTATCCCATGTCACCCTCCCACAATACCTTTGGGCCACCTGGCTACCATCCAACTCCTGCCTCCCCACAGGTAGGGACTCCCTTTCCCTGACTCTCTGCTGGGCATTTCTTTTGCCCTCTGCTGAATTCTGCTCCCAGGGGAGTCAGTGCTGCCCGGCTGAGCACCAGATTATTTACGGATTGTTTCCTGTGGGTTTGCATTCCTTCGGGCGGACCCTGTCAGCCTCCTGAGCACAACAGGTGGTTGCCTGGCCCCTTGCAGTGTCTGTGACACTGTTCCTGTTCTGCCTATGCCCCCGCCAGAGTCTACAGCACAGAGCCAGGCCTGTGGAAGGCACCTCATAAAAACTCACCTCTGCTTCAGCACGGAGCCCGCTTCGGATCCTCTGTCCCCCTCTCTCCTGTCCCTCCCCCGATCTCTCTCTCTCTCAAAAATAAACACTAAAAAAAAAACCCCACAAAAATTTGCATGGTGGAGCAAACGGCCACTGTCCTCCGAAGTTCTAGCAAACTCCTCATCCCCTGCAGTTCCTTTAAAGACAGCGAAACCACTCCTTCTCCCCGAGAACACCCACCCACGGGGCCAGCAGCGCGGCCAGCCTCCTCTGTCCTCAAGCATCTCCCCCCAGACTGCCTGTCACGGGGCTCCCTTCCCCACCCACCCAAAATGACGATCTCTGGGTCACAAACTCCTCCTGGTGTGCCCAGGACTGCCCTGATTTTCAAACTGGAAATTCAGCACCATCACACCCTCCCCCACCCCCGCCTCCAAGCCCTAGGCGGGCTGGAATAAATAGCTGGTCACCATACTCTGTGCCCAGATGAGAGCCTTTTTTTTTTAGGGGGAGGAACGACATTATAAATGTCCTCACAGATTGTCTAGAGTCAGGGCTTTGCTCCTCCCTAGGCAGAACATCAGTAGAGGCTGATGTAATCAACCGCTCAGATTAGGTAGCTGATACCTTGAAATCTTGCAACTATAAGGTCCTTGGAAGAGTGAACAGATAAACAGGGGCTGAGGCCTGCAGGGGTGGGGGGAGGAGGCGGGAACTACCACGAGCCTGGCCAACTCACCAAGTTCTGCAGAGCCTGCTACTCTAGGAGCAGGCTTTCCCCTCCCAGCTGTTAGGGCACCTTTGGGAAAGAGAAGCAGTTTAAAATCAGCGGTGGGGTTTGCGGGGCAAACCCACCCCCCGAACGGCCCACCTCTGGCCCAGAAACGGGCCAGAAACCAGGATCTCCTCATCTGCAAATCCCTGTATCGCTCTCGACAAAGGCCACCATTTCTCTCTCATCCTCCATAGAACCCCTGGGATTAGAAGGAAAAGTAAGAACCTCCATCAAGCAGGGAAATCGCCCCAGTCTCCCCGAAGTCGGAAGCCGCTGGGGATAAAGTCCGGAGCACTGGAGCGTCTGTCTCCTGGGATTTAGACTGGCCAGATCAGTACTGCCAGGAAGTGTTGCCTGAGAATTTCTGTCCCACCTCTCCATCTCAAAAGAAGACACATAATTGAATGCATTTTCTCAAAACAACTCGCCTGAGTCCGGAAGACGATCACAGATTGCAAATCTTTTCCCAGTGGCATCACGAACAGAGTGGCTATGTTGCAAAGCAAAGATGCTGTTGGTAACAACCAACGTCACTGTTACACTCTACCAGTCACTGTTCGAAACACTTGACTCGGATTAACTCAATGCAAGCCTATTAGATGTAGAGCCTGACTGCGAGCCTATTAGATGTAGGTCCCATTACTATCTCCATTGACAGGTGAGAAAACTAAGACTCAGAGAGGTAGAGTAACTTGCCCAAGGCCACACAGCAGGATCTGAGCTCCCCACTCCCCCCACCCCCCCGCCCCGAGTTGGCCAGAGTTCGTCCTCGTCTACCCACTCTGGACACTGGCCTCTGTTTAAATGGAGCTCCAGCAAAGTCCTTCCTCAGAGTAAAGGTCTGCCTGTTAGTTTTACCCCATCTCCTTTCAGTAAGCATTGGGGGTGGTTCAAGGGAATCCATAATAATCAGAAAATGCATGGTAGAAATGCAAGGGACAAACTGTGGTCGGGACAGAAAATGGAGCTGGGTTAAGGCTATCAGAAATGCATGCCCTGGGAGCACCTGGGTGGCTCAGTCAGTTGAGCAGCTGACTTCAGCTCAGGTCATGAGTTTGAGCCCCGCATCGGATTTTAGGACCTGCCTTTTCAAAAGCCCTCTGTAACAGCACGCTGTGGAACAATTTTAGGAGGCTGATGGCGCCCCCTCGTGGTCTTAAGAGGCACATTCGGACTGTCCACCTTCACATTCAGACGTGCCCACCATCCATCCCTAACTAGGTGCTGATGGAAAATGTCACAGGTTAGTTTTTCGCTCCTGTAGGGGACTTAACCTTCCCGATCTGCCAGACGCTCAGGGTTTTCCGGCTACCTGGATTTTTTTATTTTAAAACCGGTAAAGTCCTGGGGCATCTGGGTGGCTCAGTCGATTGAGTATCCAACTTCAGCTCAGGTTGTGATCTCGTGGTTCGTGAGTTCAAGCCTCACATCGGGCTCACTGCTGTCAGCCTGTCAGTGCAGAGCTTGGAGCCCACTTCAGGTCCTCTGTTCCCCCTCTCCCTCTCTGCCCTTCCCCTGCTTATGCTCTCTCTCTCTCTCTCTCTCCCTCAAAAAAAATAATAAATAAAACATTTTAAAAATTATTAGAAGAAAAAAACAGTAAAGTCCTGGATAAACTAGGATGCACTGGTCTCCCTACCCTTGAGTTCCCTCTTAGACCCCACATTAAAACCACCAAAGAGGGCACTGTCTTTCTGTCCTAGGCACTGCGACAGCCAGGTCCCAAACACAGTTGGGAGCTGAACGGTATGGCTTTTAAAAAGGCATCCAGACTTGAGATCAGCAGCAAAATTGTGTGTGCTTCGCTCATGTTAGGAAAACAACCATTTATGATTTGTAACGTATTTCTCGATTCTCACTGAAGAACAATGCAGAGAGGAGGGAGGAAATACAGTGGGTAGGAGAGCAGAATGAAAAACAAAAAAAAAATTCTAATTATCTCTAGCAGTCTCCTGATCTAGCTTTTCTCAATTTGTTCAGATTTCTGTAGCTCTTTTGCAAAAGCCTTTAGAAACAGGTAGCTTCCTGAAAAACAAAAAAGGTACTTTCTTTGTAATGTCTGTAAGTTTTAAGGAAGACAAAGGCCTAGAACTATTTACAGAGAAGAAAGTCTAGGGCCTCAGAGACACCAGTTGGTTTCAATGACCAACATATGAAAGCTCTATTGACCAGGACAGGGAAGGGGACTAGGCATTCTGTAGAATTTTCTGTTCAGGCTGAACTAGCCAATTAATCAGAAGTATCTTAAGGGTCATGGAGGGAATTCTTGTGAGACAGAGTTTAGGGTGAATGCGGATTTTAGGATGCTTTCCTTTTAATATTTCAAAGATGCCTGGGTGGCTCCGTCTGTTAAGCATCCGACTCTTAGTTTTGTCTCAGGTCGTGACCTCACGGTTCGTGAGATCGAGCCCCGCGTCAGGCCCTGCGCTGACGGTGTGGAGCCTGCTTGGAATGCTCTCTCACCCTCTCTCTCTCTCTCTCTGCCCTTCCCCCACTCATTGCGCTCTCTCTCTCTCAAAATAAAATAAACATTAGAAAAAAAAATTGCAAATTATGGCAGAAATCAGAAGCTTTGTGGTTAGTCTTTCAGGTAGAAGGCGAAGGTTCACCTGTGCAGCATGATTTGTGACATCCGGAAGAGTCCACCTGGCCCAAAATGCCCACACCAGCTTTCCACAAAAGCCTAAATCTCAGAATCATCTAGAAAAAAGCCACAGACTGTTAAGATAAGTGGTGGTGGTTACTTTTCTCTTCCCCAGGAGGGCACCAGCCCCAGCAACCACTAACCTTCCCACAAATTGACGCTATCCATTTCCTCATACACAACAGGAAAATGTCTACTTTGGTGACCCTTTCTGCACCTTCCTACAAGCGTTTGCTCACGAGGCGAAACCAGATCAACACTCTTGTCTTATTAAATGTCACTTTATAAAGTTATGCTTCTTAGATCTCCTTCCAAAAGGTTCGAGGCACTTGTGAGAAGCCATATTAATTGCTACAGCTATAGCTATACTACACAGCTAGAGTTATGAAGGATACTCACAATTTCAAATTAAGTCACTAGGGATACGATGATGGAATATTACTCAGCCATAAAAGAATGAGATCTTGCCATCTGCAACAACATGGACGGACCTAGAGGGTATCACGCTGAGTGAAATAAGTCAGACAGAGAAAGACGAACGCCACCTGATCTCACGGAGGCGTGGAATCTAAAACACGAAACAAATGAAGAAGCCAACAAGCAAAACCCGACTTGTAAATACAGAGAACTCGTGGGCGCAACAGGTGAAGGCGATTAAGAGATACGAACTTCCAGCTATAAAGTAAGTAAGTCACAGAGATGAAAAGTACAGTGTAGGGAATAAGGGACAGATGGTGACCACGCTTACCGTGGCGAGCACCGCATAACATACAGACTTGTTGAATCACTGTGTTGTACACCTGAAACTAACATATATGTCAACTATATTTAAATAATTTTGTAAAAACATCTGGTATACTGAAAAATGGCAACCAAGGGTACTACGTAGGAGCCATTTCTAGGCATTGGGTAGTTTCTCCTGCAGTTGTCCCTAATGGGATGACGGATTATCCCCGCATGGCTCTCGAACTTCAGCAAGAATCGGAAACAAATGAACAGCTCCCAGCACAAAACACAACTTCTGGTAGAGGAGAGAGGTCATCGCCTAAGGTGCTATGGGACCCCAGGCCAGATCCAGGGTGTAATGGGATGGTATTTTTATTTCAGTGCAAATTTAGTAAACTCTGTCCTATATCTTTGTGGTTAATGAGAAACCCGAGCCACACCAACTTGCTCGTTTTTCCTGACCCACCCTGTTGTCCCACTGAGATCTGAAGGTAAGCCCGCATGACTAAATAGAAAGAAACCAAAGGCTTCGCAAGCTTTGGGCTCAAACCAGACTATCACTTGGCATTGGTGAGAGGAGACAGAAGAATCAACAGGGGGACCCCAAATCCCATCAGGTATAAATTAGCAAAGGTTGGTTCTAAGCTTCAAAAGCAAGAAAACCAAAGGCAGAGTCCAAAATACACACATTTTATAACACACACACACATATATAAATACACACACGCACACACACACACACACACACACACACACACATATATATACAGAGACACAGAGTTTATTAAAATGACGAAATGTTACCGGAACTATGCTCAGGAAGGTAACTACCCCAATTGTAACGATTAGATTTTATTTTGCATTTCCTTGCAGTCCCGGTGTGTTCCTTACAAGTTCCTAGGTCACGGAGAGCAAATGTGCCGAATTTTAAAGTTCTTTGTCAGGGACACGCAGTACTGACTTGTAGATGTTCGCAATTTAAATGGGGAGATTTGGGGGCTTCAGACATTACAGAATTATCTGGAAGCGTTGCCTTTCCCCACTTCCTCATCGCTAGTCCCTCAGACTTGTATTCCGTGCCCTGGCCTGACCCACACAACAGGGAAGGCCTGTGGCTTAAGGCCAAGGGCACGAGCTTCTCTCCAGACAAGGAGAAACAGCAAACAGGCTGGCCAAGGCTGAGACTAACGCCCTGGCTTTATTATAAGGAAGTCATTTCTGTGCCACATGCTTTTTTTGGCAAATATCCCCACCCTCACCACCCTCACCCCTGGGAAAAGAGAAGGAGGGGCATATACTATTTCAGGATTCCTTAACCCTGACCCTTTCGCTCAAAAAAGGACAGTGAGCCAGAGATCAGCTTCACAGAGTTGTCCACAAACCGGCCCAGGAACAAACCATTCCGAGGCTCCTGTTTTCAAAAGGGGCAGTTATGGTAAGTGGCCGGGAAACTGGTGTCCCTAATTTGTTGCAAATCATCCTGTGGCCGCAGCCATCCAATGTCAGGGTGATGAGTCACTTCATCTGCCCCGTGGAGACAGACATGCTGACACAAGAGGAGAGGCTGGGGTTTTCTAAAGATGGTCATTTATGACCCTAAATCCAATATAGAATTGCCGTATGTCAGGTTTACGTGGAGGGGCAAAGTAGGGCTTGGGAAACTGGAATTCAGAGAGGAGGCAACAAAATACGACTTTTGGTATAGAATAACTTGGAAAGAGTTCACACGAGGGTGCCCGTAGGTAAATAACGACACAGGAAAAGACCAGCACCCTCCATTTCAGGAAGACAAGGGAAGGCAAAGATAATCTGGCTGTGATTTGGGGGATGCCACCAATCACCAGCGGTTCATCCTGGGCACCTGGATATGCAGGCGTGTTCTGCCCTCACCCACCATGAGCTTGAGCAGCATCAGAGAGGCCTCACTCTCTGCTCCAGCCCCCAGGACTGTCCCCAGGGAGCCTACCACAGTCTGGATGCCCCTGCTGTTTATAGGGGCAGCTCCATGATCTGTTTATAGGAAACAGGAAACAAGGGAACGGTCGTCTGAAGGAAGAAGGAAGCAGAAACTTGTCTTGCCCCATGACTGCAGAGCCAGGAGCAGGATGGCTGGTCAAACGGGTCGTGGGCATCTGTTCGGAGGGCTGAGGGAAAGCAAGGAGCATAATTTTATGCTGTGTCGAAGGTGAAGCAAAAAGCAAAAAGCACCAGGGAAATGTCAGAGTCGACAAATGGAACCGTCTGAAAGCTTTTACCAAACCTAGGGGAGGGAAGCCAAAAGAAAAATCTCCAGGAGCCACCGAGAAGGCCACGTAGCACGACAGTTGTGGACACATTCGTGCTCCAGTCTGCGCCGGGGGTCTCGCGGAGGGGTGCAGAGCAGCTCTGAGGGACACCGACGTCAATCCCCCTCGAGACAGTTGTCAAAAAAAAAAAGGAAGAACCTCACACCCCTTAACGCACCAGATGAGAACCCTGCTCCATCCAGCACTTTCCGTAGAAGCAAATGAACCAGAAACGAGAACTAAAAAAGGATCATACCATAGAAGACTCGGAATGGACGGTGATGTGCAAGGCACGTGCTTTGAAGCATAAAGACCTTGGAAGCCCTCCCTGGTTTTCCTTGCACCCACCTCCCAATCCCCACAGGAAAAGCATCCCTCTTGAACAAAATCTCTGCCAACACCAGTTAACCTGGCCTTCTCTGGGGACAGCCCCCTTGCGACACACCTGTGTTGGACTGTGTTGAGTACTGACAACTTCTTCCCCACAATCGGTCTGACCACGACCACTAGAGGGGTGAGAAACCAAAGTAGAGGTTTGGTTTTTGAAATTGAGACCCTTCTCCCTGCTCCCACTTGGAAGGGGCAAGGAGGACAGACAGGGCTTTAGAGATGGGAGTGTGGGAAAAATTCTCCCTCAGGCAAGGGAGGGACAGCAGAGTGAGCCCTTTGCTCTCCCTTTGAACCACCAGGCAGCTGTCCCACCCCACCCCACACTGAAGGCAACTTTATAAAAATGCCCCGAGTTATGGGAAAGAAAGGTCCTATGGGATTAAGAGCCGGTGCCCTACATTCAGGCCTCTGTGAGGGCTCTCGCTTGTTGCTGAAATAAAGGCATCTACACAGACACAAAAAGAAGGGCATTCAGGGGAATAAGGGTGGGCGGGAGGGATGGGCACTGGCTATGTCTTAGGTACGGGACCCTAAGTGGGTTAGGTGCCTCAGCTCGTCCAGCCCACCCTTAGGCATCATCTAAACCAGCCCTGCTCTGGTTCCCTGGATTCCATTTCTGTCCCAAACCACACTAACTGCCCAGAACCATGGTCATAGGGACGCTCCGACTAAAGCCAAGAGAAGAGGGAGCTGAAAAGGGTTTGGTTTAACACGGTCTTGTCCATGAGTCTGTTCAATAAAGACCTACTCAACAAAATAAGGCGCAAGGGTAGAAATGGCACAAAACACTGGGTGCCCTTAACCAGAAAACCCGAAGCCCCATTCCGAAAGATGAAATTGTAGAAGAAACAATAAAAGATTTTCTTTTAGGACATTTGGGATGCTTGCGGAGCCAACGAATGAACTCAGAAGTCAATCCACAGATCGGGGATCCCCAAAACACACTGATAGTTAGCACACTACCACACTGTGAATAGAAGCATCCAGGCTTCCAGTGTCTTTGACTTGTCAACACATCCTCAAGCTCTAGGGGACGGTGCCATTGGGGCGAGAAGAGAGGCTCAACCAGAGCAGGGTCAGCTTCTGGAGTTTTGCTTGCTGTATTCTACTCCTGACCTAGTGTTGATACGCACTGTGTCGAGAACATTCTGAAATCCCGCCTACAGTGGACGGTGTTGGAGAAATACAGAGCCGTAAACCCACGTCGCACAGTATTCTCGGTGAATACGTTGAATAATTTCAGGGGATTTTTAGCTCTTTCCATTTGCATTCAGATGCTGTCGGTGCAGGAAGTAAGAACTTAAAAATACTCTACAAACCTTGAATAGCTAATTCACCTAGGTCATCAGAATAAGGTGTGCCATAGGGCTTGTGGTTCTGAAAATCTGGACTCCCGGTTTAAAAAAATTCCATTACTGAAAATCTGGACTCCCGGTTTAAAAAAATTCCATTACTGAAATGTGACTCACTGATACCTTTTAGGGGAAGGACATGTTTAATAAGGAAACTTCATTCCTGGGAAAGATGATGTGAGTTGAATTGATATATTGACTGATTTTCCCACGGACACAATGATACAACAGGAGATTATTTTCTTGGCCCAGAACTAATGGAACCGCTTTTATAGAAATGCCCAAACAACCACAAAATTGGGGAAGGAGGAGCCTATGAAAGATAAAGTTTTCTAAAAGATATATAAACCCCCTAAGCGGGTGACAGAGACGGCATGAGAAAAACCAATAGAAATGGGACAGAGAGTGCCAGTCCCCAAGGCGCTAAATTCTTGGCTCATTTCCCAATTTCTGTATTTGGGGAGATTCTGCCAGGGCAGCCACAGCATCCGATATCCCCTGCTCTAACGGTGGAGTCCCTATTTTCCGGTCTCCCTTTCAACCGAGGGAAAGCAGCCTTCTTGAAGCTCAAGTCCAAGGCAAGCCATTTGCTGACGTCTGGTCATTTTTCTTCCTGCACCCACTGCACAAGCTTTTCTCAGCTCAGCATCGCCCTCTCCCGTCTTCCTCTGCAATGTGTGCCCGCGAAGTAGAGTCCTCACGGGTCCTACCCCCACCTCTTGGTTAGGTGCAGGACGGAGCCTGGCAGTGTGGGGCCGGGGAGCCGGCCACCTGCAGCTGGGAGGGAAGAGGGCCCGTGGGCAGCTGAGCCGAAAGCCGGACCGTGCCCTGCTGGGCTCCTGTTATCACCACCGATTACAGTGCCAAGGCAACTGCCAAGGTCAGCAGGAAGGGCTCTATCGGCTGCTCGCAGGCAAAAAGCCAGCGATTCCAATAATTCCAGCTGTATCGTCACCATGACTACTGTGAGGTACAGACCATCCGGAAGGCTTCTGGTTTTTACATTTTCTGCAAGGCAGAGAGGGAAGGCTCCTTGGACGGGAAACCACCCCTTCGGCCCCACTGTCGTGTCTCTCGCCTTCCCTCTTCCGCCATCTAGTGGTGCAACAAGATATCCAGTGGGGACGGCAACAAACCAACTCTACGGCAGAAGGAAGGGTCCTCGCAGAATGGGAACCAAACGGATAGACCCTCTGTTTCACCACACTTAGGAGGAATGAAGAGAGAGGCCGTTAAGCCCCTCGCTTTCGTAGCTTTGTCGGTAGAGTTTATCGGTATACTAGCATACCTTGTGACACAAATCGCACGCATCCCACTTCTTGTAAGCCTATAAAGGAAAAATGTATCATCAGTGCAGCAAAGCCTATTTTAGAAAAGGAAAATTGAGTATTTTGTTTTTCTTACATAAATACAAGCCTACCCTCTTGGTAACGCTTCTCAAGACTGATTTTGTTGGCACATCCAGCCAATGATTTAGGCTGTCTGTCCCCGGTGGAGCGGAGAGATGGGCCCATGGGCCGCACCTTGTTCATCTGTTAGGTTTATTAAGTTTCTTACTCCGGTCCACACACAAAAAAGATCTGCTCTATTTTGAAATGTGCTTCTCACTCTTCCTACCCTTAGAACTTAAGAACAATTTAACGCATCGTTGATACCTGGATCCTCAGAAACATGTTTTCGGTCTTAAAACTTTTTGAAACATAGATCTGAACCTTTCAAAAAGCCTATTAATCCTAACTACGCTCCCAGGTATGTATAGTATTTATTCTTTTCAACAGCCATAACAATCGATGTATTATTGCATGGATCAGGTGGCTGGCCACCCTTGACCCACATAACTTAATCACTGAATCAAATTGCTCTTAGCTTTAAATTCTGGCCAGAGGCTTAGTCGTGTTCATATTCATTGTCACAGTAGGTGGAATCAAGTCATAAGAAGTACACGGACGCACAGAATGGAACTGACTATTTATCCTCGTGTACGAATTATGCTTTAAAAACTCCAGGGCTATTTTTAATCCTTATTTAATAATATGGCCGGATACCAACTGAAGCTTTTACACGGACATGAAAAGCTTATTTCCTTGTAAAATTCTCACAAGGAATTATTACAACAAAGGAACATCTTGTTCTGGAAAGCCTGCTTAATAATGCAGCCTGTTTTTATATACCCTGGTGGTTTGCGTTCTTGAATGGATGAGAATCCTTGCAGTGACTGCACAGGGAAAAAATGCACGTGGCAGACAGAAGATCTGGCCACACGGGACCTCCTGTGTCTCCTGGACCTGCCTTAAACCCCTCCATACCTCTCACCATGGTCCTATCGTTTGACCCAACCAGATTTCACCAGCTTAGAAGACACATAAGCCACACATCCCAGTTACTTATCGCCAATGAACAAATGACCCCAAACTTAACAGAGGGTGTTGCTTTTTTTTTAATCTCTCGTGCTCTCGTAAGTCAGGAATCTGGACAAGGCTCTGGATTAGGTGATCCTTCCTTTCCACGTGGCATTGACAAAGGTCACTCAGTGGTGTTGAGCTGGTGGAGGGGCCGATCTGAGGGGTCCAAGGCAGCTTCTCAAACGTGTCTACTGTCCGGGCAGCGTGGCCGGAAGCCTGGGCTCAGCCGGGATTGTCAAATGGAGCACCGGCAGGTGGTCCCTCCAGCTGGTGGCCTCAAGACAGACAGTGAACAAGGCAGAAGGTGCACAGCCTTTTATAGCGAAAGCCACACAGCATCACTCCCACCATATTCTAGTGGTAACCAGGCAGTCACCAGGGTCTGGCCAGCTTCAGAGGGAGGAGAATCAGACCCCACTTCTCAGTGGAAGGAGGGTCAAAGAATTCACAGCCATCCTTAATCCACCACCTGAAGATGTGATTGCACGATGTGCAGAAATGCTCAAATCATTTATTTATAGACCCAGTTCTTTACGCGCTTGAACTGGCTTAAGAAAATGTTGGCAGTGCCTAAAAGCAGGGGAGTTATTTATTTTATGTTCAGTGATGGGCAGAGCGACATCTGTGCAGAATTTACGACAGCAAATGTCAATATCTGGAGAGTGACAATCTCACTTTATTGCCGCTGCTTACGACTCAGGGTCATAATATATTGGTTAAAGTGGCAATTAACAAAAAAATGTCCTTCTCATATCTGATGTGTTAATGCCTCTGAGTTTTCTTAAGCATTAAATTCTCTGTAAAGTTAAACGACACAAAGAAACCATTGAGCTGCAACCCAAAACTTCATCCAGTCTGACCTTTTATGGGAATAGCGTCGAAGGCAGCCAGCCCGGGGCTCAAACAAAGGGAACAAAGTTGAGGGTAGGGATTAAGTCAGTCCAAGATTCTTCGAACTCACCGCCTCCCTGACACCAGAGGCACCAAAAAGGTATTAATTTCCCTCATTTAGGAAGAAAGCCCATGTCCCTGTATCTCCAGACCAATAGCGCTTGTTTTCTATGTGGACATCAAAGCATGTGATGTCTGTGATGTGCAGTGTCTTAGACATGCCTCTGGCTGTTGTTCTAAGGGCCCCATCAGTCCCCTCGTGTGCCCCCACTCAGGGAAGAGAACAGCGACTTCCCGTCCCAATTCGTCTTTCCCTCCACCCACCATGGTTAGAGGTGGGCCTGGGGCACCCAAGGGGTGATGCTGGGGGTGCATAATGAGGCTCTTCCTCCTGGACCACAGCATCTTAAGGCCCCAGGCAGGTTAGAAAAACACAAAGATAAAGCCTTGGGGGCACTTGGGTGGCTCAGTCACTTGAGCACCGGACTTAGGCTCAGGCCATCATCCCATGGTTCATGAGTTCGAACCCCACATCAGGCTGTCTGCTGTCAGTGCAGAGCCTGCTTGAGGTCCTCTGCTCCCCCCTCCCCTTCCTCACTAGCTCTCTGTCTCTCTCTCTTAAAAATAAAATAAACATTTAAAAAAAAAAAAAGATAACGCCTTGGGCAGAATGGGTCCAGATTTTCTCCTCTCCCTGCATCTGGCCACGCCATCTAGGGGGAGAGTCTTGCTGGCCCAAAGACAGGATAGCACAGCTTCTGAAAGGGGACCCAAGCCTCTTGCTACTCCAGGACCACTTGGGACTCACACGCTCAGAAGCAAAAGGGGGTGTGGGGGCAAGTCTCTATTTAATTGGCATGGTACCCTTCTCCTTCATAAGCATGAATGGCTGCTTCGTAGAGATGACAAAGAAATGACCGTAGAAAGAACACGTGGAGTGGCCCAGATCTCAGCTCGAGGCCCGCCTCGTCCGTGTGTTGTAATTACGGTAATTGTATGGCAGTGACATTTGCTGTAGTAAATCGTGCAGACAGGTTGCTGTGTCCATCGCTGAATATAAATAAATAAACAAATAAATAAATAAATAAATAACTCCGTTGCTTTTAGGCACCGCTGACACCTTCCTAGTTCAAGTGAGTAAAGAACTGGATCTATAAATAAACGATCTGAGCATTTCGGCACCCTCTGACGTCACGTGAAATCACGTCACTGCGCAATCGGCTAAAGATGGCTGCAAATTCTTTCGCCCTCTTCCCACCGAGAAGCCGGGTCTGAATCTGGCCAGCCCCCTGGGGACCACCTGGTCACCAGTAGGATGTGGTGGGAGCGATGCTATATGGCTTTTGCTATAAAAGGCTGTGCACCTGCTGCCTCGTCCACTGTGTGTCTGGAGGCCACCAGCTGGAGGGACCACCTGCAGGTGCTCCATTTGACAATCCCGGCTGAGCCCCGCCTTCCGGCCACGCTGCCCGGACAGTGGACACGTGTGCGAAGCTGCCTTGGACCCCTCAGATTGCCCCCCCCCCACCAGCTGAACACCACCGAGTGACCTCCGTCTATCTCCCCCGTTTTTTTCTTTCACTGTACCGCGTCCTATAGTCTCCTGCCATACAAACAGAAAGCCAAAGATGATTTGCAACATGCACCCAGCTTGAACAGCTGTTCGATTACTGTGCTCAGACACAAGCCGATGTCTGCGAGTGCCAAGTGACGCGTGAGGCATTCATGGCTAACTGAGAATGTACGAGATGACCCAATTTACACTCTGCAAACTGACCACCCAATTCTTTGTACCTGATGCGGTAGCCACGCGTGTACATTACCATCATCCACTTACCCGTCTATTACACACAGCACAGTCTTCCCAACGCAAGAGACTGCAGCAGAAGGGCAGAGCCCAGGCTGTCTGAGGTCTAGAGGCCAAATCCCCCCCTTTAGGGATCACTGCCCAGCCTGCTACCCTATTTCTCCCACCTGTTCCAGCAAACGCCCCCCCCCCCCACACACACACACACTCCCCTTCCTCACTCTAGCCATTGCTTCTGGATCACTCTCTAGGCTAAAAGCTCTAGAAAAGCAGGGGCTGTGTTCATCACTGTGTGTCACTGTTGTACCCCGGCCCCAAACACAGGGTCTGCTACTTGGCGGGCACTCAATCAATATTTGCTTTAAATAGCCACTTGAGTCCAAAACACCACTCTGGAGTTTAGAAGACTGAAAGGCACCTTTTACCTCTCCCCATAGCAAAACACTCAACTTTCATGCGGCCAACCAAGCACCCAAGGGAGGAGAACCAGGGAGTTGGGGTAGAGCTCATAAACCCAATAAAAATCTAGAATTAGAGAATATTTTTAATCTGATGATTTCTTACACAAACATATAAGATTTGACTTCCCTTGCTGTGTGAGTAAGTATATATCAACTGTTTTCCATAGAGCTACCCCCTCCCCCAAAGCTTCAAAAGTATCTCCCCAAATGATCTTTGATATCTGAGTGTTTCAGTTCCCCCTCCCACTAATTAAACATAAGCTCTGAGCAGTCTTCCACAATTCACTGGATCCCTACAAATAGGCTATGGCATCATTCTCTGTAAATTTCGGTCAATTCTTTGGACAGATGGAGGCAGAAATAGAACATCTGGCGAGGAGACAACCTCAGAAATGATATTTTGATATCACTGCATCACAGACGATTACTTTTCACGATGGTTTTTATTTGTGGGACTCAAATACATTCCAGTAGGTGGCATGCCAACATCAGAGTGATGTAGCCGTGTGGCATGAAATGATCCCGCTATCTTAGATATTTGAAATTTTGTTTTGAACAGGAATTCTTACCATGTAAGAAAGAACTTAATTCTCAAAGGGCATGTGCTTGATAAAGTGTAACGTGCTAATTAAAAAGAAAGGGAGAGAGGCAAGAATTGAAATACCTAATCCCTCAGGACTTAAGAAGTTATAGAATATAAAGTAAAACAGAGGATTTGAGGATTCCAGTAAATTAAGGGGCGCCTGGGTGACTCAGTCGGTTAAGCGGCCAACTTCAGCTCAGGTTATGATCTCGTGGTTCATGAGTTCGAGCCCCGCGTCGGGCTCTGTGCTGACAGCTCGGAGCCTGGAGCCTACTTCAGATTCTGTGTCTCCCTCGCTCTCTTCCCTCCCCCACTCGCACTCTGTCTCTCTCACAAATAAACAAACATTTAAAAAAAAAAGATTACAGTAAATTAAGTTGGGGATGTCATTTTATTTTTAATGTTTGTTTATTTTTGAGAGTGAGAAAGAGAGAGCGGGGGAGGGGCAGAAAAACAAAGAGACAGAGAATCCCAAGCAGGCTCCACGCTGTCAGTGCAGAACCCGACACGGGGCTCCATCCCACAAACTGTGAGATCGTGACCTCAGCCGAAATCAAGAGTCAGACACTTCATCAACCGAGCCACCCAGGCGCCCCTGAAGTTGGAGAGTTTAAGAGTGTTGTCACAGCCTATGCTTTGTTTTCCTGCGCATCAATTCCAACAAGTTACTAAGACTGAAAGGATAAATTACTCCAGTACAAATAGACAAAACAGTCCAATTAAATATATACAGCCCACATGACAGACAATGGTCTAACTTCCTTAATACAAAAATTAGGAAAAATAAGGTCAAACATTCATTTGAAAAATGGGCAAAGGACAAAAGCGAGCTGCTCACAGAAAAAAAGATGCCAATAGTTGTTAAATATAAAAGTATACTCAACCACACATACACCAAAAGAGATATGATCTAAGAAGTGAGCTTCTGGGGCGCCTGGGTGGCTCAGTCAGTTGAGCGTCCGACTTCGGCTCAGGTCATCATCTCGCGATCTGTGAGTTCGAGCCCCGTGTCGGGCTCTGTGCTGACAGCTCAGAGCCTAGAGCCTGCTTCTGATTCTGTGCCTCCCTCTCTCTCTGTCCCTCCCCCGCTCATGCTCTGTCCCTCTCTCTCTGTCAAAACTAAATAAACATTAAAAAAATTTTTTTAAAGAAGTGAGCTTCCATATGTGACTACATATGCACAGAGGGATATTCATTACAGGGTGGTTTAACATCCAAAAGAAGAAACTACTGGGGCGCCTGGGTGGCTCAGTAGGCTAAGCGTTGGGCATCTGCTCAGGTCATGATCTCACTGCTCGTGAGTTCAAGCCCCACATTGGGGTCTCTGCTGTCAGCATGGAGCCCCCTTCAGTTCCTGTCTCCCTCTGCCCCTCCCCAACTCATGCTTTCTTTCTGTTAAAAAAAAAAAAAAGGAAACTATCTAAATATCCACCCATGGGAGACTGACCACAGAGTACATCTATCACTAGAAAACTATGAAATTTTTAACCCGATCAGAGTTAAATTTTTAGCTCGATCAGAATTTAATCAAGCTGCAGGTACAACAGGGAATGATATCTAAGATATACCATTAAGTAAAGAAAGCAAGATGTAACCCAATGTATTTCCAGTGTACTACTTTTTATGAAAACAAAATTGGGTGTGGTACTTTTTAAAAAATACGTCTGTGAGGGACGTCTGGGTGGCTCAGTCAGTTAGGCGTCCAACTTTGGCTCAGGACATGATCTCAACAGTTCGTGAGTTCGACCCCCATGACGGGCTCTCTGCTGTCAGCACAGAGCCTGCTTCAGATCCTCTGTCTCCCCCTCTCTCTGCCCCTCCTGCACTCCCACTCTCTCTGCCCCTCTGTGCACATGCGTGGTCTCCCTCTCTCTCTCTCTCGCAAAAATAAATAAACATTAAACATCTAAAAAAATAAAATAAATAAGACAGAAACCACAGTGTGCGACTTCTGAGACTTGGTCATAAAAGGCATTGTGGCTTCTTCTCTCTTGGATCCCTGCTCTAAGAAAAGCCAGATGCCATGTTGTGCCAACATGAGAGCAGCCCATGAAGAAAGCCCCAAGTGGTGAGGATTCGAACCGCTTGCCAACAGTCATGTGACTCAGCCACATTGAAAGTAGATCCTCCCCTGCCCCAACCGATTCTTCAGATGAGACCACAGCCCTGCCAACGTCACATCTAGCAATCTCATAAGCTGGAACTACCCGACCAAGAAGACCCCAAATTCCTAACACAGAGAAGCCGGGAATAACAAATGTTTGCTGTTTTAGGTGATAAGTCTCAGAGTAGTTAATTTATTACACGGTGATAGGTAACTAATGCAGTGAGGATATTTACATGCCAGCTTCAATATGCACAGAATACCCCTGGAAAGAGATTCAGCGACTGTCTCCAAGAAGAAAAACTGAGAAGCTGGACCTCAGGGGTGGAAAACGACTTACTTTTTATTGTATTGTATTTCATTGTATCTTTTTTTATGTTTATTTATTTTTGACAGAGCAAAAGCAGGGGAGGGGCAGAGAGAGGGAGACAGAGGATCCAAAGCAGGCGTTGCACTGACAGCAGTGAGCCCCCTGTGGGGCTTGAACTTACGAACCAAGAGATCACGACCTGAGCCAAAGTCAGACGCTAATCTGACCGAGCCACACTGGTGCCCCTCATAGTATCTTTTTATATTTATAATCTCTGTTTTATTTCAACCTCACCTAAACCAAGATTAGGGGCCTCGTAGAAAAATAACATTTCCAAAAATAAGTATAAGATATTCAGCGTCTTAAATATTTTTCACTGTGATAGACACTGCTGATTCTTTACTCAACAGCCATTCCTCTTCTTCCTTGCTAAATAAAACTCCAATTTTGTGCCACAGGCCATGTATCTAGTCCTAGGTCACAAATCAAAGGGGGTTTAACTATGGGTCAGCAAACCTTCTCTTAAAGGGCCGGAGAGTAAATATTTTAGGCTTTGCAGAATCCAGCTGAACATGGAATTGGATACCATCTCCCTACGGGAAGGAGAATATTGTGCCAGAAAACACGGTGATGTCTATACTGCAGACAGAGTATCTCCCTCTACCCCCAACTATGCCCAAATACAAAGCCCAGTTCATGAATCAGCACTCTGTCAGAAAAAAAAAGTAGAAAAAATTTGATGGAAAAGGAGTCTAGGAGATTTCAACATCCACCTCCCCAGCTCTCGGAGAAAACTCTCCTTTGCTGAACGTCACAGGAGCTCACAGAGTGGTGAGAGCAAAGGCAGCCTGTTTTCAAAAATCTTTAAGAACTTGCACTAAGGATCATCAGAGGGTCCCACTCTCTTTGTCTCCCCAAATACATCAAATCGACAAACACCTTAGTGACTACCACTGTATCTGTGGGTCTTCCCACTATATACTCCTACAGCCTCCTACTCATTTTCGCTGCTTCTTCCCCTTCCTGCCAGCATTAATCAGGCGCCTACTGTGTGCCAGACCCTGTGCTGGGAGGCGGGGGGAGGTGCGAGGACAAAAGTGAGCACATCAGTGTAGTCCCTGCTATCGCCAGCATTCAGTGCTCGGGGTCTGTCCTCTGGGCTAGACGGTAAACTCCGTGAGGGCAGGGACCCTGTCGGTCTTGCCTGACGTTGGGTCCCCAAACTGTAGCACAGTGTCTGACACACAGTAGGTGATAAATCCACATGCGCTAGGTTAAGGGAGGCATCGACAGCACTGTGACCTACTTGAACCGAAACCACGGCTCAAGAGCTTTGTACTTTCTACGTTCCTTCAAAGGCTGGGATTTGACTTTTCTGCGTATGGGAAACTAAAGAGTAAATTCACATGCCGAAAGGACCCGGTGTGGTGTTTCTGAAGGTATCTTGCCGATCTTCAGGTATCTGTTTCTGAAGGTATCTACAGGTACAGACAGATATCCGCAGGATATCTGAGTGGCCTAGTTGGGTCACCTTGGACTGATGCCACCGGCATCCACCTGGGCATTCACCTACCATTCCCAAAAGGCACCGACTGAGAGCTTCCAATGAGCCCACTGCCCTGCCAGCGTGGGGAGTGGGACCACCACCCCCCCCCGACCCCGTGTGCACATGTGTGCGCAGGTGTATCAGACGTTAGCATAACACCGCATCCCACCTCGGTTTCCACCCCAACTACCTCTACTGACTTCATAAATGTATTTGAAGGCAAGTTGTATCAGACGCTCAGAACACAAGGGACAAAAACGTCATTCTTCAGGGAGACGTAAAGTCCTAGGAGTGCACCTTTGCCCATTTCCCTCCAGGGCGCGTGGTCACAGCCCACACACGATGATGAAAATACCACCTCCCTCTCAAGCTCCTCGGTGACCAAGCCCCGCAGGACAGGTCTTGACATGTTCTCTCCTGGCGGAAGGTGCCTGGATTGTTGCAGCCAACTGGTCTACCAGGAGCCAGTCAGCTGCTGCTCTGGACACATACCTACCCCTCCTCTCCTGCCGTGGCCACGTGGTGTGGCCCTGCTTGGCTGCCTCCACTCATTTATTTACTTACGTTGGGGGGCAGTTCTCAACATCAATGCCTCTTCAAAGGTCACGTCTTTCTTTCTTTCTTTCTTTTTTAATTTTTGTAACGTTTATTCATTTTTGAGAGACAGAGACAGAGCAAGAATGGGGGAGGAGCAGAGAGAGAGGGAGACACAGAATCCGAAGCAGGCTCCGGGCTCCCAGCCGTCAGCACAGAGCCCGACGTGGGGCTCGAACTCACCCACCAGACTGCGAGATCGTGACCTGAGCTGAAGCCGGATGCTGAACCGACTGAGCCACCCAGGCACCCCAAAGGTCACGTCTTTCTTGAGTTGTACTTGGTTCTCCCGATTCCACCTCTCTAGAGACCCAAATGTGATGGCAAATGCCAGCTTTTGAGCTCTGCAGTAGCTGCATGTTAACAGTTAAATATATGGTGTCCAAAAACCTAATTTCAGAAATTCCTAGACTCAGGCCCAGGATTACTCATTGGTCACACTGAGGTTTTTTTAAGTCATGTGACATTTGCCAGAAAATCTATAACTCCGATTGTCCTATGCCTAGACCCTGCCTCAAAGTACGCACGCTGGATTAGAAGCCCCAAATCTGTAAGCAAGACTTCCTTAGCGACTAAGTCCCCACAGCTGGTGAAGTCCCTACTTTATCCTTTGTTGTCAGTATTTTGTTTGTCGTTTGTTATTGTTATGTTGGTATGTTATTATGTTGTTACCCTTTGTTATGAGTGAAGAAGAAATGACTCTTTCTGACTAAATACACTGCAGGGTTACCTTATAATTTGATGACAAATAATTAACACTTCTTTGTACAAAAAAAAATAAAAGAATTAGCATGATCAGAAATTAATTTCCCATACAATAATTCAAGGAAGCTTTCCTGGGCCTGTTCTATACGCTTTTGGCTCTTTTACAAGAATACATTCTTGCGTACTTACGGAATAAAACAAAATGGCAAATTAGTAGGATAAGAATTTTCACAAAGATGGAGATTATAAACCACCAGGTGGTTAGAAGTAGAAGCACATTTTATTAGCACATGTTACTGGGTCATATGTCATTACTTTGTGGTATGTTTGCAACCAATATATGTATTTTAAAAGACAGGGGGAAAAGCAAAAGTTAAAAATCACAAATAAAATATGGGCCAATTAATGACGACGGTGTTGGCCAGGCCGTCAGGAGATGTTTGAAATGCTTGCAGTACTCTCCCTTAAAAAACGAATCTGTGAATTCTGCACTCCAGTAATGGCATAGAAAACTTGACATGTCTACAAAACCCAGAAGGTCAGATGTCGATTATGGAGTAGAGCCCAAAGAAGAAGCCCAAAGAAAGCTAAAGCTGGCAAAGAAATTCTATTTTGAACTAATTTAAGGATTTTAAATCAAAAGTAAGAATTAGCAAACTCAAAAGATACAAGCGTTTAAGAGGTTTTTGCTCGGGGTGCCTGGGTGGCTCCGTTGGTTAAGTGTTGGACTCTTAGTTTCAGCTCAGGTCATGATCCGGTTCATGGGATCAAGCCCTGGGTCAGGGTCTGCACTAACAGCATGGAGCCTGCTTGGAGTTCTCGCTCTCTCTCTCTCTCTCTCTCTGCCCCTCCTCTGCTCACGTGCACACACACACACTCTCTCTCTCTAAATAAATAAACATGTTTTAAAATAAATAAATGAAAGGTTTTTGCTTGATTTCTTTTTTGTTTTTAAGTAGAATGATTTGTAGGTGGAAAAATTAAAGGGGATGCCTTAACAATCCTATAAGGCACATCTGACGTGACCCTCAGAAGTTGTATCAAATAGTAGTTGCTTAAAAACCCATCTCCCGGGGCGGCTGGGTGGCGCAGTCGGTTAAGCGTCCGACTTCAGCCAGGTCACGATCTCACGGTCCGTGAGTTCGAGCCCCGCGTTGGGCTCTGGGCTGATGGCTCAGAGTCTGGAGCCTGTTTCTGATTCTGTGTCTCCCTCTCTCTCTGCCTCTCCCCCGTTCATGCTCTGTCTCTCTCTGTCCCAAAAATAAATAAACGTTGAAAAAAAAATTTAAAAAAAAAAAAAAAAAACCATCTCCCTAGTTGGAGATCTGTTTTCTTACCCTTTTTTGTTTTTGTTTTTGTTTTTTTTTAAGTAGGCTTCACTCCCAGCCCAGAGCCCAGTGTGGGGCTTGAACTCACGACCCTGAGATCAAGACCTAAGCTGAGATCAAGAGTTGCACGCTTTGGGGCGCCTGGGTGACGCAGTCGGTTAAGCGTCCAACTTCAGCCAGGTCATGATCTCACTGTCCGTGAGTTCGAGCCCCGCGTCAGGCTCTGGGCTGATGGCTCAGAGCCTGGAGCCTGTTTCCGATTCTGTGTCTCCCTCTCTCTCTGCCCCTCCCCCGTTCATGCTCTGTCTCTCTCTGTCCCAAAAAATAAATAAACATTGAAAAAAAAAAAAAGTTGCACGCTTAGCCAACTAAGCCAACTAAGCCACTCAGGCTCCCCTGGGGATCTGTGTCTTTAAGAAAAAAAAGGGGGGGGGGCACAAATGATCACCAAGATGATCATGTCAGAATAAAACAGTCTAGATAGCCCATATGGGTCTCTGCCCCTCCCCTGCTCACGTGCTCACTCTCTCTCAAAAAAATAAACAAATATATATTAAAAGGAAAAAAAAGCCCGAGCAGGATCCCGAGCAGGATCTGAGAAGAAAAATGTATTTTTACTTTCCATAACATTCCTATCCCCAGAGAATGGAGGTAATTAGGTATCTAGAGAGATTTTTCCTTTAAAGAAAAAAAGGAGGGCAGGGATGAAATGGGCAGGGGACCATTTCTGTGCAAAAGCAATAGAAGTTTGTGGAAGCTAAGCAGATATAACAATAAGAACACAGGTTTGCGCCATGCTTATCTCAAGCCATGGTACTATTCTAAGTGCTTTACATAATCTAATTCTTGAACAACCTCACCGGTAGGTACTATTATTATCCCCACTTTATCCATAAGCAGTAAAGGCTTAGACAAGTTAAGTAGCTTGCCCAAGGTCACACTGCAAGAGAGCAGCAGAGCCAGGATTTGATCCCCCAGCTGTGGGTCCATGCTATTGATTACCATGGTAACCGTGGCTGTCGCGCACACAGGCACCCATTCAAATCTTCATCGTGTTCCAGACCTGTGCTCCACATGGAGGGGAGAAGATGAATTTCACACAGTCAAGGGGAGAGGTGAAACACACAGGACGTGAGTGGACTTTCAACAGAGGGACCCCCAACCCAGACTGGGGTTGGAAAAGGCTCCCCAGAGGCGATGATTCCCCATGATGAATCCAGACACCCCGCAGGGGGCAGGGAGAGAGTCGAGATGGAAAAAACTTGATTCAGGCAGAAGGTACAGCACCTGCCAAATCTCCGGGCAGGAAAGAATGTGTTTCGCTCAAGGAAAGGTAACTCGTTCAATATGGCTGCCACAGTGGTACCATCGGTAACAAAGGGGGGCGGGGGGGGGTGGGGGTGGAGACATCCAGACAACACCAAAGAGGCAAGAATAACATCATGAGGGACTGACCTTGTGGCCGGGCTAAGGGGTGTGGACTTGTCTGAAATTCTGCAATAAACAAGTGAAGAATTTTACACGTTGAAACAACGTGTAGCTCACTGGCTGTCACCAAGGGCCTGGGTTGGAGACAGTGGAGAACGGAAGCAGGACAAGGTAGGAAGGTGTTACTGTATTTCCGAACTGTAACAAGAGGCTGGAAAGATGTGCTGGAATCAGGTGGCCATGAGACCAGAGCAATGGGAATTTTTCAGATCAAGAGCAGATTTGGGGCACGCAGCACAGGCAGGGCACTTGGCTCTTCCCCTCCCCCTTCCCCCTCCTTCTCCTTCCCCTTCCCTGCAAACTTCTAGCTCCCAGAGGCCCTTTGGAGGGGCTATGCCCTTAGGTTCTATCCCAACGCATAATCTTAAAAGGCCCCAGGGTTTTCAAAAAAGCTCTGTAACAGCCCTTTCCCACTAGTGAAGAAATGCATGCCCTCTCCTCCCTAACCCCCTCGCCACCCAAACAATTCTTGAAATTCTGACGTTAATCACTTTGGAAACATTTCTCCTTTTGCTTATTAGAATTTGCTGACATTCCCCGCAAGGAGCTTTAGGTCCTAACTGGCTTCTATAAGCCTGAAAGTATTCTGGAAGGATTATGATTCAACATGCAATGCACATTCTTGGCCTTATTATCTGCTGCTTTCCTGGTCTGGCCACAGGTCTTCAGAACGGGCTTTTTTAACCAAGATCCCCATGTGGGGGGCGGGGGGCAGGGGGTGGGGGGTGGGTACCACTGGACCTCGCCTCTCATTTTTGATGCCTTGTAGAAATGCCTGTTTAAACTCAAACCTCAAAACGTACTCAGTCGTGCCCTACAGAGTCCCTAACCAATTCACTGTTCTCCTCCCATTTGCAGTAAGTTTGAAATACGACATAAAGGCAGATTGCGTTCAAGCCACCAGCATCTTGTAAACGTCCAGAATAAATGTTAAAATGCTCAGTAAACACCCTAATACTTACATAAATGTCCACTTTCCTTCCAAATAGACCTCATCGATTCTACCCACCAAAGAGGGATACTTTTTGGGGGCTGAAAACCCTGGCCAGCCCTGGGCCTCTGAAATTGGAGTCCTGGGGATACTTCTCGCATTACAACCTGTTTGCATTTTCCCCCCTCTTCAAGTATTAAGCTTTCTTTGGCATCAACTGCTCTGAACATCAGTAGGGTGTGTCGCTTTTTTTCTTCTTTAAGTTAATTCTTCAATAACCTCCGGAGGAGAAGGGCCGGTTTGGATTTTCAGAGCAAAGGACAGTGGGGTGCTGGCCCTGCATCCCCACACTTCCCCCGACTGCCTCCACCCAACCTCTTCGTTTCCAAACCATCGTGTTTCGCTGAAACGCTCCTTAAAACTCTCCCAAAACACCCAGGATGTCCTGCCTCCCTCCTAGGAATGGAAGTGACCCTCTTGACACTGGGGACCCCTGGAAGACCAAGACCAAAAATGGGAGGGGGCGTGCTAAGAGTTGGGGAAAGCTCAACTTACCTTCACGAAGAGGGTGATGTCGTGCTCCTGTCTCGGGGCCCCCTCTTCGGACGCCTCGCCGTCCTCCCCGCGGCCGTTCACCCGCGCGGTCTCGTCCGCGCCCTCGACGCTGCTCTCCTCCGCCAGGTGGTTGCTGAGCTCGGCCTCCGGCTCCGCGACCCCGGTCGGCGCGGCCGCCTCTGGATGCGCGCTGCTGCTGTCGGGGGGCTCCTCCTCGCCCGCCCCCTCTGGGCTGCGCTCTCGCCTCTCCTCCTCTGCCTCCTCCATCTCCTCCTGGGGTCCACCCTGGTCCCCTTCCTCGACGGCTTCCACCCTCGTGTCCCCGGGGGCCGCTTCCTCCGACTCCTCTGTCTCCGGGGCCCCCGCCTCGTCGGCAGGCCCCGCCGCTGCATCCCGAGGCTCCCCTGCCAGCTCCCCGGGGCCGCACCCGCCAATCTCCGCCGCCGCGGCCTCCGTGGCTTCGGCCTGGGGCTGGGGGCTGCGGTCCCCTCCGTCCCGGGGTTCACCCTGGGTCCCGTGCGCCCCTCCCGCCTGCCCCGCTGCGTCCATGCTGGGCCCCTGCGCCCCCGGCGCGCTGCCTCCCGGTTCCCCCGGCCCTCGCTCCGCTTTCTCCTCCGCCCCGGGGTCCTCGGGCTCCCCGGGTTCCCCCTGAACCTCCGTCGCGGCCTCGCCCTGCGCGCCGCGCCCGGGGCTCGCGTCCTCCACCTGCTCCCCGCCGCTCGCCCCCTCCTCTCCCTGGGGGCCGTCGGCGCACCCCGGGGCGCCCTCCTCGGCCTCCGCCTCCCCCTGCGCCTCCCTCGCGCCCCGCGTCTCGGCCGCCTGGCCACTGTCCGCGCCGGGCTCCCGCTCGCCCGCGCGCCCTCCGTCCCGATCGGGGCTTTCTGCCCGGTTCACCGCGGCCGTCGCGGCTGCGCCCGCCCCCTCGCCCCTCGGCGCCTCCGCGGCGCCCTCGCTGGCCTCCTCCCGCTCCGCCTCCCGGCCCGCGGCCTCCGGCTCACCGGGTCTCTCCGCCACAGGCGTTGGGGCCTCGGGCGGCCCCTGGGGGCCTGGGGGCCCTCCCTCTAGCTCCGCTGCCTCGGCCATGGCCACAGATCCCTGTCCTCCGCTGGGGACCCTTCCTTGACACTGCTGATGGGGCAAGGGGCCCTGGGCGAGGAGGTCGGTGCCGGAGGGGCCGCTGCACCCCTTCCAAAGGGACGCCTCGCTCTGGGCTCGGGTGGCGCAAAATGGGCTCGACCTCAAGACACTGCGCCCCTCGTCCCGGATTTAAGCTTTCTGTTATCTTCCTCCACCGCAACTGTTTCTCCAGATTCAAGTCTGCTTCCCACCCAGACTCCAATTCCTACCCGGCTTCGCTGGAGGCGCGGGCCACCGAGATAGAGAGCGCGGCTGGGGAGGGCCTCTTAGCTCCCACACCCTTTGAAATGCCTGGCCCGCCGTCCAGGGACTGACCAGTAGTCATCGGTGCCAACTCCGTCCCCCTGGGGCTTGGGCGGGGCTTGCACCCCATCCTCTCCCCGTGTTCAGGTGGCCTGGGAGCCTGGCCAATGACAGCCTTTCCCATGGCCCTTGTGAATTTCAGTGAAAAGATCCCGGTTCTCCTAGCAGCTTGGGTGTTTTCTGTAACAGCATCAAGTTCCAGAGCCATTTAAATCACACACACCCCCAACACCACACGCTGGGCACTGGAGTACCCAATCTCCACTCTCCCCCAGGGAGCCCAGGGTTAAGTTCCTCAGCTGATATCCAATGCAGATGCCCATGTTCCGCCTCAGTGTCCCCGAACAAAGGTGGTAAACCCAGAAAGCAAGAAGACAGGGAGACACCTTTCCAATTTTGCAGGACCCTCCTGAGAAGTTCCAGAGGCTCCTATAGAGAAGGAAGAGTCCGTCGAGGCACTTTGATCAGAGATGGGCTCTGTTGTGCATGAGGGAGCCCCCCCCCCCCCTCAGGGATGACAAGTACAGCATCCTTGCAGTGTGGAAAGGCTAGATCCTTTACCTCTCTGGTCCCTGAAAGACTCTCTAAGAGTCTATCTTGCAGATGCTCCTAGATTTTCCAAGCCCCTGGCCAGCGCTTTAGCCTGAATTGTGTGTTAGGGCTTGGGGAGCTGTGGGTGTTGGGGTGAAAATACAAGATTCGAAGGATGGGAGCTATGGCATTCCCTGGGTGAGGAACTTCCTGGAATCACAAACTGGACACCTTCTCCCGAAGAAAAGGAAGTTAGGAGGAAAATTACGTGGTAAGTTCACTATGAGCTAGGCTAAATCATGTGGGTTACAGAGAGGAGGCTGTTGCCCAGGATGGCCCGGGATGGCCCAGGATGGCCCAGTCTAAGTGCGGTGAAGCAGGGAACCCAACTCAAGACTGATTTGAGTCATAGGGCTCTTAATGGCTTTGACACTGTCCTGAGACACGTTAGTCTATCACGTCTATAGAGGGCTCTGTTATCACTAAAAGACCAGAGGGGATCTTTGGTAGGGCTTGGAGTCACACATTTGGCTAATCACCGGGATGTTTCTGTCTAATACCCACTGACAGGTGAGAAGACAGGAGCCCAGTGTCACCCAGATTCATGCCACCTTTCTCCAAGGTTGTGCCCTATCCAGAAAGGAAGGGACCAGAAGCTTCATCACCACAAAGCACGGCACATCTACTCAAAGCCCCACACTCACACGTGAGAGCTAGACAGACATGTCAGACACAGGCCATGCTCTGCAAAAGGTCCCATCACCTAGAGAAAGGAATCCTGCTGTACTCACAAGGCCGGGAGATAGCCATTAGCCTCATTGCTTAAGGAAGGAGAAAAGCCAGCGTAGTCAGCCCCGAACAGCAAACACAGCACAGGACTGCGGTCCCTTGACGCAAACCCCGTGAGCCCTGGTGTGTTCCAGAAAACAGAAGTCCTGATTATAGGAAGGTTGGCATCTCTTAAAAACCTCCTTTTGAATCAAGCCTAGAGATGATTAATGGGAACTCAGTACAGTTGACTGGCTGGCTGAGAGCTGGTCCCCAGGAGTGTCCTTGTAGAGAAACAGCATTCATAAAGTCTATTCTGTCCTCGCAACGGATGCTACATCTCAAACAAGGTCATTTTATTCTATAGGATTAGGATTTAATTTTTTATAGTGTTTGGATTCGTTGACTCACACTGACATTGGCTTTCAAAATAACACCTTGCCGGGGCACCTGGGTGGCTCAGTCGGTTGAGCTTCCGACTTTGGCTCAGGTCATGATCTCACGGTCTGTGAGCTCGAGCCCCGTGTCGGGCTCTGTGCTGACAGCTCAGAGCCTGGAGCCTGCTTCCGATTCTGTGTCTCCCTCTCTCTCTGACCCTCCCCCATTCATGCTCTGTCTCTCTCTGTCTCAAAAATAAATAAACATTTTAAAAAATGTAATTAAAAAAAAATAACAGCTTGCCTTCTGTAGAATGTGGAAGCTTTCACTTTTTAATAATAGTCTTAACAATTTTTAAATGTTTTTATCACATAATTCTGCAAAGTTCTTTTATTTTCTATAATTCAGCAAATGCATTATTTTTACATGAATACAGACTCAAAGCTGAAAATAGAGAAGACAGAAAATAACAGAACTCTTTACAATTTTTCTGAAATCCCATTACTCACAATAAAGACTTTCTTCGGGGCGCCTGGTTGGCTCAGTCGGTTAAACATCTGACTTCGGCTCAGGTCATGATCTCTCAGTCCATGAGTTCAAGCCCCACGTAGGGCTCTGTGCTGAGAAAGAGAGGCTGTTCTAGACTCTAGGCACACAGCAATGAGCAAACTGTATGCCTTCCATCGTGGAGCTTTGGGCCAGAGCAAAAATAAGTAAGAAGTTAAGCCAGACACTTTCGGATAATGTTCAGCTTTATATAGACTTTACACTCGTGTGTGCACATACTGAAAACCTTAACTCCTTTCTCTCACACCCCCCATCCAACCTGCCAATAAATTCTATTGTCCACTTTTTAAAACATATCCAGGGTGCGCCTGGGTGGCTCAGTAGGTGGAGCATCCAACTCTTGATTTCAGCTCAGATCGTGATCTTATGGTTCGTGAGTTCGAGCCCCGCATCTGGCTCTGAGCTGACAGTGCAGAGCCTGCTTGAGACCCTCTCTCTCCCTCTCTTTGCCTCTCCCCTGCTCGCTCTCTCTCTCTCTCTCTCTCTCTCAAAATAATAAGTAAACATTTTAAAAAATAAATAAATGACACATATCCAGAATCCAAACTCTTCTCTCTACCCCCAACTGCTACCCCACTGGGCCAAGCCACCATTACCTCCCAGCTGGTCCCCTGGTTTACCCTTGCTTTTCATCAGTCTGTTCTCTACCGCACAATCAGATGACTCCCATCGAAATCATGAGTCCACCAGTCGCCTCGTATGCTTGAAATCTTTCAAAGCCTTCCTGTCTCACACCAAGAGAAAGTCAAGTCCCTACGCATCAAGTATGGCTCCTATAAAATCAGGCGTCCCAGTCTCTTTCCGTCCTCACTGGCTTCCTGCTGTTGCCAGAATTTGCTAGGCATTCCGGATGCTCCCTACATCCTTGGATGCTCCCTATATCCTTGTAGCTCATCCCTTACCTTGTTTAGGTTTTTTTCATAAGCTCTTTTCTCTAAGCACCCTATGTGTGTGTGTGTGTGTGTGTGTGTGTGTGTGTGGTGCTAACACTTAAGATCTGCCCTCTTAGCAATATACAAAACCATATCGTTAACTATAGTCGCATGTGATACATTAGATCTCCAGTATTCATCCTGCATCACTGAAACTTTGTACCCTTGACCCACACCTCCCTCTTTTCCCCTCCCCCAGCCTTTGCTAACCGCTATTCTACTCTCTGTTTAGATGAACTTGACTATTTAGATTCCACATATAAGTGAGATCGTGCGGTATTTGTCTTTTCTGCATGTGGCTTATTTCACTTACCAGAATGCCATCTAGATTCGTCCCTGTCACAAATGGCAGGTTTCCCTTCGGTTTAAAAACCAAATAATATTCCATTGTGTGCATAAAGCACATTTTTTTTATCCATTCATCCATCAAAGGATATTGAAGATGTTTCTATATCTTGACTGTTGTGAGAAATGCTGCAGTAAACGTGGATAAACACCCTATTTTAGAACACAATTCCTGGGCGCCTGGGTGGCTCAGCCAGTTAAGCGTCTGATTCTTGGTTTCGGCTCAAGTCATGATCTCATGGTTTGTGGGTTCGAGCCCCATGTCAGGCTGCGTGCTGACAGTCTGGGGCCTGCTTAGCATTCTTTCTTCCCCTCTCTCTGCCCCTCCTCCTCCTCCTCCTCTCTCTCTGTCTCAAAATAAATTAAAAAAAAAAAAAGAATAACTAAATCACAATCCCTACTCACTGTCAGCCTTTTCTGCCTTATTTTTCCCCCATAACAGTTGTCTCCGTATGACATACAATGTGTTTTACTTCCTTATTGTCTGTCTCCCCCCCATCCTCCCCCACCCCCCGCTAGGATGGTGGTCCCATGAAGCCAAAGGTTTTGTTTGTCACTGCCTAGAACAAAACCAGGCGCATACTAGAAACTCAATAAATCCTGAGCGGGCGAATACATGCAAGCTTTCAAATACATACGTATCATCCCGAACCTGTTTTCAAAACTACTTTTCTCAGTTGGTTTTGTACTTCAGGGGACAAGCTAATGTCACAAGACACACTGTTTGCAGAAATTCTTATCTACTGGCTTTGGCGAATACTTCAGCAAATACTTTTAATCATTAGCAAAGGCCAAGTCAGCTCATGAACAGAAACACAAAAGGAAACACCAAATAAACAGAATCGTGAAGGTCGAGGTGAAGTTGCTTTAGAGGTTTGCACATTGTTAACTCGGCAACCAGCACCAGATTAGCTATTTAAATACCAAGGAGGGTTAAACAGAAGTGACAGAGTCAAGGCTGGGAGACAAGAGGCAAAGGACTGGTAATCAAGTGGCTTTTAGAAATCACTAGTAACTACAGAGCTTTCTTACCATGTATTACGAGGACTCATGAAACAGCACAGCTCAGGGATTACCAAGGAAAAACTCAAGGGCTTATAAATAAACAATTTATTTTTTTTATTGTTTTATTTATTTCTTTTTGAGAGAGAGAGAGAGAGAGAGAGAGAGAGAGAGAGCAGGGGAGGGGCAGAGAGAAAGAGACAAAGAATCCCAAGCAGGCACTGTGCTGTCAGCACAGAGACCGACGTGGGGCTCGAACTCACAAACTGTGAGATCATGACCTGAGCTGAAATCAAGAGTCAGAAGCTTAACTGACTGAGCCCCCCAGGTGTCCCATAAACAAACAATTAACGGATTTGTTGTTTTGCGGTTTTTCCGGAACAGATAGACTCATGTCCACGGAGATCTCTTTAGCGAGCGTCTGGTCCTTTCAGAAGGGCCCCTGGGATTTCGATGTATGTATAACATTCAGATCATGGGATATGCTATGCCTGAACCAAAGTCCTTCCTGCACTGATTTCTCATCCAAGAGCTGGTCTTTCTTGCCAAAGAATGGCCCCCAACCTGCTCTAATTTTCCTGGCTTTGCCCCGTTAACTGTAAAGGTGTATTTCAGTTTAAAAGAAGGCTATTGCTGAAGAATAGACCTAAATCGGAAGGCAGGGGTTGAAACACTGATATTCCTTCTTGCAAGTCAATAAGCACATCACGCAAACCAACACGAATAATGCCATGGTGAGATGAGTGGGTTCTCGGGGCACACTGTTGCCTGATTCAAATCCCACTTTATCTCGTATTAACTCTGCGATCTTCACTAAGTTTTTCCTCTAGAACGGAAGTTCTAGTAGGACCATGGCCGTTGTAAGTCAGAGAATGTACGTATCCTACCCAGCACGGCACTTGTTATCGTCGGCATTGTGACCTCATGGTTAGTATTGTCCCAGAGGACACATCTTGACAGAACGGTGCATTGAAGTGTTGGAAAAGCCATGACACTTCGTCCCACTTAGCCCGTGACAGTCCTGAGTCATCCTGTTGTCTCAGAAACATAATCACAAGCCACCCCCTGTCACTCTCAAAAGTGCCTCAGTTGGGACAATGACTCATATGGTCACCCTACCAGGAACTCACCTAGCTAGTGAGAGCTTTTTCTGTTTTCTTTCCACATGATCTTGCACTGTTCTCAAAACAAGCTAGATTTGGAACAAATACCTGTTGGATGAGGGAAGAGATTTTTGAGGAAGGAGAGGAGGAAGGGGAGTGGAAGGAGGGGGGTTTGATTACAAACCACTTGCTGAACGCCCTTCTGGAAAGGTAGCCTACAATCTGGAAGGGAAAGACGAAGTCATGTTGCAGGCTTCAGGTGTGCCGTGGTCAGTCCGGGGACAAGGGAAGGGGTGGAAGGGTGTGGACCCCCGTCCCATGCCACACTGGCCCCTGGGCTCCTGAAGACAGTAGGTCCAGGGTCTTATTCTCCCATTCTTCACCTCTGACCCCAGGAGCATCAGTCACAATCCGGATGAAGACAAAACCAATACCAAAACTCAAGACTGAAAGCCAATTTTAAACTTTCCCCTTCTATCTGTAAAGTTTTTTTCTGAACGTTTGGTATGTTTCTCAAACGGTCCAATCTTCTGTATTTGCTCTCTACATGTTGTAGAAACTCGACTTTCTTTCAACTTCAAGTTTTGGGGCACCTGGGTGGCTCGGTTAGTTAAGCGTCCAATTCTTGATTTTGGCTCAGGTCATGATCTCACAGTTCATGGGGTTCAGCCGCACGTCAAGCTCTGCACTGACAGTACGGGGCCTGCTTGGCATTCTCTCTCTCCCTTTCTCTGCCTCTCTCTCTCTCTCTCTCTCTCTCTCTCTCTCTCTCTTTCTCAAAATAAATAAATAAACTTAAAAAAACTAAACTCCCAAGTTTTTTCTCTCCTCCCTCCAGTCCTTCAGAACCCAAAAATCTACAGAGATGGATGGAGGTGTGCGTGAGCACTGGGCTTCACATACGTACGACAATTTTGCCCCTCGCGGGACATCTGGCAATGTCTGGACACATTTTTTGGTGTCATGATTAGGGGCTGCTGCTGGCATCTAGTGAGTAGAGGCCAGGGATGTCGCCGAACCTCCTCCCATGCACAGGACCCATGCACAGCGCCCCACCACCAATTACAGGGTGTTCCATAGAAAATGCCTTCATCTGATATATTGAATCTACTAGGAGCTTGGAATAGTAGATGAAGGGTTGTTGTGTTGTGTTGGGGGGGAGGGATGGTAATTCCTTAAAACATGTCCTGCAGATTCCTAGTGAATCCTGATGAGAAACTTTTTGAAATGATAGACAGATTGCGAGATTTGCATCTACAAGCCTAGGCTCAACTCCTAATTCGGCTGCTTACTGGCCATGTTATAGTGCACAAGCCACTTCTTGGTGATAACCCTACTGCACTGGGCTCCTCTGAAGAGATCATCTGTAAAGTATTTTGTAAACGTGGATGTTTCTGCACAATCACCAAGTGGTAATGGTTTGCTTTCGGGTGGTGATCCAATGGTCAGTCCTATTAGTTTTCACTGTCCAGATATTGGAATGGATCTCACTCTTCTATAACATAGGACATTTATCTAAAATATTAATCCCTTGATACTTGTCAAAAAATCAGCTTCCATGGCTGAATCCCTGGCATCTGTTGACACAAAGGTTTAGAAAATCCAATAGCCTAAACGTCTATTCCTTATAGGAAATATAGGAAATACTGGGGGGAAAAAAGTTATCTGTCAGAATGAAAACAGATGATACTAGAGTACGCCGTGTCCCCACATACCCAGAAAAATACCTCTCATCTGCCGGGAGCTGGGTGAGCTCTAAGCGGCCACGAGAAGCACAAGCTGGCCGTTGTGAGATTTGGCAATCTTTTGTTTTTATCATTTTACTTGTAACTATGGTTCAGGAAAAAGTGAGCACCATATCACAAAATTAAGTTAATCATCCCTTTATAACATAGTCATGAAATTGCCCTTTAAAGAAACCATTTCCATTCTACTCACAGAATTGAGAAGACCTACCCATCCACCCATCATCCAACCCATCCATCCATCATCCAGTCCATCCACCCATCATCCAACCCATCCATCCATCATCCAGTCCATCCACCCATCATCCAACCCATCCATCCATCCCTCTATCCATCATCCACCCATCACTCATTCATTCATCCACCACACCACAAACTCTTTCTGAGGACCTTTCTTGTGACACAGACTCAGCTAGTATTGGAGAAATAAACATAAATGGAACAAGGGTCCCACCCTGCTGTGTAATTCTGCAGAGTGGAAAATCCTTACTAAACTATAAACGTTCTGATGTTCATGCCGGTTCATGGCTGGTATTTCATGCCACGCCTCATCAATAACTTTGATTACACATTTTTTTTAAGATCTTTAACCACACTCTATAAACTCAAACATGCCAAGGCCCTGCTTTGTAAAAACATTTTTGTTGCTCATGTTTTGAATCATGTTTCCTAAAAACTTGGAGTCAAATGTTTGAAATGTATTTTTGTTTATTTATTCAGCACACTGAGAATGAAATCATTCAGCTCATGACTTTTACACTCCCAAATCTTACAATATTTGAGCTTTCCTTTTTTAATTTGGTTGAGTTTAATCTGATTGGACCAGAAAGAGATAAAGGTTGTGAAAGAGGGTCTAGAGGGGGAAGAGCCTCAGCTCTGTTGGCACATTCTCCCCAAGAATGTATGTGTTTGATCAGGTAAGTAGTGAACTCAGTGACCTTGGGGAGTCCCTTTCACTTGATGGGACATCACCCTGAATGAAAACCTTGGATCAGATGATTATAGGGTTCCTTCAGCACTGGAATTCTGTAGCCTATGATCTAACACCTCACGTATTTAGAAATCACTAGCCAGAGCTGAACAAAGCTCAGAATCAGGAAGTGAGCAGAAAAGGTCTCCCCAAGCCAACAACAATATAACTGAGTTTGCCTCTTAAAGTGTGAATGCTTTCCCCAAAGATGAGCAACTGAGCTCTCATTCCAAGCCCATGACTCTATTCTAAATTCAACCTAACCTATTTTCCGGTGTCTTGATTCAGAACCCATTAGAAACAGCAAAACAGGAAGGCTGAAACAGTCTTTGTGAAAACTAAATGTTAAATTAAAAGCAAAGAATGCTTATACTTTTAAGTTTTAGTTAAGCGATAAGGTTTACTTTCTTGTTTCAAATGAACCAAGAAAATGACTTATTTGATTGAAAGAAAGGAAAGAAGAACCCAGGGTAGGGAAGGGGGAAGAGGGAGGGAAGGAGGGAGGAAGGGAGGAAAGTAGGGGAAGACAGAGGGAGAGAGGGAGGGAGGAAGAGAAGAAAGAAAGATCCCTATATACCCAGCACATAGTACAGAATAATGAGCCAAAATCTCAAAAACAGACTGATAGTTGTGTGTGTGTTGGGGAAAAAAAAATAGAGAGAGATATTTGGTTATATTTTATCGTATTCATTTATGAAATGGCACAGTATTACTGGACAAAACCCATATGTCAATATGTCAGGTACAGCGATTTAATATAAATAAATTATATATAACTACTTATTATATATTATAATTATCCATCTTACAAATAAAGCATTATGTATCAATTACAAATTTAAGGGGTGCCTGGGTGGCTCAGTTGGTTTAAGCGTCAGACTTCAGCTCAGGTCATGATCTCACAGTTCGTGGGTTTGAGCCCCGTGTCGGGCTTTGTGCTGACAGCTCGGAGCCTGGAGCCTGCTTCGGATTCTGTGTCTCCCTCTCTCTCTGCCCCTCCCCTGCTCATGCTCTGTCTCTCTCTGTCTCAAAAATAAATAAAAACATTTAAAAAAGTCTTTAAAAAAAAAAAAGAATATTAAAACTTGAAAGGACCTTAAAGATTGTTCTGTCTAGTTCCCTCTTAGAAATAGAATGTTACACATCTTGCCACTACACAGAGCAGTCTTTATCCCCGATATATTATTTTAAATCACTGAGTGATCTCAACAACCCTGGGATGGGGTCACTGTCCTGGAGTAGAAATGGGGGATGCCACAGAGCGAAGTGACATGGAACTGAACTAGACTGAGTCATGAGTTGTGAAAATTTGAATACGATTTTTCCCCTGAGGATAGCGTGATCCCTTTCAGGCTTTCTATAAACATAAAATCATAATCATCATCCCTGACGATCGCGAAATAAAATTTCATGCTCTACTTTTTTCCCCAGCTTTAATGAGATGTAATTGACATATAACATTGTGTAAGGTTGGAGATGTACAAGATGAGTTGATAACACACGGGTATTGCCACAATAAGGTCACTTAATCGCCTCACCTAAGATTGCCATCTTCTGGTGTGGTGAGAACCCTTAAGATCTACTCTCTTAGCAACTTTCAAGTACCCTTCAAGTATATTTTCAAGTATATTTCAGGAGCACCGGGGTGACTCAGTCGGTTAAGCATCCGACCCCTGATTTCAGCTCAGGTCATGACCTCACGGTTCATGAATTTGAGTCCCCACATCGGGCTCTGTGCTGGCCGTGCAGAGCCTGCTTGGGATTCTCTCTTTCTCTGCCCCTCTCCTGCTCTATCTCTCAAAATAAATAAATAAACTTAAAAAAATTATATATTAAAAAAAAGAGGGTATCTAGTATGTTTCAGTATCGTTACCTGTAATCACCTGGCTGTACATTAGTTCCCCAGAACTCGCTCATCCTTTCCCTGGAAGTCTGCACCGTTTGATCAATATCTCCCATTTCCCCAGCCCCAGCCCCCGGCAAACACCAATGTACCCTCTGTTTCTACGAGTCCAGCTTTTGTAGATTCCACTACAAATGAGTTGTGCTCCGCTTTTCTGTAGAACTCTATTTTGGGAACCTCCCTCCCTCTCTGTACAGGTGGCTGGCTTTGGGCCACAGCCTCCATCCTGCGGACTCAGCAGGAAGCCTGATGCCCAAATCCCACGCCTCCCCCTGCCAGCCTTCCAATCACTGCCGCTAAACTGTGCTCTCTCTTCTCTTGTTTATTTATTTCTTCTCGAAAACAGGGCCAATTGTTGTCCTAGAATCTGAGGTCTTTACTGCCTTTTAGCTTGTAAACAACTGCCCCCCCAGGAGCAATGACGAGAGGCACAAGTGCCTTCCTCAGACCCTGTACTGTAGCCCTCAAAACAGCAAGATATTCTGGAAAGATCCCAAGGCCAAAGGTGTTCTTGGCAGAGGAATTTGAAACACACCAAGTGGTATGGAGGTCTCCATTGCACCTGGCACTCTCCACACGTCCAAAAGCAGCTGGTGGGTTTCTGGGGAGCACTGTTACCATATATATGGTCCTGGCTTCTTTATTACTAGCTATATGACTTGGGGCAAGTTACTTCACCCCTACGTGCCTTGGTCTCTCCTCTTCCATGGCTTCAGTCCATAACCTACCAGGGATGTTTTGTGTCAATGTGTACAAAGTATAGTCAATCGTCATTATTTGAGGATTCAAATACCTGGTAAAACTTTTTTTCCCTTTATTTGCAACCCCACTTACACTTGTAAATAGCCCCCAAATCAAGATAGTCCAAGTCTAAAACCAGCCCTTCCTCTGCTGAGACAGGGATGGCAACTTTCTCACCAAGAAAAAAGAAGAAAAAAGAAAAAAAAAATTACAACCTTACCATCCAACTGGAAGATTCCTTCTGGAAGGCTCCTGACGACATTTGCCAATGGACGCCAGCTTTTATAAAACCTCTTTTCGTATTTAAGTCCCTGATTTCACAGACGACACTAATGGCATTTATTAATATACAAGATCACCTTTAAACAAATTTTCGAAATAAGCCAAGGGCAGATCCAGCCCTTCATTCTCCCTCTTTTACTTGTACCTGGTTTCTGGGGTGTCTTTGGACAAGTTTCCCAACCTTACCATGAGGGAGCGATCCCTGCCCTCCTCTTACGAGGTTATTTGGGACCAAACAAGAAGTCTGTTGAACAAAAACCCAGGAACTATGGACATACAAAGGTAAGGCATCTACATCGGACCTTCAGTGCTCCAAGGCGTAGGTGTCTAACCCCAACTGTGCATCAGAGTGACAGGGATGCCGGAGGGAGTGTGTCAGTAAGAAAGGTCCCTAGGCCCTGTCTCCAGAAAGGATTTATCCATTCGGTCAGACTGGAAGAAGCCCTGGTGTCTATTCCATTCATTCTGCAGGAATGTCTCACGTTCTTCTAGGCCATTCCAAAGAGGATCTACACTTTAAGTCCCTACCTCTATTTGGGAAATAAAAGCTTTGCACCAGTGAAAATGCTAAGGCAGCCAAGAGCCAGTGAGACACTATTTTTCAGGTAGAGAATCTTTGACAGTTCCCTGAAGGTAACCCACCTGGGACCATAAAAGGAAGGTACGTTTTCGCCATATGGATGTCGATAGTGAAGGAGTGAATAAGGAACGTGATGGGTGGGGAAGCGATGCTGACACATGGCACTTGGTGGTAGGGGGCAGTTCTAGAATGTTTGGTTGGAAGAGTGAGAAAAAAGGGTGAACAGATTTCAAAGCAAATCTTTGGAGCAGATTTTGTATTTTTTGGATATGATTCTTCCTTATAAATCTAAGTGGTTTAAGGCGTTACCAGTCTGCATGTCTCTGGTGCACTAGTATGCATTACGTCTGAAAAAAATCCTGTTGGGTGAGTTCAGGAGCATTCGATATACACAAAACTTGAAAGCTGTTTTATAACCCTGTCTTTAAACCAGGAAGGTGAATTTTCCCAGAATCATACTGGCTCATGTTTCAATAGAAACTCAGAGCTCCCAAAATACAGGTTACGAGTTGTATTTTTCTACCCCTAGCTAAACTTCATTTGGTTTTTTTTTGGGGGGGGGGGAGAGTGGGTTTGTTGTTGTTTGTTTTGCTTGTTTTGTATTTTGGTTTTTTTTTAATTTTTTAACTTTTTTGCTTTTGCTTTAAGTGTGTGTATATTGCTATAAATTCAGGTGGCAGGTCTCCTAAGTCGAGATAAGGAGATGTTTCAATTTCCCAGGACTTTGGGGGCTTTGTTCAAGTTTTCTTTCATGAAATTTGAAGGCATTATTGTTACATTGCTGTACGCTGAGCAGTTTCTGAAGTCACAGAAGCGACTCGGGACTCGGGACCTGCCCGAAATAGGTGCATCATGCGTTAATCAACAGCTATGAGTTAGCGGAGAGAAAGACCCAGGCTCTGTCTCAGTGAATATGGAAGTCAGCAAAAATAAGTTGATCCCCACCCCCCCTTTTAGGGTTATAGCAAGAAAGCGAGCTGAATATTCTAATTACAACAAGGCACCATAATCAAAGTCCCCAAAGGACAGACACATGGATAGAATTCAGAAGCTTCCTGGGGAAAAATCATATTTTTATAGTCACAAAACTCAAATTTAACATTACTTTCAATTATGGATATAAAGAACAAATGACCATTGCAATAATTGTACCCGTGGCTTTGTCCCCAGTACAAATCAGAGATATATTTGTATCTCATTCCAGGTGTGAATTATCTTAAAGTATCATTTCCATTCCATTCATCGCTACTTTGAAATTTCAATAGTTATCAAGCCTGCGTCTGGATTTTATGACGTGGGTTCACAACGAAATAAATATATTATTACTTAATTACTTCTTAAATTTCTTCCTAATCAGACGGTTCCTCTTATTTTTTTGATAATTGTATTTCAGTATAGTTGGCTTCCTTGGAGATCCTCCGCATTTTTCCTTGGGCACTGAAAGCATTCAGAGATGAGCTCACCAGACAAGCAAACAGATCCATAGTTCAGAAGAGGTCAAGAACCCTTGAACCTCTTTTTGGTTTCTCATTGGTACTTTAAATGAAACCTACACGTGTATCTTAGGATATCAGTTGCACAGGTATATTGATTTGTCAACATCATACAGTTAATGAACACAACGTCAGGTCCTCGAACTGAGAAACGGGTAAATAAACTGCGTCACATCCATACAAAGGAATACTTCTCGATAACGAAAAGGTCCAGCTATTGATATGCACAACACGGATGAACCTCAAATGCGTTATGAAAAACAGAAGAAACCAGACTCAAAAAGCTACATAATGCATCGGTCCATTCATGGGACAGTATTTGCAAGCCGAACCAAGCAGACAGAAAACACATCAGTGGTTGGCTGGGGGCAGGGAGTGGGGGCATCGCTGGCACGGGGGCAAGGGGATTTCTGGGGGCGGATAGGATTTTTGTATTTCAATGTAGGTAAATTTACCTGTAAAATGCTATAAATACGAACCATCCGCTAGTTGCCTGAAAACCCCCCATCGTCCAGCTCCACCTAAAGATGTAAGTGGCTGACAGCCCCATCCTGAGCCCGGAGGACAGCTCCACGTACCTCCCGTCCCTCGCTCTGTCGCTGGTTCCTCTGGTCCCCTCTGGCCCGGAGCTCCCACCCCCAGCCCGCCCCCACCTGCTGGTCTCCTCTCCTCACCCCCACCTCTTTTCCTCCGTTTTCCAAAACACCACCTCACAGAAGGCAGTGGGCATAGTTAGGACATAATTTACAGCCCGAACTTGTACACTTTTAAAAGTGAAGGTAACGGGGGCCCCTGGGTGGCTCAGTCAGTGGAGCATCTGAGTCTTGATCTCGGCTCAGATCATGATCTCATGGTTTGTGAGTTCAAGTCTTGGGTTGGGCTCTTTGCTGACAGTGCAGAGCCTGCTTGGGATTCTCTCTCTCCCCTCTCTCCCTGTCCCTCCTTCTAAATAAATAAATAAATAAATAAACTTTTAAAAGTGAAAGTAATTATGCTGGGACTACAGGTGTAAATTACAAGGGTGCCTGGGTGGCTCAGGGGGTTAAGCGTCCGACTTCGGCTCAGGTCATGATCTTGCAAGTTCAAGAGTTCGAGCCCTGCATCAGGTTCCGTGCTCAGCTCAGAACCCACTTTGGATCTTCTGTCTCCTTCTCTCTTTGCCCACACCTTGCTCATATACTGTCTCTTTCTCTCTCAAAAATAAATTCACATAAAAAAAAAAAAAGAATCAGGGCTAGAGACGCTTGGGTGGCTCTGTGGGTTAAGCGTGTGACTCTTTATTTTAGCTCAGACCACGACGATCCCAGGGTCATGTGATAGAGCCCGGCATCGGGCTCCTTGCTGAGCATGGAACATGCTTGAGAGCCTCTCTTTCTGTTTGTCTGTCTCTCGAAAGAAAGAAAGAAAGAAAGAAAGAAAGAAAGAAAGAGTCAGGGTTAATAATGGGCACTGGGTTGGGGAGTTGGTTACATCAGAGCCACACAGGACAAAAATGCCCAAAAAATGCCATCTACATTCTTAAGGGCTCTAGGTCATTCCTGGCCCCAGAAGGTTTCACCCCTGCTATTTGTAACAGATCCACTACTCTCTCTTTCCACCCCGTCCTGAATTCTCCCCCTTAGCTTCCTCACACTCATCCCCAAAAGACCCAGCAACAGGCTTCTGCTAATCAGTTCTCTCTCCTTCTATCTGCTCACGAGCTCCAAAACAGAGGCAGTCACATTAATGCTGGGCACACAGTTCGAGGGGACTGTCTAGTTACAACCTTTCAGAACTCTATGAGGTAACTGAAATTACTACCCCCACTTAAAAAAAAAATTTTAAGTTTATTTATTTATTTGTTTATTTATAGAGAGAGAGAGAGAGCAAGCACGAGTGGGGGAGAGGAAGAGAGAGAGAGAGAGAGAGAGAGAGAGAGAGAGAATCCCAAGCAGGCTTCAAGCTGTCAGCACAGAGCCCGACTCGGGGCTCGAACCGGAACCCTCACAGCTGTGAGATCATGAGCTGAGCCTAAATCAAGAGTCAGACCCCTAGCCAACTGAGCCACCCAGGTGTCCCTACCCCATTTTAAAGATGAGCAGGTTGAGATTCAGAGGCGTCAAATATCCCTGGTAAGCGGCAGAGCCTGGAGTCCATGGGTGACGTGCTAACTCCCACATGCGGCCACTGTTAACGCTTGTCTCGCCCAAGGGCACCTGGTGCCAATGTCAGGCACATGTTTGCTGTGTGTCTGCCTACCCGCCTGCTTGATTTAACTGTTTAAACAGCCAAATGAACTCAGCAGCTGACAAATAACCCTGTTATTTCTACTGCATTCAAACTACATGAACTTAAATAATCAGTAAAGGTCGGTGTGAGCTTATGAACGCAGGCTCAGGAGTCAAGAAAACATTCCTGTTCTTGGCTTCTCCTCCAGTCATGCTAACCTTGTTCTGAAGTTCAAAGTCATTTCCCTTCTAGACTTGAAAACTCAGACTCGACACCACATCAACTTATTTTTCTATGACTCCAGACCCGTGAATGCAAACCGAAGACTTAGATGGAGAATACAGGTTTTCAATTTCCATCCAGTGGGCATAAATCAGAGAGTTAGAAATGTCCCCAAGGCAGGTTTAAATTCTTCCATTGTATCCAAATGCTTGAGAACAAGAAATGACCCGTCGTCGTCCTGGTTTTATATAACTGGCAGTCTCCTCTTTTCTAGTGGATGTGTTGACCAGCCGGAAGGTAGGAACGTGAAATGCACTTGTCCCATGAAAACGATGTGACAAATGGAGGGTAGGTGTCCAGAGAAGCTTCTTCCTGTGAGTGCTGGGGAAAAGGGCCAAGTAAGGGAGGAAGGAAGAAGGGGCATTCCATTCTCCTTTCCTGGACCCAGAATTAACCTACCACAAATTCTCATGAAACGAATGAGTTTCTAGAATCTCGCACATTCTCCTGCACTCTTCTCCAAGGTCCTAAGGTTATTCTCAGGAAGTCCACGCTCTTGGTTTTCTCTTCACCAACATGGGGACTCTCAGCCCACGCTGTCTCTTTCCCTCTTCATCCCAACCACCTACCGTCCCCCTCAAACCAAAACTCTTATCCTCGTAGTGTGGGTAAGTTCTATCAAGTATTAGGAGGCCCTGACAGCAAACTCACATCATACTGGCTGAATACCAGGCACCGTTTTAAGCACATATCCTACATTAATCCATGTGGTTCTTCCAGGTACATACGTTATTACCACTCCACGCTAAAGATGAAGAGATTGGAACAGAGAGGGTAAGCAATTTGCCCAAGGGCACCCGGTGGCAAAGCAGCTGAGCCCAGCAACAGACCTAGACAGCCTGGCTCCGGAGTCTGTGAACTTAACCCTATGAACTTAACTCTTCCTAATATTTGAGAAGTATGTGCCTAGTGCCAGGCACTGTATGGTGTGTGCGTGTATTTAGCCCTGAGCTATGCCCTGAGACCCGCTGGTGTCCCTGCTGGAGCTGGGGACACGGCGTGCCAAGGCCACCCAGCCCACGCCCGGATGGAGCCACCCTCCTGGAGGGCCTCAGACAATCAGCCAAGCAAGTACAACACAGAGGGAGTAAATGTTCTGTTAGGACCGTGCAGGAGGGGTGTCCAACCTTGACCTGGGGCTGGGTAAGTGTGGAGCGAGGCTTAGTCAGGTCTAGGGCACACACCTGAAGGATGCGTAGAAGTTTAGCTGGTCAAAAAAAGGTAAGAGATAGCATTCTAGGCAGAGGAGTGAGCGTGGGAAAACCCAGAGCAAGAAGTACACCAGGGGGAAAAAGTCATCTCAGTGAGCACGGGACTGAGTGTGGATGGACTGAGGTGGGCGGCTGGCCGGGAGAAGGGCAGAGAGCCCTCCGGAAGCAGGCAAGGGTCAGGCATTGAAGAGCCCTGTAAGTTCCACCAGGAAGTGTGGCTTTTATCCAAAGAGCATTGTGGCGTCCCAGAGGTCTGTCCACAAGGGCGAGACAGGTTGGCAGGATGTAGCCGTGCCCCGGGATAGGGTCCACTCTCTGCAGAGCTAACGTAACTGCTTGCTGGGTAGTGCAGGGCCCAACCTGGAAGTCTAGGACCCTAACATCTTCTGGATTCAACGTCAAAGGGTGTGAGAGTAGGAGGTGCCCGAAAAGGGCCCACCCAACTATAAGGCTGTGACTTTCCACCGCTGGCTCCCAACAGGTGCAATTTTGTCCCCCAGCGGACGTTTGGCAAAATCTGGAGGCATTTTTGGTGGTCAGAGCTTGGGGGGGGGGGGTGGTAATACTGCTACGTAATGAATAGAGACCAGGGATACATGGTATAAGGCACAGCACAGCCCCCGCACAAAGAATGATCTGACCCCAAATGCCAAAAGCGCCCACTTTGAGAATCCCTGCTCTACACAGATGACCCGAAGAAAGCAACTTGTCCACAATTCGGAACAAGTTTCTCATGGGACAGAGAAGGAGGGACATTACCCTCCCGAGAGGCTAAATTCAAAAAGTAAAAGAAATACAACAATTCTCTAAAAATTATTCCAAGCAGAAAAAATAAACAAAATAAAATAAATCAGCATGACCCTGTGCTGGCCCCGAAGTCCATTCTACAGCTCCCTGAGCTCCTGGGGCAGGCGAGGCCCGGGGTCCCATCTGTTCCTGCCTGTGGGTGCTGCATGGCAGGTCACCCACCGCGGAGCCCCAGGTGCCTGGCCTGACAAATGCAGGCAGGACAAAATGAGTTGATCGCGTGCTGGTCCATCACAGACACTCGGTAGGAATTCATCTCCTTCCCACTCCTTCTCCTCCTTGTAAGTCTGGAACACGAGATGAAGGAATGTCTAGGAAGGTGAACTTTCAGGCAATCTAGAGCTCACTTCTGAGATCTGGGGAGAGTGAGACAGTGGTCCCCAAGGGAGTGAGGTGTCCACACCTCAAGGGTGAAGGAAGTAAATACAGGCGCATATTGAGACATATATTTTTTATTTTTTAATATTTATGTATTTATTTAAAAAAAATTAGTGTTTATTTATTTTAGAGACAGACAGAGCACAAGTAGGGGAGGGGCAGAGGGAGACAGGGAGACACAGAATCCAAAGCAGGCTCCAGGCTCCAAGCTGTTAGCACAGAGCCCGACACGGGGCTCGAACCCATGAACTGTAAGATCATGACCCAAGCCGAAGTTGGATACTTAACTGACTGAGCCACCCAGGCGCCCTGAGATATTTTTTAATATCAGCACTCTTCAGTACATATTTTTACATATGTTATATAGTATAACATTCTTTTACTAATATATGAAATTTATAAATAAAATATTTATATACATAAATGTACGGTTACAAATTATTAATTAATATATTTACATATCTTGGGATATTGGAAGTACACATTCAAAAAAAATTTTTTTTTTGCTAATGGGGTGCTCAATCAAAACCTGTTGGCATTGACTATAGACTTTTGGCTAGCATGAGCTCTGGATTGGGGTGATTTGAGGAGGAATGGATCTTGGGGACTGTTCTATGTATAGCAATGCTTAAAAAGTGCTTTTAGACCAAAGGTTTCCTACCCTCCCAAAATTCAACTCCTTCTCTTGGGGAACTTTCTCAGCTTCTGGCAAATGGAGACTTGAAATAATTGTGCAGATGATTTAGATTTTCAACAGTAAGCCTGGTCCATTTCTAGCACAATCCTGGGGCCTCACTCCCTTTTGCCGGGGCGGGGGGAGGGGGGGGCTCCACCCTTCCCAGCAAGGAGGGTGACCCCTCAGTCCCCTCCGGCGGAAAGTGGCCTGGATTAAAGGTGCTGCCTCCTGGCCAGAGCTGGAGAGAAGTGTTGTGTTCATCAAGACTTTCTCTCCCCTTTCCCACGTTCCCAAAGAGGCAGCAGGTACTGACTGCAGGGCCGGTTTCCTGATGGCTCCACACAGAGAAAATAACAATACACCTTCCAGCGAAGTGGGTGAGGGTGGGATGTGTCATCTCTGCAAATACCTTTTTAGTATGGCTTTGACGTTTGAATCCGGGAATTCAATTTATTATATTAAAATTCATTAATTGATTTTTGAAGTTTATTTTTTATTAAAAAAATTTTTTAATGTTTATTTTTGAGAGAGAGACAGAGCGTGAGCAGGGTAGGGGCAGAGAGAGAGGGAGACACAGAATCCAAAACGGGCTCCAGGCTCCGAGCTGTCCGCACAAAGCCCGACGCAGCACTCAAACTCATGAACCATGAGATCACGACCTGACCTGAAGTTGGACGCTTGACCAACTGAGCCACCCAGGAGCCCCCAAAGTTTATTTATTTTTGAGAGAGAAAGAGAGAGAGAGGGAGGGGCAGAGACAGAGGGAGACAGAGAATCCCAAGCAGGCTCCGCACTGTCAGTGCAGAGCCCGACCCGGGGCTCGAACCCCTCAACAATGAAATCACGACCTAAGCCGAAATCAAGAGTTGGACGCCTAACCGACTGAGCCACCCAGGCGCCCCTATATTAAAAAATTTTTAATACTAAAATTTAAAAATTGCCAACACAAAAATAATGATTATTTTTTTGAGAGAGAAGTTAGCAATTCAGATTCCCAAATTTCTTTCCCTTCTGAACTTTATTTGTCAACTCCGGATTTTTCTGATGACCTTTCTTCCTAATAAACTGGTGGCATCTTTATCACAACACCGTACTGGCTGGTATCCCCTTCCTGTGAAATTAACACGGCTGATGTTCACCCTATTGCTTTAAAAAGGCTCAGCCTTCCCTTTAATCTTTCCTGAAGCCAGCAGTGATCTGGTTTCAGTGCACCTTGTTTTGTTCCAGGACTCACCTGTGAAATGCATTTATTCTACAGGGAAGCTTTTGAATGAACCCACCACCTGATCCCTCCCTGGTATCCATAGGCTCTGAGAGGTCAGAATCCTGTTTTCTTCACCGCGGCTACTAACCCTTCAGAAGTCTTCTAAAAGGCCGGCTGGCTCACTAGGAGAGCAGCTCATATATCCGAGATGTGTAAGCCCTCCTTTCAAGACATGCTCACCTGTAACGGGGTTTTTGGCAGGTAACCAACCTCCAGGAACTTGCTACCAAAAGCCCTGGATCATTGGGCCCAAACCCCCCAGTCGTGGGGTCAGCCCCTGGAATGTATGACGCACCTGTCTGTATCAGGCGGGCTGGCACAACTCCACTGTGCCCAGATAAATGGAATCAAAGCCCTCCCCGCATTTCCAGGGGCTGGCCTTCAGCCAGCTCTCTTTGGAGGTGATATGAGGCAAAGGGGATCCAGAGTCCTCGCTGGATCTGTGGGAGTAAGCAAAGAGGGGACTCAAAGCAGAAAGATATTCAACGTCCTGTGCAGGAGGGACCTTCCCTTATCTATAGGACTTGAGTGGCATATAACGTCATCAAGGGACACTCTAGCGCCACAAGTCTTCCCCCTAGAGACGGCATGATTTTTTTTTTCCATGGAAATAATTTCAAAGTGCAATAGATTTAATGACGTTGAAGCAGCCAGCCATTAACAGAGGAAATATGGCGTGAGGGCACCTTTGTAAGTGCCTGGTAATTAAGTAGCCAAATTGATTTGTTTGCATGCACCAATAAAGATCATTTTATGGACGCATTGAATAGACCTTGTAAAGGGAGCCAAGATTTTAGTCTGTCAGCATGTTTTTCTTTTGAGTGGATGTGAGATTATTTTAAAAAATTATTATTTTTTAAATTTTTTTTAACATTTCTTTATTATTGAGGGACAGAGAGAGACCGAGCATGAGCAGGGGAGGGGCAGAGAGAGGAGGAGACACAGAATCCGAAGCAGGCTCCAGGCTCCAAGCTGTCAGCACAGAGCCCGATGCGGGGCTCAAACTCACGAACTGTGAGATCGTGACGGGAGTCGAAGCCGGGTGTCCAACCGACTGAGCCACCCAGGCACCCCTACAAAAATTTTATTTAAAAAAATTACTTACAAAATTAGAAAAAATATATGTTGGCCTCTGCCCCCCGTTCCCAAAGCTCCTAAAACCTTTGTAATTCCCTAAGTGATAAGGGCACGAGGAGCATCTTTTGTTCTAATATTTGGTCTTGGACCCCAGTTCCTGACACAGGGCTCCTGAAACACTTGCAATTTCCTGGGTAATCAGAGTGTCTTTTGTTCTCGCGAGGTGACTCTGGGTGGGATCCTGCCTGGGCTCCTGGATGAGGGCTGGTCACCAGACAGAACAAGCCATGATTGCGAGCTTACAAGTTTCAACCTGCCCCCCCCCCCATTCTCTTGAGAAAGGAGAAGGGCTGAAAATGGAGTTAATGACTGACCACATCTCCTGGAGGAAGCCTCCATAAAACTCCCAAGGGGGGTGTTCAGAGAGCTTCTGGGTTGGTGAACATATAACACATCTGGAGGGAGCATGGGAGCTCTTCCCCTCCCAACATTCCTTGCCCCGTGCATCTCTCCTGTCTGGACGTTCATCTGTATCCCTGATCGAAGCCTTTGCTTACTGATATACATAAGTAAACTGTTTTCCGTAGGCACTCCAGCAAATTAATCAAACCTAAGGAGGGGACTATGGGAACCTCTGATTTAGAGTCCACGGGTCAGAAGCACAGGTGACAACCTGGATTTACAATTGCCATCTGAAATGCGGAGCAATCTCATGGGACTGAGCCCATCACTTGTGGGGTCGGATGCTATCTCCACGTAGACAGTGTCAGAACTGGGTTAAATTGTAGGACACTGGTGTTGCAGAATTGCCTGGTGTGGGGAAAAGCCTCACAGATTCGGTGACCAGAAGTGTCAGAAGTGAAATGTTCTGTGTGAAAGTAAAGTAGACAGGCAGTGGGGAAAAATAAGAGATTTTTTTTTTCTTGACTCAATAGGACATTGAGCCAGTAAGTTAAACATAAGGCTTCTGGTTTCACATAAGAGAGAGAGAGACATAAAAACTTGTGACTCAAATGGTATAATGCTATAGAGGAGAATCGACATTATCTAGCAAGTTTATCTACGCATTTGCCCTTTGACCCAGCAACCCCACTTCTAGAAATCTCTCCCAAAGATATACTAGCAAAATGCAAAGGAGACATATGCACGAGGCTATTCACAGAAGCACTGTTTTTAATAGCAAAGGACAGGAAAAAACCCAAATGTTCATCAAAAGGGAATGGCTGAATAAATTAGAAACTGGTTGAATAAACTCAGTTGCAGGTACACAATGGAATGTAGAAGTGAATGAGGAATAGTTCCCTGTGCGACTCTGGGGTGACTTCCAAGATCTAGCATTAACCAAAAAAAGCAAGATGCAGAGAAGAAAAAAACACCCATGTATGAATGTTTATTTTAAACATAAAAATAAAAACTGTCAGTTATTTTCCCAGCCTTCCCTCCCCCCCCCCCAAAAAAAAGGGGGTTGATTCAGGAATACCAAAGAATCACAATTCAGGGCAGGCAATGTACGGCAAAGGCATAGCAAGCCCACAGAACAAGGGAGAGGACCGCTGTTTTATAAAGGAAAAGGGACTCTAGACGGGCCGTTCTCAGCAAAAAGTCCATTGGAGCAAACTGGGGAGTTTGAAGTGTAGTGGCTTCTCATTGGCTGAATTGTAACTGTCTCTCATTGGCCGGGCTGTTGCCGGGGCAGGAGGAGAAAACCTTCCTTCCTCCCCACTGGTGTGATAAAGTAGTATCCTGGCAACCAGGCACCTCTCTTCCGGTTGGAGTCAGTTAAACACACGTGGGAGGGACGGAGAGCTCCCCCTGCTGGCGTCACAACTCCACTGCAGTGCAGTTTGCCTTCATTAATTTTCACAGTAGATCCCTAGTCCTCGCCCTGGGGTGGGACTTGCGTGTAAGGAGTTCTAGGGTTCCCTGAAAGGTTCCTCTTTTCCTAGGCTGATCCTAAAGCCCTGAGTCCCTCGGTGGTCGTCTACTCTGACCGTCACCTCCAGGTTCTGGTCCCAAGGGCAGCCATCTAGTTATTTATATCGTGGTGACGTGTCGCTTTCTTTTGAGTATTATTGAACCATCCAGGGAGCTCTTCAGAGGAAAAGTTATAAAGGCACTGATGGTGTCTTATTATCCAGGTTTGTTCACTTGGGGCATTTTATAAGACCCTAAATGGCAATAGGCTGGGAGGATGAAATAAATGAATATATGTACAATTCTTTCACTATAACATTTGCAGCCTAAAATCTATCTGAACCCCTTACCATGCATCTGGAGGGAAGTGTGGTGTGCGAACAGATATTTCAGTAAATTTCAGTAAATATTTCAGTCATTCCTTCGGTTATTGTGGTCCCTACTCCAGGTCTGAGTGTCTTTAATCTAAACTGGTCGAGGTCGTCCCATTTCCCCCCACCCCCCAGCCCACCCCCAGTCAGGTTGGATTCTAGAACTCAAACCTGATTCAACCAACAGGTGTTACCTTCCACCAGAGAGTAGTTCAGCAATGGACCCATTGGGTGATGGGCGTGAAAGGAAGTTGGGGAGGAGTGGTTCTGTGGGGAAAAAATGTTGCTTTTTAGAGAAAACCAGAGAAGGAAATGCTCTCCTCTTCCTTAGGATTTTGTCCTGCCTGGAGTTGAGGCCTTGGGCACTGTTCCGATCTCATTAAAGGGCAGAACCAAGAGAGCCATCCACATGGAGTTGAAGTCTGACCTGCCCCAAGACTTACAGTTAAGTGAGTCAGTAAATAAGTCACTTGTTTGAGCCAGTCTGAGTTGGGTTTTCTGCTATCTATGGCCAACTGTATCCTGACACAGGGACCTAGTATTTCTGTTCCTCCTGACGTCTTGAACTCATTCATATCTCACCATTGGCGGCTCTTCTCCACTGCCCCATATGAGGCAGGCATGGAACATACCTCCAACATCCTTCACCCCCATCAAGTGAGTGTGTCCATGGACTGCAGGTGGGGTCCATGCAGCTATACTGCAGTCCCCGCGGGCAAAAAAGCCCAAAAGGAGGGCCGCCTGGGTGGCTCAGTCAGTTAAGCATCTGACTCTTGCTTTCGGCCCAGGTCGCGATCTCAAGGTTCACGAGTTTGAGCCCTGCATCAGGCTCTGCACTGACAGCCTGGAGCCTGCTTGGGATTCTGTCTCTCCTTCTCTCTCTGCCCCTCCCCTACTTGTTCTCTCTCTCTCTCTCAAAATAGATAATAAAAATAAAAGCTTGTTTAAGAGCTCAAAAGGAAAGCTCTAGTTTTTTGTTTTCCGTTTTTTTCTGGGAAGTTCTTCATCTACACTTGCCCCTGCCTTTCACCATATTGTCTAGCCCCCTACCCCTTCTCTATGCCATCCGACAGTGATTAACTCTGGGACGAAGAAGGGAATGTGAGCAGGGAGGGCACACTGGAGCCTCTAAGTTTCTAGAAAGATCTGTTTCTTAATGGGGGTAGTAAATACACAGATATTTATTCTATTACTCATGAACTCATATGTATATATTTTATACTCTTATATCTAGCATGTATTTCACAACAAAAAGAATTTAAGAAGTAGCTGGGGGGGGTGCCTGGGTGGCGCAGTCGGTTAAGCGTCCGACTTCAGCCAGGTCACGATCTCACGGTCCGTGAGTTTGAGCCCCGCGTCAGGCTCTGGGCTGATGGCTCAGCGCCTGGAGCCTGTTTCCGATTCTGTGTCTCCCTCTCTCTCTGCCCCTCCCCCGTTCATGCTCTGTCTCTCTCTGTCCCAAAAATAAATAAATAAACATTGAAAAAAAAATTTTTAAAAGAAGTAGCTGGGGGATAAGGTAGGGAGAAAGTGGTGACCCACTCTCCTTAAAGCCATCACAGCAAAACACTGGTTCACAGATGGATGGATCGCACTCAGCCCTGCCCGGGCAGGGATGTCGTTCAACTCCTCTCTGCCTGCAGAACAAATCCCAAAGTCCTCCGCCTCAGGCCTCCCGTTGGCCAACCCACCAATGCTTCTCAGCCTTCTTCTTCCATTACTGGTGCTTTCCCTGAGACTCCTTTAACCCCCTGCCCGCCCCCCACGCCCACTGCAAGTCTCGGCCCAGAATGGGGGTGAAAGGCCTGTGCTCTCTATCTGCCCTCCTGTTCTCTGAACTTTGGCTGGGATGCCATTGCACCATTTGCGTTTCCGAATGCTACAAAAAAGCTCATTTCCCACTGGGTGCCAGCACCCAGCACCAGACCGGTCTCGCCCCTGAGGCTCTCCCTGTCCCCCCAGCTGAGGATCAATCCGGGAGGCAGTAGGTTTGAGAACCCCTTCCAGTTTGCCAAGGACCCTGCATTCACGTGCATGGCAGCCGTTAAGGGCGGGGGGAGGTGAGGGAGTGAGAACAGAGAAAGATCCAAGGCCAGCGTCTTGCCACATGCTGTGGCTGTGGTGACCGCCGTGGATTCCCAGGATTTACCACCGAGACAGATTTTTTTGACTCGTTGGCTTCAATACGAAGCTCAATTTTGCGGGTCTTGGGATTCAGTCCCGGTTCAGGCCAAGGTTTTGAGACGCTTGGACGTTGTGAGGGCAAGTGGGACTCAAGTCTGTGATTCGGGGGAAGGAAGCCTTCCCTGAGTGGCGTCGCCATGCAGGTGACCGAGCAGACAGGTGGCTGATGGCTTTGGGTTCCCATCAAGAGCTCCGCCCCTGTGGGCAGACTGTGCTCTGTTGCGAGCCGTCATCCCTAACGGTGATCCAGCAATGGACTCTTATCACACGGTCCTGGGGCACTCTGGGCTACCAGCCAAGGCACTCCTGTCTGCCGTGTAGCCATTTGGGACTCCAGTTAGCAGTCAGTAGCTTGCGTGTTGAACATGGACTCGGGACAGAGAAGCGTTTATCATGGGTTGTGAGAGAGACGTCTGACGACACAGCGTTGGCCGCAAAGCCCTGGGTGCTGGGACGCTTGTACTTGCCACTTTCTGACCTTGTCCCCGCTTTTTCCCTCCATCTCCTGCTGGGTCACATTGTTCAAATATTTCTAACTTAAGCGACCGAGCCACCCAGGCGCCCCCAAAATGTTTATTTATATTTGAGAGAAAGAGACAGAGATAGAGAGAGACAGTGCGTGAGCAGGCGAGGGGCAGAGAGAGAGAGGGGGACACAGAATCCGAAGCAGGCTCCAGGCTCCGAGCTGTCAGCACAGAGCCCGACGCGGGGCTCGAACTCACGAACCGCGAGATCATGACCTGAGCTGAAGTCGGACGCTTAACCGACTGAGCCTCCCAGGCGCCCCTGACTACCAGATCTTTTAATACGTGTCCCAGGATGTTTTCCAAGGAATCTGAGGAGTGAAGGAATGGGTCTGGCAGCCCCTGAGCAGAGGGCACAAGCTTTGGGCTGCTGTCCCGCATGCTTGGGTCAGTGTGGGAGGAGAAGGGGGCCAGGCTCACCTGGCTCTTTCCTCCAGGGCGTCTGATGGCTCTGGTAGGGGCCACCTCAGGTCTTACAGCCACACACTTGTCCACAAGCTGGAAAGAGCACTAGTCCGTCTTATGCTGTCACGGATCTTGGAGTAAGTACACATGCATGTATTTATCTATATATTTATCTTCCACCTGATTCCGATGGGACTTAGGACGTTTGCTTTACCAGAGTGTGTAAACTTCACTAAAAAAGTCTAAACTCTGGGGGCACCTGGGTGTCTCAGCCGGTTAAGCATCTGACTTCGGCTCAGGTCACGATCTCGCAGTTTGTGGGTTCGAGCCCCGCGTCGGGCTCTGTGCTGACAGCTCAGAGCCTGGAGCCTGTTTCAGATTCTGTGTCTCCCTCTCTCTCTGCCCCTCCCCTGCTCACGCTCTGTCTCTGCCTCTCTTAAAATTAAATAAGTAAACTGAAAAAAAAAAATCCATACTCTGTGTCCTTGAACCTGTGGGTTGAGCACTGTGAGCTCTTGCAAACTCTAGGGCTGGGTTGGTGCTCTCCAACACAACTGCGGGACTCTGGAAATTTCTAAGCTGTGCATCTCTGAAAGAGGGCCACCGGTCACCAGATTGCACCAGAGTCACAACATCCCTGTCCACCAGCCCCCCGGGAATTTCGGAAACACACAAAACCAGCTTTGCGTCAATATCCCACCTGAAACCCAGAGCCGATGTCACCAGGCTGCTCGCTGAAACCCGAGGCCTCTGCCTGGCCCCCAGCGTCATCCTTGCACCTGTAACACCGTGAAGCTCGCATTCCACTCCCACCAAGGCGCTTGCTCAGGTGCCCTTGTGGTTGTTTATCCCCTGAAGTCGTCTCATCCCGTGCTGTTCTCGGCTCACTGAGTCGCCTTCCTGTCGTTACCCTCAGGCCACTGTGTCTGCGGGAACCGCCCCACTTTGCAGACACACACCCCCACCGTCTCGCCCCGTCTTCACCGGGTGAAGACACTCCACCCCAGTGGAGACGCTTGACCTCTACAGCCTCGGGGAGCTGGTCATCTTCTCGGGTGTCACCTGTGCCGCGGGTGTGACAGCCGCCATCTGTTTCAGGCAGGGTCCGCTTGCGGTTCCAGGAACGGGTCTAGCTATTCTAGGAGGAAATGGATTTCGTAACGGATTTACGTGCTTACAAAATCTTCAGGAAAGTAGGCTGCAGCTGGGGCTTCCGGGAAGGACTCCCAGAACAATACCTCAGAACTAACCCACCAGGGGAGCTGCCACTTTTTGTTTCTTCTTAGTTTATTTAATTTTTGAGAGAAAGAGAGACAGCAGAGGAGGGGCACCGAGAGAGGGAGAGAGAGAGAGAATTCCAAGCAGGCTCTGCACCATCAGCACAGAGCCCGATGCGGGACTCGAACTCACCAATCTGAAGATCATGACCTGAGCTGAAATCAAGAGTTGGATGCTCAGGGGCGCCTGGGTGGCGCAGTCGGTTAAGCGTCCGACTTCAGCCAGGTCACGGTCTCGCGGCCCGGGAGTTCGAGCCCCGCGTCGGGCTCTGGGCTGATGGCTCGGAGCCTGGAGCCTGTTTCCGGTTCTGTGTCTCCCTCTCTCTCTGCCCCTCCCCCGTTCATGCTCTGTCTCTCTCTGTCCCAAAAATAAATAAAAAACGCTGAAAAAAAATTTTTTTTTAAAAAAAGAGTTGGATGCTCAAACGACTGAGCCACCCAGGTGCCACTTTTTTTAAAAAAAATTTTTTTTTAGTTTATTTATTTTTTGAGAGAGAGAGAGAGAGAGAGAGAGAGAGAGAGAGAGTGCAGGGGAAGGGCAGAGAGAGAGGGAGGGGAGCTGCCACTTTTAACCAGCTCCACAGGAAGCTCTGAAATCAGGAAGCGGCCCAGCCCTGGCGTTTCCAGTGACAGAAGCTTTGCCTTTGGGGCACCTGGGCGGCTCAGCGGGCTGAGCATCTGACTGTGACTCCGGTCACGATCAGCAGTTCGAGCCCCGCGTCGGGCTCTGTGCAGACAGCTCAGCTAGGAGCCTGGAGCCTGCTTCGGATTCTGTGGTTCCCTCCCTCTCTGCTCCCCCCCTGCTTGTGCTCTCTCTCTCTCTTAAAAATATACAAACACTAAAACATTTTTTTAAAAAGAAGTAGGCACCTTCAGATCCACCAGGCACCCCGAGTCAGCAGGCACCCCACCAACCTCCCCCTCCCCCGCCACGCTCCAAGGCATCGATGTCCTTCCGCGAGCACCTGTGACACCCTCTGAAGACTTCTCAGCCCCGAGTGCTGGGGAGTCGACATCTCCAGCAATTGTCTCCACTGGCAGTCGGAAGACTCACTCCCCAGCTTCCACACCCGTGGGTGGGCACCTGAGAGGTATGCTCCAAGGAGCGGTCGAGCCGACCACAATCACCCGCTCACTGACGCATCCAGTGTAGACTCCTTCCCCGCCTCATTTCCCCACTCCCCCCAGGGTTTCCTGGGATCATTTCCTTGTCTTCAGGGCCCGTTATGGGGGGGACGCAGGCAGATCAAGGTGCCTGACCCCATAGGGGGGCCAGGGGAGATAGTGAAGGAGGACAAATAGGGAAATGACATTATCACATTTGTATTTTAACAAGACTATAGACCAAAATTCCTGTTATTCCTGCAGAATAGCGCCCCCCCCCAAGATGTTCATGCCCTAATTCCTGGAATCCGTGAATATGTCATATCACGAAGGGGAATTAAGGTTGCAAATGAAATTAAAGCCACGGAATCAACGGACTTCAAGAAGATGGGGGCACCTGGGTGGCTCAGTCAATGGAGCATCCAACTTCGGCTCAGGTCATGATCTTGCAGTTCAGGGGTTGGAGCCCCGCGTCGGGCTCTGTGCTGTCAGCGTGGAGCCGGCTTCCGATCCTCTGTCCCCCTCTCTCTGCCCCTCCCCCAATTGCAGGAGCTCACACATGCCTCTCTCTCTCTCTCTCAAAAATAAATAAACATTTAGAAAAAAAATAAGAAGATGATATGGGACTCTCCAGGTAGGCCAGTGTCAAGGCGCGTGTTCCTAAAAGATGGAAAGTGGGGGAGGGGTCGCAGAAGGAGATGGAAGGATGGAAGCAAAGGTTGGTGGTGGCTCCCAAGATCGAAAGGGGTCACAAGCCTGCGGACAGCTTCTAGAAGCTGGGAAGGCAAGAAAATCTTTCCTGTGGAAAGGAACACAGCCCTGCCAACACCTCAGTTTTGGTTAAGACCAGTAACACCCACCACGGTGCCGACGTCTAGAACTACAGGACAGTAAATCTGTGTTGGTTTAAGCCGCCGCGTTTGTGGTGAATTTTTTACAGCAGCCATCAGAAACTAATGTAGGAGCCTAGACAAAACAAAGTAATTGAAAATCTTGATAATGTTATAAATTAAAAATCTACTGCATACGATGCTAAGCCTTATGGAGAAAAGGAAGCAGCAAAGTGGGGTAAGCTAATGGGCATGACCTGGTTTTAGCTACAAATCTTTTTTTTTTTTTAATGTTTATTTATTTTTGAGAGAGGGAAAGAGAGAGAGAAAGAGAAAGAGAGAGCATGAGCAGAGGAGGGGCGGAGAGAGAAGGAGACACAGAATCCAAAGCAGGCTCCAGGCTCTGAGCCATCCGCACAGAGCCCGACGCAGGGCTCGAACTCACGAACCGCAAGATCATAACCTGAGCCGAAGTCAGAGGCTCGACCGACTGAGCCACCCAGGCGCCCCTAGGTAGAAATCTTTTGTTTCAAGATCATGATGAAAAAATCCCAAGGGCGCCGGGGGGTTCAGCCAGTTAAACGCCGGACTCTTGATTTGGGCTCAGGTCATGATCTGGCAGTTTGTGGGTTTGAGCCCTGCGTTGGACTGTGCACGGACAGCGCGGAGCCTGCTTGGGATTCTCTCTCTCTCTCTCTCTCTCTCTCAAAATAAATAAACTTAAAAAAAAAATCCCAATGTGGGAGCCCCCAGAAGTGATAGGACCACCATCAATACCTGCTCGCCATCCAGCGGGGAGAATGTGTTCAAATTCATCACCGGCAGTTAAGGAGCCTCTCTGGGGTGGGAGGGCAGTCCCTCTCCTCCTGGAGGACCGCACCCGGCATTTGGGAACAGAACGACACCACTTTCGGTTTTCCATTTTAGAAGAACCGTTCCGATTATCAACCAGGTTTCAGGTAGTGGTGGAACAGGCTGCAGAAAAGCAGGCTTCCAACACCCGGCCGTCTGCTGGGACAGAAACATCCCACCAGAGATTCCCCTTAACTCAGAAGAGCCCAAAGTCACAGCACACCAAAGGGCCGGAAACACCAACACCAAAAACCACTGTGTTTTCTGATGAGGTTTTTTTGGGTGACAGTGGGGCTCGTGGGGTCCGGAGCTGACGGCCAAGCAAGAATTCCTGAAGACGTCTTTGGTGCAAAAAGGTGGGTTTTGAGTTTTGTTTGTTTGTTTCTTTTCTACCAAACATTTGTTTTAGTGATTTTATTTTAGGTTTTATTTTTTAATTTTTTTTTTATTTTTCATTTAATTTATTTTTTTAATTTACATCCAAGTTAGGGGTGCCTGGGTGGCTCAGTCGGTTGGGCGTGTGACTTCGGCCCAGTTCATGATCTCGCAGTTTGTGGGTTCGAGCCCCATGTCGGGCTCCGTGCTGACAGCCTGTCTCACTCTCTGTCTCTCAAAAATAAATAAACATTGGGGCGCCTGGGTGGCGCAGTCGGTTAAGCGTCCGACTTCAGCCAGGTCACGATCTCGCGGTCCGTGAGTTCGAGCCCCGTGTCAGGCTCTGGGCTGATGGCTCGGAGCCTGGAGCCTGTTTCTGATTCTGTGTCTCCCTCTCTCTCTGCCCCTCCCCCATTCATGCTCTGTCTCTCTTTGTCCCAAACATAAATAAACATTGAAAAAAAAATTTTTTTTTAAAGATAAAAATTTAAAAAATAAATAAACATTAAAAAAACTTTTTTTTAAATTTACATCCAAATTAGTTAGCATCTAGTGAAACAATGATTTCAGGAGTAGATTCCTTAATGCCCCTTCCCCATTTAGCCCATCCCCCCTCCCACAACCCCTCCAGCAACCCTGTTTGTTCCCCATATTTGAGTCTCTTCTGTTTTGTCCCCCTCCCTGTTTTTATGTTATTTTTGCTTCCCTTCCCTTATGTTCATCGGTTTTGCATCTTAAAGTCCTCATAGGAGTGAAGTCATATGCTATTTGTCTTTCCCTGACCGACCGATTTTGCTTGGCATGATTCCTTCTAGTTCCTTCCACGTAGTTGCAAATGGCAGAGGCAATCAACTCAATATCCGGTCACATTGGGTTGGGGCAGGGGGGCGCCTGGAATCCAGTGACTGGTGTCCTTATAGGAGAGGGGAATTTAGAGTCAGAGATGCCATGTGACAACAGAGGCAGAGGCAGCCGGGAGCCAAGGGGCAGCAGGAGCCACCAAAAGCTGGAAGAGGCAAGGCAGGCTCGTCCCCCGGAGCGTCAGAGCCAGCAGGACGCTGCCGGCACCTCGATTTCAGACTCTGGGCCCCCAGAACTGGGAGAAAGTACCTTTCCCCGTTGTTTTAAGCCTCCCAGTGCCTGGTGTTTCACTTCCACAGCCCTAGGAAACGGATACACAGGCTAATCTGGGAAAGAGCTGTGGGGCTGAAACTCTGCCTGGAGCCCCTTGCAATAGGGATTTTCCTCCGTGGAGGCAAAGCCTCCTACAACCAGCAGCTCGGCCAGCTAAGTGTTTTACTGGAAGCTGCTGAGTCGGCTGATCCCCGCAGGCCTGAAGCAGAGCCAGAAACGGGCCAACTCACTCTCCCCTCCTCCCTGCCTCTTGCCCTGTGGGTCTCCCATGCACCTGGCAATCGTCTCTCTAAATATACCCAGGGGCAGCCGGGTGGCTCAGTCGGTTAAGTCCAACTTCAGCTCAGGTCGTGATCTCACGGGGCATGGGTTCGAGCCCCGCGGCGGGCTCTGTGCTGACAACTCGGAGCCTGGAGCCTACTTCGGATTCTGGGTCTCTCTCTCTCTCTCTCTCTCTCTGCCTGCCCACCCCCTGTTCTCTCTCTCTCCTCTCTCTCTCAAAACGAAATAAATATTTTAAAAGTTTAAACATACCCTCTTGACCAAGAGCCCTAAGCTCCCTCTCCTCCCGCTCCAGAGTCACACCCCCAGGTGTCCATTCCTGCTCGCCTTTCCCAGTCAGGGCGTCTATCTCTTCGCACCCAGGAAAGAGCTAGAAAGCTGCTCATACTTCCAGCCGACACGGGCAGTCTTCCGGACCTCCCATTCCTCCCGAGCACCCACAAGAACGCCTGGCCCAGAATAGGCCCCCACTAGAGACTCAGTGCACGAGGGTATCTCTGCGCTTTGGCCTGTTGTATACAGCAGGAGTCAACAACAAGCAGTGTGTACGAGCAGCAGTACGTGGCAGAGATGCTTTTAAGCAAACAGAGCCTTCAGTGCCTTTTGAATCCCTCTTCCACCTGTTGAGCGGCCTTCTGGGCTCCCCTCGTCTCCCCCCTTCTGCCTTGGTGGGTCTATCAGATGGACAATGTTAGGTACGTGGCCACGTGGACAGCCAGGCCCTCCTTATCCCTCCCACTGACCTCCCTCCTTCCCCAAACCTTCTTTCCCCCCGGCTTTTGTAAAGAAATGCGGGCACAGGGATGATATCACAGAAAATGAACCGTGCGAAGCCGCGCTTTTGAAAGTCTGCCTTCCACCACTAGGGGGTAGTGTTTCCACGGCTTGCTCGCCCTTCCCCTGCACCTGCTGAGAAAGGCTTCAGCAGAGGGAGCGCTTCCCTCTTCCCATATTTAAGTAGCTGGGGGGACAGGAGGGGGGGCACCCCTTTACAATGAGCCGCTCTAAAACCGAATCATAATTTTGACACGTTTTCACCAATGCTGCCCTGGAGAGGTACCATTTGCAACTAGTTTGTTCCGGCAAGTTTCCCTGACTTTCTTTGGTTTCCATCAGGTGTTCCGTGGCCATCTTATTAGACGCTTCTTAAAAAAATAAGAATTATAAAAATAAATAAAGAGTAAAATAAAAAACAAAGCTTTAAGATTACAGGAAAAATTGAGCGCGAAGTACGGGGAGTTCTCATCTTTCCTTTCTCCAGACGCAGCTTCCCCTATTGGTAACATCTTGCCCTAGTGAGGCACATCTCTGTTACCATCCTATCGTAAACTAAAGTCTGTAGGTCCCATTAGGCTTCATTCTTGGTGTTGTATATTCTATGAGTTTGGACAAATGGATAATGGCACATACCCCTCATTATAATGTCAGACAGGGGGCGCCTGGGTGCTCAGTCGGCTGAGCATCCGACTGCGGCTCAAGTCATGATCTCACAGCTCATGAGTTCGAGTCCCTCATCGGGCTCTGTGCTGACAGCTCAGGGCCTGGAGCCTGCTTCAGATTCTGCGTCTCCCTGTATCTCTTCCCCTCCGCCGCTCATGCTCTGTCTCTGTCTCTCTCAAAAATAAATACACATCAAAAAAAATTTTTTTTAAATAATAATAATGTCAGACAGTATTTTCACGGCCCAAAACATCCCCTGTGTGACCCCTGTTCATCCTTCCCCAACATTCCCACCCAGACCCTGGCAACCACTGGTCTTTTCATGTCTCCTTGGTTTTGCCTTTTCCAGAATGTCACGTCTTTGGAATTACACAGCATGTAGGCTTTTCAGAGTGGCTTCTTTCCCTTAGCAATATGCTTTTAAGATCCCTCCCGATCTTTTGCGGCTGGATAGCTTGTTTCTTCTTAGCCCTGAGTAATATTCCATTATCTGCATGTCCCAAGTTTGTTAAGCCATTCACCTGCTCCGGGACATCTTATTGGCTTCCAATCTGGGGGTGATTATGAGTAAAACTGCTATAAACACTCCTGTGCAGGTTTTTGTGTGGACATAAGTTTTCAACTCATGTAAATATTAAGGGGCACAGTTGGAGGATTGTACAGTGAGACTGCGTGTTATTAGGTGATTTTTATCAAGAAGTTTGGCTGGTGGAAAGGGCTGGTTGGAACATTTTCATTTCAACACATCTATGACATTGGGGCCCTTGCTGTTTTCTAGTGAAACTCTTGATTCTTCCTGAAACAGGAAAGAAGTGTCCCAGGAAGTCTAAGAAAGGGAGCTTCCACCGTGTAAAAGCAAACCCCCAACACACACACACACACACACACACACAACCCCCCCCCACACTCACTCAGTCTGCCTTCTATTGACCTCAGTCAATGGATCTCCCTTTTACATGCTAAGTGGGAGTCCATATTCAGAGCAAAATTAACCTCTGACTCGCCTGGCTAAAGCTAAATTCAAACTCTCAGATGAAGTGGTTTTAATAGAAGAAAACACTTTTTTACATAAAACAAAATGGCAATGGTGCCTCCAGTTTTCAGAGAGAGGGCCTTGGTCCCACAGGGGACCCAGAAACACCCCAATGGGCCCTGAAGAGTAGTTGGGGGTGAGAGACAGGAGACTCCCTGGGCATGCCCACACCCCGGGGCTCAGCCTGCCCCTCCTCCAGCCAGTTTAGGAAAAGTAACAAACCCAAACAACAAATGTGGCCTTGGAGGGAGTTTAGAATCTCTAAGGAACCTTGTAGCCCTGAGAACGGAGAGAGGCCCCAGGGCCAGGATTCCCAGAGGATTGGGGTGGAAGCAGGGATTACTCGAAGCCTCTGTATAGGGAACAGCCTTCCCAGTCAATGCACACGGGCATGGACACACGCACATGCACACATGGGTATGGGCACACACACATGCACACATGGGTATGCATGCACACGTGCACGCACACACACGCACACGTACATATGACACACACTCATGCACGTGTGCAGATACACCTGCTCAGATATGCATACACACACGCATATGCACACACAACCTATACGAACACACACATGCCTAGCACGCGCAGACACGTACCCATGTACAACATGCATGTTACACCCATACACACAAGTTCATGTGCTCATAAATACACATGCATACATATGCACACACACATGCAAACATGTACATGCGCATACACACCCATACAATTGCACACACACGTGCACAGGCACGCACACGCAGCGAACAGAATACAGCAAAAACCCAGATGCTTCTTCCAGTAAATGGAACAAAACTCTCCGAGGGAAGCAAAATCTTGACTCGTTAGTATTGGCATCACGAGTGAAGGCCTCTCCCTCTGGCAGTTTGGAGGTCCACGGGCCGATAGCTGGCTCCACCCTACATCACAGGGCAACAGTCACCTCACCCAGAACCCCTGCCCCTCTTCGCACAGAACTGCCACTCAGCATCGCCACGGGGTGAGAGACCTTCAGAAAATGCGTCATTTAACAGCAAAGAAAATGAATGCTGTCCACCCAATCCTTCTTCCTGAAGGAAGTCAGGCTCACTAGACATCAGAGAGCAAGCATGATAAATCATCAAAGTAAAATTGTTTGGGAGGCCACAGAGGTCACCCAGCAGACCAATGAGCTTTTTCTTAAGTTTATTTATTTATTTTTTGAGAGAGACAGAGAACACAAGTGGAATAGAGAGAGAGGGAGAGAGAATTCCAAGCAGGCTCTGCCCTGTCAGTGCAGAGCCGAACTCAGGGCTTGAACACACGAACCGTGAAAGCAAGACCTAAGCCGAGATCAAGAGTCGGCCACTTAACCATCTGAGCCACCCAGGAGGTGCCCCCTCTTCCAACAAACGTTTTTACTTGAATTAAAACTCTGGAGAGATATCAGGTAATAAAGCAGTAATTTAAGAACAGGGAAGGTATGGGGGCACCTGGGTGGCTCAGTTGGTTAAGCATCCAACTTTGGCTCGGGTCATGATCTCGCAGTCTGTGAGTTCGAGCCCCGCCTCCGGCTCTGTGCTGACAGCTCAGAGCCTGGAGATTGCTTCGGATTCGGTGTCTCCCTCTCTCTGCCCCCGCCCCCCTGCTCGTGCTCTGTCTCTGTCTCTCAAAAGAATAAATAAATAAACATTTAAAAAATTACCAAAAAAAAAAAAAAAAAAAAGAATGGGGAGGGTATGTAAAGGGAAGATAGAACAAGGAAGCCCTTGAAGATTAAGGGGCAGGAGGCAGGTCAGGGGTCACCTGGGGGTGCCCTGGGAAGGGGGATTACCAGGGAGTTTCCTCAAGCTCCTAATGAGCAGAGTAATGTACAGAACTGTTGCATCGTTGTATTGTATACCCAAAACTGATACAACCCTGTATGTTAATTACCCTTCAATTAAAAAAAAAAAATGCTTGTTCCACAAAAAGCCACGCAAGCACTGGCAAATGAAAGCAAGTTGGAGGAAACTGGAAACAGACCCCTTTACCACTGTTTAGCTGCCCCCTAAACTGGGGGGGTGGAGGTGAAGAGATTGTCTGCAATACATCCACTGCGACGTTACTGTGGAATAGTTTATTCTACAGGATGCATGAAAAAAATGAGCTCCTGGATTGAGCCAGACTGAGGGCTACAGTGTTTGCTTCCTCACCGAACGGCGTCAGTGCACGAATCATACACATCTTCGTGTACTTTGGTTCGTGTCCCCCAGCTTGCAAATTGATGGAAACTCTAAGAAGCAGTCTGATAAAATGTGCTGTTCTGTTTGGTGGAGGGATATTGCCGATCATCCATTCATTCCTACGGCAGTCACTCAGTGCTTAGGGTTGGGATTCACAGATACTCACAGGAAGGTGCTAGAATTACGGAGTATTGAATACCTGTGTGCCTGGCATCACGCAGCACACAAGGAGAACCCCCACTCTTCCTGTTGCTTGCAATACAATGGGGAAGAAAGACCATGAAGTGTTGTAATGCAGTACAATCACTGTATTTGATAAAGGCGATAAAGAGAATAACTTATAGGGGCGCCTGGGTGGCGCAGTCGGTTGAGCGTCCGACTTCAGCCAGGTCACGATCTCGCGGTCCGTGAGTTTGAGCCCCGCGTCGGGCTCTGGGCTGATGGCTCAGAGCCTGGAGCCTGTTTCCGATTCTGTGTCTCCCTCTCTCTCTGCCCCTCCCCCGTTCATGCTCTGTCTCTCTCTGTCCCAAAAATAAATAAACGTTGAAAAAAAAAATTAAAAAAAAAAAAAGAGAATAACTTATAGGGGATGGCATAAGGACACCAGATCTCCTCTGAGGAAGGAGAGAAGAGGGAGGGAATTTGATGATCCTTATTTGGATGCCTGATCCTTGGAAGTTCCCAGTGATTGACTCATCCAGGAACAGAGAAGGCTCCCAAGTCCTTGGCTCTAAGCTACCCAGCTTAGGCGATCCACATAAGAAATGCTGTGGTCCTGAACTAAGAGACTGGAGGTAGGGATAAAGACAATGGGGTAAACTGAGCCAGTGTGATTCCGCAGGAAGCGGTGGCCTGGACAGGATGTGGTGACTGGCCGTCCGGAGTGGCAAATGGGGGGGGGGGGGGGAGGAATGTAAGTGAGAGAGAGCAGTTTACAGAACTCCCGCTTTCCTGGTGGCAGAGCAGATTGCAGAGTGCAAATTGAAACAGAACAGAGTGAGTGAGCTTTGATGGGAAAGGTGATGACTTTCATTTTGGCCTTTTGATCTGAAGTGGTCTTTGAAAATTAGCCTGTGTTTTGGACCCCAGTAGTGGTCTGGGAAGGTGGAAGGGACAGAGCTCAGTAAAGCCCGGTGCGCCCCACAGCCAGAAATCAGTCCCAGGTCAGAGTGAGACCGTTCAGGTGGAAGGAGCTGTCCCTGGTCAGAGTCTTATCCATTCTGTGTATTTGCCCTACTAGGTCAAGGTCACTCAATGGATAAGTAAGAAAACACGGGGACTCTTATTTATATTGGTTTCTATCTTGAAAAGAAAAGAAAAAGGGAGGAAGAAAGGAGGGAGGGGAGGGAGGGAGGGAGGAAGGAAGGAAGGAAGGAAGGAAGGGAGGGAAGAAGGAAGGAAGGAAGGAAGGAAGGAAGGAAGGAAGGAAGGAAGGAAGACATTATGCCCTGCTGCTTTGCCATGTGGGTTTATCCTGGTGTCCCCTCATGCTGCAAGAGCCAGACTGGCAGGCGTCACAAGGATGCTCAAGGCACCCTGAAGGGACAGCGGGAGCTCCAGGTGACATGGGGGGTGACACAGCCCCACACACCTTCTCTGCTTTCAGAATCTGGCCGTTACTGTAGATCCCAAATTTCCCATTAGAGAATTTGCAGATTATGTTACCTAGCTTTTAACCAAACTAATCCTCATGAAAACGGACAAGTGCCTTACAAAGATGCCTGATAAACAGCAGTATGAAGCTATTTCTAAGGAAGCGAGCAGAGGTGGACAGAGAGAAAGGGACGGAGCTGTCCCTTCACTCCGGGTGTGACCAACTGCCAGCCAACTTGTGAAATTTGCGCTTTGTCAGTAGTTCCAATAGATTGACTTAACCTGGCCCTTCAGGGTCAAGACAACATTTACCAGTGAATGAGAAAGTAACCACTTTCTGCCAGAAACGTGTACTACGGGGAGAACACTTTGAAAACACTTTGAAAGAAAACTTTCTATCATTAGTGATTTTATTGCCAACAAACAGCGACATCTATCAAACCTCTCCTAGCTCACACTTTGAGACTTGGAAACTCCATTTCCCACCCTGTTAGAAAGCTTCCAAGGGATTCTGTGCATTTAAAAACCCATTTGTGAAACATATAAAAATGAGTAACTTCCAACTAATTTGCAAGAACAACACACGGACACCAAGGAGCATGGAAATTTACTAACTGCATCACAATAATAAATAGTAACAAACGCTCGCATGTTTGGGATTGGGAAATGAATATCCTGATTTAGTAAGCAGAGTGAGTACATAACACCCACCAAGTGGCCCATCAGGATTTCCCGAAAGGATGAAGCCTGGGTAATCACATCACTCACAGTAAGACATCGTTAATAAGTAATCGAGAGTTACAGAAGAATTTTGAGAAAACAAAAGATTTTTGATGGTTGATAAAGACTTTGACTTTTGGATCTTCCAAGCTGGAAAAGATGAGGGTAAAAACATAATCAACATGAGGCTCCTGGCTGCGTCGGCTGATGGAGGGTGCGACTGTTGATTCCAGGGTCAGGAGTTCAAGCCCCACGCTGGGTGTAGAGCTTACCTAAAAAAAATAAACATTTAGGGGCGCCTGGGTGTAGAGCTTACCTAAAAAAAATAAACATGTAGGGGCACCTGGGTGCCTCAGTCGGTTAAGCATCTGGCTTCGGCTCAGGTCACGATCTCACACTCCGCGAGTTCGAGCCCCGCGTCGGGCTCTGTGCTGACAGCTCAGAGCCTGGAGCCTGTTTCAGATTCTGTGTCTCCCTCTCTCTCTGACCCTCCCCCATTCATGCTCTGTCTCTCTCTGTCTCAAAAATAAACAAACATGAAAAAAACCTTTTTTTAAGAAACATTTAAAAATTTGTATTTATTTCTCTTTTCTTACACTTTTAATATTTCTATTTCTATGTATGCTTTATAATAAGCATCACATATATTATGAATAGAGTGAGGGAGATAATTTACAAATAAATGTTTTTTCATTGTATATAGCATAGTTTATTAATGTTATTACATACATATCTGCATATATTTCTATATTCATAGATGATGGATGAACATGTATTCACCTACCATATTACATATAGTACATATTAGATATTATTTAAAAAATTTTTTTTAACATTTACTTATTTTTGAGAGACAGAACACGAGTGGGGAGGGGCAGCGAGAGAGGGAGACACAGAATTCGAAGCAGGCTCCAGGCTCCGAGCTGTCGGCACAGAGCCCAACGCGGGGCTTGAACCCACGAACTGCGAGATCATGACGTGAGCTGAGGTCGGACGCTTATCCGACCGAGCCACCCAGGCGCCCCAGATATTACTGATAGTAATTATTTTTGTGGTATGTTATATTACACATATTGTATACAGATATATTTGTTTCCATCTACTAATGCATATGCATGTATCATAATCACACATTTACATGTTATATGCGCGTATTACACTCATGCCACATTTGTGTGCCTATGTAATCATCCTACCCTCCCCTACTGTACTGACTCCCCTGCATTCCTGGAAGACGGCTTCTTGGTTTCTTCTCTTGCCTTAAACTCTGGATGCCATGTGGGATCTGCAGTAATGGCCAGATTCTGAAAGCAAAGGTGTGCGGGGCTGTGTCACCCCCGTGCCACCTGGAGCTCCCGCTGCCCCTTCAGGGTGCCTTGGGCACCCTCGTGACACCTGCCAGTCTGGTTCTTGCAGCAAGAGTGGACGCCGCAGAGAATTTCTTCCGCCTCCACCACACCGTCACAGCGCCCCCACTCACTAGCACCCGGGCCCCGCTTGCTACCTGCTGCCTGCGGCAATAAGTGGGCTCCATTCTTCCGGCCGGACCGCTCCCCACTCCGGTACCAGGTGCCCGCCCCTCCCATCCCCGCAGAGATGGCTCCAGAAATCCTCCGTCCCACTCCTCTGCCCGCCTCTATAGCACAGCTGCTTGAAAGAGTTGCTGCGACCCATTGGATCGGATTATTCCTCCCGCTGGGCATTTATCTCCTGCCGTTCCTCCAAAATTTTTCTCGCCAAGGCCAGCGTCGCCTTCCAAAGCGTGACATCCACGACTCCGTTCCCAATCCGCCTCAGAGCTGGCTTTCTGGCAGCACGGGACGCAGAAGACCCCTCTGTCCTCGGTGTCCTGCTCCAGAGGGCAGAGGAGTGGGACGGAGGATTTCTGGAGCCATCTCTGCGGGGATGGGAGGGGCGGGCACCTGGTACCGGAGTGGGGAGCGGTCCGGCCGGAAGAATGGAGCCCACTTATTGCCACAGGCAGCAGGTAGCACCCCACCTGCCCCGGGGTTCCCTGGCCTCTCAGCCCACCTCTGCAAGCATCACTGATGACCGATGTCTGAGCTCAGGCCCCTCTCCTCACTCGGAAGGGGACCTCGACAGCCTCACGCCTTTATGTTCCATCGAGAGCATCATCTCCTACATGTGTGCCTCCAACCTTCTCCCCTAAACTCCAGATTCTCCACCCAACTGCCCCCTGGATGGCTCCACTTGTGGTCTAAGTCGTCTCTCCAGACTGAGCAGCCCCACTGTGAGCTCCTGATAACGCCCCCTCCCAAACTTGCTCCTCTCCGAGTCTTAACTAGGTAAGAGGTGACTCCTTCTCTGCGACTGTGTTGGCCCAAGACTCAGAGTCAACCTTGACCCCTCTCTTTCTTTAAGTATAGTAGATACAATAATGGTCCCCCCCCCCCCCAGAGATTTCCACCTGCTGCAACCTGGAACCTGTTAATATGTTACCATACAGGCAAAAAAAGGACTTTGGGGATGTGATTAAGGTCAGCCCCCTGACCTTAATCTTAGAGATGGGGAGATTCTCCTGGATTATTTGGGTGGGTCCAGTTGTAATCATAAGGGTCTTTATAAGAGAGAGGCAGAAGGGTCAGAGTCAGAGAGAGAGAGGCAATGGTGGAAGTGGAGGTTGGAGAGACGTGGGACCATGAGCCAAGGAATGCAGATGCTTCTAGAACCTGAAAGAAGACAAGGAAGTGAATTTTCTTCTGGAACCTACAAAAAGAACACAGCTCTGCTGACCCATTCTAGACTTCTGACCTCCAGAGCTAGAAGTTAATTTTTTGTGTGCTGTTCAGCCACTAAGTTTTTGCTATTCTGTCATAGTATTGATAAGAAGCGAATACACGAAGACAATTCCGTTGGCTAAACCTTCAAAATAAAGACAGCATCTTACCACTTTGTTGGGTTATTGTAACAGACTTCAGACTGGTTTCCCACACAGTGTCCCATGGGCACAGCTCCTGAGTGAGCCTTCCTGACAGCCGTAAGAAAGTCAGCTCATGTTAGTCGGTCTCTGTTCAAACCCTCCACTGGCTCTTGTCGCAATGAGGGTAAAAACCAAAGTCCTCAGTGTGCCCTACAAAGCCCTGTATGACCTGACTCTGTCATCTCTCTGACCTCAGCACTACTCACCGCCCTGATCACCTGCTCCAGCCACACTGGTCTTTGAACTATTCCTTCAACAGGCTATGGCAGCTGCTGCCTCAGGACCATTGCACTTGCTCCTCTGCCTGGAATGCTGTCTCCTAGAAGTGAGCATGGCACTCTCTCCCTTCCTCAGGTTTTTACTCATGGTCTTTCCTGGCTGACCTAGCTGAAATCCTTTCCCCCGCGCGCACACACACACACATACACACACACACACACACACACACACACACACATCCAATCCCTCTTCCCTGCTTTATTTTTTGCTCCTTAGTATTTATCATCACACATCTACGTTTTATATTTATTTATGACCCACATGTAAATGTTGCGTAAGCACTAAGCTATTATTTAATACACCAGGCACTGCTGGGCTATCAGAGGCAAATAAGGCTCCTATGCTATAAGGTAAAATCAAAGAAGGAACCCATCACCACAGTTAAAAAACCACCCCTGAGGGGCGCCTGGGTGGCTCAGTCGAAGTGTCCGACTTCGGCTCAGGTCATGATCTCACGGTCTGTGAGTTCGAGCCCCGAGTCGGGCTCTCTGCTGACAGCTCAGAGCCTGGAGCCTATGTCAGATTCTGTGTCTCCCTCTCTCTCTGACCCTCCCCCATTCATGCTCTGTCTCTCTCTGTCCCAAAAATAAATAAACATTAAAAAAAAACACACACCCCTGAGGAAAGGTACCAGTGATGTCCTACCTCACTCCCTAAAAGGAAATCTCTCCTGTTGGAATGATGACAGTGACTTCAGCTAGATCTCAGAACAGGCTAGCGGAGTGCACGCAGGCGCCTTCCAAGGACAGGCTGTCGGTAGACCGAAGGGTGAGGGGCGACTAGTCATTAATGTCTCATCCATCCTGCATCACTGGTCTCTAGACCCTGTTGGTTGGCAATCTTCTTGGGAGCTTCCCAGGCGTGATCTGAAACCCACCCCCATATGCAGAGGGAGGGGAGAGACCAAAGAAAGATGCGGGCCACTCCAGGCTGGTAGGTGGCAGGTTTAATAGGCAACGGAATTTAGACACGAGGCTTGTCTTGGGTGGCAGCAAGAAAAACGGGTCCCCGCACCTGCCCACCAAATCTTGGAAGCCGATAAAGAGGCCCTAACCAGCTTCAGTCATGTGTACTGCATAGGTGTCCTCAACACCGCATCACCATCTCAAGGTCGTGTCCTTGGAGCAGTCTCTGAGAGCAGGAAAGGCAAGGGGAACCCACATTCCAAGGAGAGGGGAGGAAATGAGGAACCTCTGACTGCCTGGGGCCAGCTCACAAGTCAGTGGGCAGTTGTATCTTTTCAGTGACCTTCCCTAACTGGTGCAGAACGCCACCCCCCACCCCCCCCCCATGTTCATTCCCTAGAAGCTCGCCGGAGGGGATCATCCTGTCATCCTACTGTGAAAAGACTTTAACACAGAAGAGAGAAGGGGGTCTTCAAGTGGGAGACCCAAGACCAGGAGTGTAATTATAATCGTCCATTCTGAGCCTCTCCTCTGTGCCGGGCAGATGGTTTTTTAACCGTGGTGATGGGTTCCTTCTTTGATTTTACCCTATAGCGTAGGAGCCTTATTTGCCTCTGATAGCCCAGCAGTGCCTGGTGTATTAAATAATAGCTTAGTGCTTATGCAACATTTGCATGTGGGTCATAAATAAAGATAAAACGTAGATGTGTGATGATAAATACTAAGGAGCAAAAAATAAAGCAGGGAAGAGGGATTGGATGTGTGTGTGTGTGTGTGTGTGTGTGTGTGTGTGTGTGTGCGGGGAAAAGGATTTCAGCTAGGTCAGCCAGGAAAGACCATGAGTAAAACCCTGAGGAAGGGAGAGAGTGCCATGCTCACTTCTAGGAGAGAGCATTCCAGGCAGAGGAGCAAGTGCAATGGTCCTGAGGCAGCAGCTGCCATAGCCTGTTGAATAGTTTCCCGAGACTAGCTCCCCAAGACTTCTGTCAGGAAGCTGTTTACATCACCTTTCTACACAGGAGGATTTGGAGAGTGGGAGAGGGCGAGTGATTCCCCCAAGGCCACAGTGATAGAAGGGACAGAAATGAAACATAGACCACACGTCCCTGGCTTGTGAAGCCACGCAGGAGATTGTGTGATACTATGACAGGACTCGTGATTTGAGCTCAATGCAAAGGAAGACATTTTGAAAAATGAGTGCACACTGCAAATACGTGGCTGTCAGTTCCAGAAGTGGATACCCCTCTTCCTCTGCACCCATCCTCGATCCCTGATGGCCTCAAGATGGCCCCAAGTGACAGCCTGGCTTCTGGATAGCCATTGAAGTCCGGTTTCTAGGACCTTCCTGAAGCTTGCCTGCATGGCTGCCCTTAGCTACCACAAGGCACCTATATCCTTAGTTCAAATTCTCTCCTGTTTAAACTGGCCCCGGTTGTCTCAGTTACTTGCAACTGGAAGAATCCTGACTCAAGTAAAACCACACAAGGGAGGGGCGCCTGGGTGGTTCAGTCGGTTAAGCATCTGACTTTGGCTCAGATGATGATCTCATGGTTTATGAGTTCGAGCCCCGCGTTGGGCTCTGTGCTGACAGCTCAGAGCCTGGAGCCTGCTTCGGATTCTCCATCTCCCCCTCTCCCCCCCCCCACGTGTGCTCTGTCTCTCTCTCAAAAATAAATAAACATAAAAATTAAAACACACACACACACACACACAGGTGTCAGCTACCCTGAAAAGAGAAGTTAGAATGATGTGGAAAGCAGGGAATTTTCTAAACCTGGAAAGGCAAAGGAACCAAATTCCAATATCTCTCTTAAAACCTAGTTTATAACTCTAGCTTTCTGGTTTAAGAAGCATCAGGAGATCATAAAAAACAATAGGGATTTTTTTTTTGAAGATAACAGGGATTTTAAGAGTAGATTTTAAGGGGTGCCTGGGTGGCTCAGTCCGTTAAGCGTCCGACTTGGGTTCAGGTCATGACCTCACAGTTCGTGGGTTCAAGCCTCATGTCGATCTCTGTGCTGACAGCTCACAGCCTGCTTCAGATTCTGTGTCTCCCTCTCTCTCTGTCTCTCCCCTGCTCGCAATCTATCTCGCTCTCTTTCAAAAATAAAGAAGCATTAAAAAAAAAAAAAAAAGGGTGGATTTTAGAATGAAACTTGATTAGGCTTGATCAGGGCAAAACGTTCCTTTCCCCAAAAAACAAAAACAAAACAACAACGAAGCAGCATATATTTTTATTTGTTTTATGGGGGGGGGTAACAAAACAGAAATTTTCGAATGAGTTATTTAAGGGATTTACTCCTCTGAGCACTCTTTGGAAGAGTTCATTCTTTGTGACAGCAAACACTCAGAAAGTCAGCTATTTGCCTTCTCTCTGAAATAAAATGTTTAAATGTCCGTAATGTCTCAAGAGTGTGCAGAAATGCCACCGGTTCATTTAAGAGGCATTCAGCGGGAGCCTACTGCACACAGCCCCCTCTCATTTCCAGAACAGAATAGAAAGCCATCAAAAGTGTCACACAGTGAAATTTTCCCACCTGGCAAAGAATAGGCTGTCATCTCCGCGCACAGGGATGTTTGCAGAACTGGGCTGCGTTAACTGTGAGAGACAGATGCTAAGAACAAAAATAACCAAACGTGGCTTTCTGAGGGCGTCTTCTTTATAGTCGGTGATGACAATGGCTGACACGAAGGAAGGGTTAGGGGACGAGAACGAACAGGAAACGGTAGGATATATTGATGAGAATTTTTGTCCCCTCCCTCATTTGAAAAAAGAATCTTCGAGAGCAGCCCTTCACGCCCGTTGCTTCCTTTCCCTTCGGGGTATCCGAGGATCTGGATCAAATCTGCTCCCGCGAGCCAGGGAGAAGGCAAGGCTCTCTATCAGATGCCCCACCAGGGAGCAGGGATAGGTGTTCGATTCCGTTGCCACAGTTAGAAAAAGAGGGACGGGTAACAGTTCCCAGGCACACTTTTGGAATTTTGTACATGTGGGATGGTAGGCCAGCGCTTAAGAGATTGCCCCCGAGTTTGATTGACTTCACCCCTAAAAATGTCTGCAGACTTAAGCAGTGCGGTTTGCTTAGTTTCCGCCTGTGCTGTGGACAGCACACTTTCCCTGGTTTTTGCCTCCTTGGGAGAGGCCACTGATCATTAGCATTGGTGTCAGTGAAAGCAGAAGACACAGGAGTCTGCCTTTTTGAAATTTATAAGGCATGACCAAGATGGCAGTTACTGTCAAAGTTTATTTTCTTTTCTTATTTAATTATTTTTTTTAAATTTTTTTTCAACGTTTATTTATTTTTGGGACAGAGAAAGACAGAGCATGAACGGGAGAGGGGCAGAGAGAGAGAGGGAGACACAGAATCGGAAACAGGCTCCAGGCTCTGAGCCATCAGCCCAGAGCCCGACGCGGGGCTTGAACTCACGGACCGCGAGATCGTGACCTGGCTGAAGTCGGAGGCTCAACCGACTGCGCCACCCAGGCGCCCCTATTTAATTATTTTTTATATTTATTTTTGACAGAGAGAGAGACAGAGACAGAGCATGAGCAGGGGAGGGGCAGAGGGAGAGGGAGACACAGAATCCGAAGCAGGCTCCAGGCTCTGAGCTGTCGGCACAGAGGCGGGCGCGGGGCTCGAACTCACGAACTGCGATATCATGACCTGAGCTGAAGTCCGACGCTTAACCCACTGAGCCACCCAGGCGCCCCTAAAAGCTTATTTTCTAAGTGGAAGAAAGAATCTGACATTTTATTATGAAGTGTGCTGCCTGCAATAGGGCAGGAACCCCGCGCATGCAGCTAGATGTGGAAGGTGTGATCTTAATGCCCTTCATCGAGAGAGTCTGTCTATCTCTCAAGCATCACGGCCAGGGCTGGCCCGGAGTATCTGACAGTGTGCCCTTAGGATTGTCACCCTGCCTCCCAATTTGAATCACAAGCACCTTCTACCTTTGCTCTCAAATTCCTACCTCTCGCATCGCTTCATTTCTTCTCTCCTTTTCCTCTGCTCTCTCTTCCCTCTCCTCTCCTTCTCCCCACTGTTTTCCTTTGGTTCCTTCCCCTTTTTCTGTGTCCTAGAGTCCCAAGGGGCGGAGGCGGCGCAGGATGAGAGCCGGGTCTCTGTTCTGCTTTGCCATTTGCTGCCTGTTTGCTCCTGGGAAGGTCATTCAATCCCTCCGAGCCTCAGTTCTAAGAATCAGAAGTAATAATACCTGTTTGTGGGGATTATGGCAGCTGGTTTATGGGTACACCCATTAATTAAAAGCTGCCTAAATGAAATCGGTATTATTATTGGAATCGCACAGACCACCAGGAGAAAATGTCGCCACCTTTACTTTGCTGCTTGGAGAGGGAGATACGGTGGTGGGAATCCAAAGTCACTGAAGGAATATGTGACTTTGTCTGTTGAGTCTTAGAAATGACTGACTCCTTTCCAAAGTCAATTACAGGTAACTTTGTCTTTCTCACTTGCGTGAGGTTGAACTCCTGCTTTTCTCTCTTAGCTCAGCACCTGGCCCGCTCTGGGTACATTTCAGGTTTCTTTTTCTTAGCGTGCTTTCCCCTCCTACGCATTGCATTGTCCGCAGGCCCCCACTGCCTGCTGTAAGTGACTTAGGGTTATGCCAGGATTCAAAGAGCATCCTGTCCTAAGGGTGATGACAACTTGGACCCACCCAGCAACCGTTTGGCTGGGTGTTGTTTTTCCAAAACTGGTGCCTCATCCCCTTTGTCATCCTTTTCAGAATGTCTGGCCAAGTTTACACGGTTTTCAACTCTGCAATGTCACCCACTCTGCCACAATCCATCTAACCCCTTGTGGCCTTTATCACATTCTCTTTTCTGTAAATTTTAGCTTTATGGAGATATAATTCACATACCATAAAATCCACTCTTGAAAATACAATTCACTGGCTTTTAGTATATTCACGGAGCTGTGCAAACATCACCACATTCCAGTTTTACAGCATTTTCTTCAAGCACGCCCCCCCCCCCCAAATACCCTGTAGCACTTGCTGTGTCTTCTCTCCTCCCTCAGCCCCTGACCACCACTCATTTCCTTTCGGTCTCTATGGATTTGCCTCTCTTGCACATTTCACATAAACGGAATCATACAGCATGCGGCTTTTTGCGACTGGCTTCTTTCACTTAGCATAATGTTTTCAAGGTTCATCATGTTGTAGTATGTATCAGAACTTCATCCCTTTTTGTGGTTAAATAATATTCCATTACATGGCTATCCGTCTCCCTTACCCATTCATCTGCTGATGAATGAACATTTGGGGTTATTTCCACTTTGGGGCTATTTTTAATAATGATGCTACGAACCTTTGGATGTTGGTTTTGTGTGGACATGTTTTCATTTCTGTTGGGTTTATACCTAGGAAAGGAATTGCTGAGTCCTGCAGTAACTGTGTTGAACTTTCTGAGGAACTTTCAAGCTGTCTTTCCAAAGTGGCTGCACCATTTTACATTCCCACCAGCAGTATAGGATGGTTCCTAGATTTCTCGAATCCCGTATCACATTGTATTTTATGAATTATCTCTGTATGCGTATTACTTATTCCACTTGGATTTAAGCTCCTCCTGACCACAAAACGTCCATAAGATTGTCACAATGGCAACCCGGTCTAATTTCACACCTTCCAAAGAACTCTACACTTGAACAGAGTTACCAAGCATTGGGCCCTTACTGGATTCGTACCATATATGAGGAAACTAGAATTCAGGTTACTCGTCCAAGTAATTAACAGCAAAGCTGATATTCAGACCCAAGTTTTGACTGTACCACGTGGTCTTTCACGGTGAAAAAAAATCTACCTATTTTGCAGGGGGAAAAAGAGAGTCTTATTTGAGAATTCGTGCTTTCCCTCTATAAACTCCCCAAAGGTGGGGCGCAATGTTTTGCTTCTTTCATTATCTCCTCTTGTGCATAGCACAAAGGGGTAACTCAAAAATTTACTTCTGATTACATAAACTTTGAACAATGATATTATGACTAATAAGCTGAAATATAACAGTAAGGTATTGTCGTCATGGTCTAGTTCAATCCTCCCTGCGACTATATGTAATAATATACGGTAAGCATCTAACCACTTGCCAATGCCCTCGGAGCCACAGCCACAACTGAATCTCGCTTAAATCCCCCAAAGTTGGCCTTTGTGCCTCAAAGCGTCACCGCCTGGGAACCAGAGAAGCGCTGCCTCTCCAGCTACCATCCCGGCGCCCAAGACGCAGCCTTGCGCCTTTCAGGTGACACCAGCTGGCTGCGAAGCGGCACTGGTTGATGAGGCCCGTGCCCCTAACCAGCATGGCCACCGTAAGGCTTCGGGGTGAGGGCGGCCGAATGAGGATCACGTGAGGAGAATCCCGTTCCTTTATTGGCTTTCTCTCCTGGGAGGGCGGGATACAATCACCCAGCGGGGGGCCGGTCTTAAAGGGCCCCGCGGCTGTGTCCTTCCCGAGCTCCGCCCCCGGGGCTGGGCGGGGCCGGCGCGCGGAGGCCGCGTCCGGGGGAGCCGTGGTGACCGCCGCCGGCTGAGACGAGAGCCCGAGGGGGTTAACCGCCGAGTCGGCGCGCGGGAGAGCGCGAGGGGCGCGCGCACGAGCCCGGCTCAGCCGACGGGAGCGCGCGGGCTCGGGCGCGGGGATGGAGGACGCCGTGGCCGGGCCCCGGCTCCGGGCGGCTGCCGAGGCGGCCGAGGCGCGAGCGCAGCCGGGGGTGACGCTGCGGCCCTTCGCGCAGTTCTCGGGGGCGGCCGAGGCCGACGAGGGCGGCGGCGACTGGAGCTTCATCGACTGCGAGATGGAAGAGGTGGACCTGCAGGACCTGCCCAGCGCCACCATCGCCTGCCACCTGGACCCGCGCGTGTTCGTGGACGGCCTGTGCCGGGTGAGGGCCGGGCCGGGCGGGCCGTCGGGTGGAGGGCGGACACTTGTTGCCCGGAGGAGGCGGCGCGGGTCGCGGCGCCCAGGTCCCGGCCGGCCCGGGGCAGCCTCTCCAGCCCGGGCCACCGGCGGGGCCGGGAGGCGACCCTCGGGGACGTGGCGATGCCCCCGGCCGCCCTGCCGCGGTCCACTCACGGCCCGGTGGGGCGGGGGCGCGCTCCCGGAGGGTCCGGGTCCCTGAGCACCTGCCGGGCCGCGCGCGCAACCCGCAGGGGGGCTTTCAGCGCCTCGCCTTTGACGGTGGCCGGTCACCACCTCGCAGACAAGCTCCTGCCCCCGGGTGTCCACTCGGGTGGGGAGAGTAGGGGTTGGGGGGAGTGAAGTAAGAGACAATCTCGGGATGAATTAGCACCCGGCGTGTCCGGGAGCTCGCAGGGCCACCCCCGGGGCATGTAAGGTAGCCGGGCGGCACTTACTGCTTTGGGGAAGGGGCTCCCCTCATTCATCGGGAGGAGGAAACAGACGTGGAGCGGCGACGTGACTCACTGTTCATAAATAGGACAGCGTCTCTGCATTCTCAATCTGCACTCTTGGAAGAAAAACCAATGTTTGGGTGAGGATCTGTGGTTGCTCATTATCCTGTGGCTGGCCAGTTTCGGTCGAATGGTGTTGAGGGGAAGGGACCCATTCTCTAGGCCTTTAGAACAGTCGGGAATCTTGCTCTCTGAAGGGGTGACTTGCCACCATTGGGACACGCTATACATGGGGAGTTGGTTTTTTTTTTTTCATCCACCCAGTTTAGAAATTTAGGAGGGTGAGGGGGCAGGTATGAGTAATCAATGGTGGTGGCAGGGAGGAGGAATTTATTTCCAATCTACAATTAGTGTGCAGAATAGGATTTGGACAACGCAGGCGTTGCAGAATAAAGCCTGTCTTTAAGAGCTATGCCTCAGGAGGAGAGCAGCTGTCAAAAAAAGCGATGCTTTCCATGCTTGGCTCTGGGTCTGCGTATACTGTCTATGAACTTGTAGTAGGAGGCTGTTGCCAAGAGGTGCGCCACTGTGGAACCGAGAATGGTGTGCTGGAGTCCCATTTATTTGTAATTTATGTGCCCATCCGCTTTCAGAAAGGATTTACAAGGGCCGTGTGCTTAGGCAACTTCCTGTGCATGCTTTCTAAAGCAACAGTTGTCGTAAGTGCGGGGTCTCGCTCGTCTTACTCTAAAACCTTTTCTCTTCCCGCGGCCAGGGTCTAACTAGCATTTCAGGTCTCTTTCCCCGGGGGTCCGAGGCTGTCCTTCTGATGGAGCCAGGTCAGGTCATGTAAGACTGCGTTTATTTGCTTGGGTGTCTAGCAATTCGTAGTTTTCCAGTTTTCCCGGTAAGTGTGGGGGGCATTCCTGAGATTGCTTTGTATGAAATTTGGTCCACTTTGCTAGCTATTCGTTTATAACAAATGTTGGCAACTCTGCTTGGGCCAGGCGCTATTCTGGGCTCTGAGGGCACAGCAGTGAATGGAACAGCAAGTCTGCCTTTCGGGGCTGACCTTTTTGTGGGCGGCAACAGACAGTGAACAAATATTAAATATGTCACGAGGTGACAGTGCTAGAGGAAAAAGTAGGAAGGAGGAGACAGGGGAGGAAGGAGTGGAGGTCTGGGAGGGGAGGGAGACTGATGTTTTAGTAATGATGATCGGCGAAGGGCTTACTAAGGAGGGGATATTTTGAACAGGCACTGGGCTACCATTCGTTCCTTCATTTATTCTTTTGCGGTTTATCGAATGCTTACTACATTCCAGGCACTGTTTGGGGCCCAGTGAGTAGAGGGGCGAACACAGTGAGCTTCCTGCTGATGTTCCAGCGGTTGAAGGGGGGGTTAGGTAACAGAGGAATATAAGGGAACAAGGTCATTTCAGATAGTATGAAGTGCAGTGGAGAAAAGTAACAGGATTATGGGCTAGAGAGCCACCCAGGGGAGGATGGGGGCTGAGTCAGAATCAGTCCTCACGGGAGCACTGTGGTGGTTGAAGGGGTTTTAGTAAAGAAGTGATTAATCGCAGCAGGACTCAGAGAGTCCACCGAGGGGGGGTGGGTATCGAGGGGAGGAAGTGGCATTGCTGGAGCCTGGGGGAGAGCAGCGGCCCGGCAGGAGAGGCAGATGTGAAGGGATGGAATTGAGATGCTGTGGCAGGGACTGGCAGGGAGGAAATACCCCCGCTTGCCCTGGCTTTCTGATCTCCTTGGCTGAAGCCAGCTGGCAGCCAGGAGGCAGGGGGGCCCCGAACAATACAGTCCCATAGGTGGGCTCAGCCTTCCAGAGCCCGGAGAAGGGGAGAGAGGGCAGAGAAGGGCCCTGGGGACGATGCAGGCAAAGAGGACGTGCAGAGAGGAGTCAGCATGGGGCCACTTTAGATGGAGTGGCCCTGGAAGGTGTCTCTGCACAGCTCGGACTGGGCTGGCAGGAGGAAGCTCCCGGTGCAGATTTCGCGTGGCTGGCCTCCAGGCAGAGGGAACAGCCAATGCAGAAGTTCCAAGGCAGTGGTGAACTGACTGCATTCAGAAGGCGCAAAGGGGCCCTCGTGGCCGAGTGGGAGACGGTAGGGGGAGACTGAGGTTCGACACAGCGGGGGGAATGGTTCCATGAGGGGCCTTGGTGGCCATGGGAGGGATTCAGGTGTTATTCTAACAGCCAAGCTGAGCGGAGAAGGTCTCTTGGACAAGGAGAGTGGGGGGTCAAGAGAGGAAGCAAGGAGACCCCCTAGGCGGCTCTTGCCTTTCCTTGTCCCAGGGAGCTTTGGAAGTGTTTGGACTCTGATGGGGTGTTGGAGATGGACCAAAGGACAGAGCCTCCATTTGAGTCTGTCAGAATGGGGGTGGGGGAGCTTTATGAGCTTTGGTTGTGCATCCATAGGGTCCTGTAAGATGTCAAACAATTGGCGAAGACACAAAATTCACTGGGCTAGTCAGAGGCTCGGAGGGCAAATAGTTCTGCCAACCAAGGCGGCGAGAGCAGAAATCCCCGCGTGGCCTTTGGTGAGCCTTCCAGTAAAAAGAGATTTCTCCTTTAGCTAAAACCATCCCTCTAGGTGGGAAGGTGTGGCTTCTGACAGCCTTATTAGTTTAAAGGCTTTTCTCTCTCCCATCGGGCCAGATCACCCAAAGGTGGTGTAATGAAAATGTCCTTCTCCATCAGGTCAGTGTGGTCTGACCCCTAGTGGGCATGCCGCTAACTGCATTGCTGACAGAAGTCGCAGGGCCAGCAGGGGGTAGGGTGTCTGGTGGTCCCCTCTCATTCAACAGCCTCTTAGAAGGCCACCTGGACGAGTGATGGTGGCTTAGCTTGTTAGGGGACACTAGAACAAAATGCCACAGACTGAGTGGCTTATAAGTAACAGACATGGGGGGCCTGGGTGGCTCAGTCAGTTAAGCGTCCGACTTCAGCTCAGGTTACGATCTCGCAGTTCAGGAGTTCGAGCCCCGCGTCGCCCTCTGTGCTGACAACTCAGCCTGGAGCCTCTTCAGATTCTGTGTCTCCTTCTTTCTCTGCCCCTCCCCCGTTCGCAGCCTGTCTCTCTCTCTCTCTCTCTCTCAAAAATAAAATAAACATAAAAAATTAAATAAATAAGCAACAGACATTTATTCCTCACCATTCCAGAGGCCAGCATGGGTGACAGCCCTCTTCTGGAATGCAGACTTCTCGCTGTGTCCTGAAGCCATGGCAGGGATGGGGAGCTGGGGCGGGGGGCTCTTTCATAAGGGCACTGGTCCCAGCCAGAGGGCTCCATCCTTGACCTAAATACCCCCTAAAGTCCTCATCTGCTAATACCATCACCTTCAGGGGTTAAGATGTCGGCATGCAAAATTGGGGGGACCACAAACGCCCAGACCGTGGCAGATGGTGGGAAGGAAAAGGGCTGTGCCAGACTGTTCACCCAGGCTCGTATTATTCTCTTAGTCCCGAAAGAAAGAAATCGACCTGAGGCACCAGTTCATTTGGGAATGTATATCAGAGGTCATTTTCTAGCCCTAACAGTTAGGTCTGATAGGTGAAATTTGTTTCTATTAGCTGGGTCATCATCGATGCTGTAAATAATTTATAATGAGCGTGTTCATTAAATGCTTATCTAACACCTAACTGAAGCCGTATGGTCATTAATTTCAAGTAATATTACTAGAGATTTGCACCATTACAAATGAATGAAGACTTTTATTAAAATAAAATTAGTTCCTGTTGTAGAAATATTAATGTAGCATATCCCATTACCATCCCCTTTTTGCAAGACTGTTTTTGCTTTACTGAGAAGGCAAAGCGGCACTTTGAACCAGTAATTATAGGTGCTTTGGCTTGTCGGCAGTGGTCCACTGGTTCCCTAGAATAAAAGCTAACTAGAAACTTAGAGGAGTTCTCAAAAAATGCTCTGTGAGTTTCCCAGCAGCAAATATATTTCCATACGGTAATAGGAAAGAATACCGCTTTATCTGTTGTCTGAAAGATGAATGCATATTTGATTCTTTTTAATGTTTATTGATTTTTGAGGGGGGGGAGGGGCCGAGGAGGGGGTGTGGGGAAACAGAGGATCCGAAGCGGGCTCTGTGCTGACAGCAGCATACAGCCCGAAGCGAGGCTTGTACTCGTGAATCAGGAGATCCTGACCTGAGCCAAAGTCGGATGCCCGACCACCTGAGCCACCCAGGCACCCCTGTGTATTAGGTTGCTAACGCTTTGCCCAAAGGCTAAGTCCGAACATATTAATCATCAAAAAAATGACTCTTCTCTAGTGAATAAACTCACCTTCCTTAAAACAGATGCCCACTTAAGATTTGTGATACAGACATGACTTTCTTTTAATAACAGGAAATATTCCGAGAGCCCTAAAAGGAGTTTGAGTGGTGGCTTTGATTTGTCTCTATCAGTGACGACTGATCGCACCTTAGCTACATACACGAGAGTCCCTGGGGAGCTCTAAAATCGTCCAGACCCGGGCCGCCCTGACCAGCTGCAGTCTCAGGGACTGGGAACCGCCTGGAAAGAATTGCCCGGGAAGCTCCCCCAGGTGATTCTAATGGGGAGTCCAGATTGGGGACCGTTGTCCTACCTGGAAGGGGTTTTGCCTGACCGGAGGCGTTGTTGGGCCATGAAAAGATCCTTGAGTAATTGGCCGCTGGGTTCCATTTTGAGCCAGATCTGTGCCTCCATTGCCTCATGTCTAAACCAGAAGTCAGGCTCGTGGTCTGACGCCTCCCTTCTCTGAGTGGTGTTTGACCTCCTAGCTGGAAAGCAGGGTGATTGGCTGTCTGCCCTAGAGCCCTAGCCTTTGGGAGGCGACACGCGGGATCGGGGCGTGGGCTTTAACCTGGGGTTGCCTCCCTTCGCCTCCGTGCGCCTCCCTTTCCGCGGCTGCTCAGTCTCCAGATGTCACATGCTGGACTTGTCTTCCCAGAACCGATTTTTGTAGACAGGATACCATTCAATAGGAATTGGATGATGGAGATGGTTTTGGTGTCCGTGTCCGGGGTAGCATGGCTGATGCTACTTGGGGGCTGACTTCTGCTCCCAAGACTGTGGGCCCTTGGCCGTGTTTCTGCCTCTTCCTGTTACAAGTCAGTCTGTGGCAGCGTGTCGTGAGATGTGACATTCCAGCTGGACAGTGGCAGTCGGCTTCCTCTGCAGTGTCAAATCCAGGCATTCTCAGGCCATTTTTAGCCTCACCCGAGTGTCATAGGCATGTGGTTTCTCAAACTTGAACCATGAGTAAAACGGCCCCGACACCCACCCCCAAAGAGTAGAGAGATGGTAAACCAATATGGTATGGTTTAATTTCTTTGGAAATGTTCAGCATGTTCTATGTTAAAAACAAAAAACAAAAAACAAAAAAAGCCCACAAAAACCCCAACCGTGTGTTTCATCCGTGCCAAGTTTATTTTAGAATTTATTCACTATATCCCTAATTTTAGAATTTCTGACTCTTACATAAATCAAATGATTTTTTATATCCGTGAGGTTCCTTGGGTCCCTCCCCATCACTCGTCGTGGGAGCAAGCGTGTGGGTCGCTTTCAGCTCTGTCCCCTACCACCGGGCACTCAGCAGCGGTAGCATCCGCTGTCACTGCCCTGCAGCCGGGACTTTCCGGGCCCCAGGACAGTCCCAAAAGGGAACAAAACACAAACCGGCCTCGTGAGAGAACAGAGTAGCTAAAGCAGAAGCTGCTGGAGTCTGATTCCTGTGTCCATATTTCAGGTTGTGTTCGTTGCCTCTTGACTTTTGAAAAAGGTCCTCAGACAGTCCAGTCCACGCTTGTCATCCCTGCCGCCGAGGGGACCCGTTTGCCGGGCTGCGTGACTGCATCACTCCTGGGGGGCAGCAGCCAGCTGTGCACACACAGCAGTGTCGCACATCAGTGTGCGCATTGAGGGTGGCAGCGGAGATAGGCCCCCGCGGCCCGCATTTTCGGTGCCGATCGTCAGGACCCCTTTCGAGGGCTGGGGGGGGCGGGGGGGCGAGTGCCAGTCATTTGAAATATAATTCGGTTGTGACAGCGAACTTTTTTCTTTTTCTTTTCTTTTCTTTTTTTTTTTAATGTTTATTTTTGAGAGAGCGTGTGAGTGGGGGAGGGGCAGAGAGAGAGGGAGACAGAATCCGAAGCGGGCTCCAGGCTCCGAGCCGTCAGCACAGAGCCCGATGCGGGACTCGAACCCACGAACCGCGAGATCATGACCTGAGCCGAAGTCGGACGCTCAACCGACTGAGCCACCCAGGCACCCCTACTTATGTTTTTTTAATGTCAAAAGATTTGATGGGGTTTAATATGCTCCCCTCCCCACTGAAGTGTGCGTGAGAAGAGACAGTGCCGCCTGCTAGCAGAGGGCATGGGTCTGAAGCAAACCTTCACCACGCGGGTCCACAGTGGGATGAGGATGCTATTTCTCCCACCGTGCCTTAGTTTCCCCACCTGTAAAGTGGGGGTGGTGACAGTACGTGTTACGATGTACATAAAATGCTTATCACTGACTAGGACGGAGTAAACATAACCACCTGCGTTGGTATATCAGTGATCTACAGCTGTGCAACAAACCAACTCAAAACATGGTCGTTTCTTTAGAGAGAGTTGGGGAGCGGCAGAGAGAGGGAGAGAGAGAGAATCCCAAGCAGGCTCCTCGGTGTCAGCACCGAGCCCGACGTGAGGCTCGAGCCCACGAACCGTGATCTTGACCTGAGCCGAAAGCAAGAGTCCGACGCTTCACCCACCGAGCCGCCCAGGCGCCCCAAGACATAGCGCTTGAAAACAATACATTTCATTATCCCACGGTTTCTGAGGGTCAGGATTCCAGGGATGGCTTTGCTTGGCGCCTCTCCCTCCAGGTCGGCCTCCTCCGAAGGCCACGCAGAAGGAGTGTCTGCTTCCAGCCTCCCTCACGTGGTTGGCCGCAGGATTGCCTTTCTGGGGGGCTCCTGGGCTGAGGGCCTCACCTCCTTGGTGGCTGTTGGCCAGAGGCCTCCCCGGTCTCCTTGCCACGTGGGCGTCTCCACAGGGCACCTCCCGGCCTGGCAGCTGGCTTCCCTCGAGCGAGCGAGGAAGGGCACGTGACAGGCGGGGGATCGGGAGTCCTAACCTCAGAGCGGAGGGAACCCCACCACTTTTGCTCTGCTCTGTGGGTGAGAAGTGAGGCCGTGCCAGGGGCAGGGGGCGCCCACCAGGGTGGGACTCCCGGGAGGTGGGGGTCCCTGGGCCATCTCAGGCTGCCTGCCGCGGGAGCTCATCTGTTAGGACACCGTTTTCTTTGTAAACTCTTCTGACTTCTTGGAGCAGCTAACCCTCAAGTGCTTATGAAGGTTTTTTCTAATCTTTTTTTTTTTTTTTTTTTAAGCTTCAACCCTATAAAAGTTCTTTTCTCCACTGTTTTAGGTGGCACCACTGAACATAAAATACCCCATTGATAGGATTATAGCTAGGTTATTAGGTTTCTACAGTATCAAAAGCTGTTAGCCACTCCGTTTCTGAAAGGAGAGCTCGGGAAACTGGACCCATTGACGTTGGGAAGGGTCAGGACAGTATTTTTCCTTTCGGTGCTAATTTCAGCAGGTGTGGGGTGAAACTCCTGTGTTAGTCCTAATCGACGCCATAGGAACAAGTATTTGAGGCTGGGCTGAATTCAGATTTAAAAAATGAAAGTGTCGGTTAATTCAGATTAGCCGAGTTTGGATTTGTTTTCAGTCAACGTAACAGTAGCGTGTTTTCCTTCCCCCCTTTATGTGTTTTTGTTAAACTTCCTGCTTTATTTTATTTATTTACTAAGTTTATTTCTGAGAGAGAGAGAGAGAGAGAGAGAGAGAGAGCGCGCGCGCGTGTGTGTGTGTGTGTGTGTGTGTGTGTGTGTGTGAGAGAGCTGGGGAGGGGCAGGGGGAGAGAGAGAATCCCATCCCATGCAGGCTCCACGTGGTCAGTGCAGAACCCAACACAGGGCTCAAACTCACGAACTATAAGGTCATGACCTGAGCCGAAATCACACGCAAGGGGCAGGGGGGCTTAACTGATCAGGAGTCTGATGCTTAACTGACTGAGCCACCCAGGCGCCTCTCTGCTTTATTTTATTTTATTTTATTTTAATTTTTTTTTCAACGTTTATTTATTTTTGGGACAGAGAGAGACAGAGCATGAACGGGGAGGGGCAGAGAGAGAGGGAGACACAGAATCAGAAACAGGCTCCAGGCTCTGAGCCATCAGCCCAGAGCCCGACGTGGGGCTCGAACTCCCGGACCGCGAGATCGTGACCTGGCTGAAGTCGGACGCTTAACCGACTGTGCCACCCAGGCGCCCCTCTGCTTTATTTTAAAGATGATAAAGTAGTTCCCATTCATTACGGTGAAGTTTTTTATGTGTAATATATTTTTCATCTTCTTATAAGAACTCTGCGCAATAGGTACAATAACATCCCCATTGCACAGATGTGGAGACCGAGGCCAGCAGAGGCCAAGTAGCCTGTCCTAGGTCGCATAGCCAGGAAGTGCTGGTCCTCTGATTCAAGCCTCGTTTTGGCAACCTCCAGAGCTTGGGCCCTCGTCATCTTACAGAGTACAGCTCCGCACATGAATTTTTCATGTCTTTCACATCTTATTGAAACCCCAGGGCTGCTCGGTGAAGAAAGTATTTTTATCCACAGGAAAACGGAGGTTCAGATGAGTTACAGCTCTGTTACTCCTTCAGCCATTTATTTATACTTAACGGTGTATCCAAGTGCTCTTGGTATATCAGTGACAGCCATAGTGATGTTCTTGTGTTCAAGCAGAAGGCAGGGCCTGGGCGCTGGAGCCCTGGAGCCAGAAAGACCTGGATTTGAACCTTGGCTCCATCACTTCATTCATTCATTCGTTCGTTCGTCTGTTTGTTCATTCATTCGTTCATCCATTCATTCAACAAACGTTTACTGGATGCCTATTCTGAGCCCTGTGCTGGTTTCAGGACCAGTCCTGGGACCCCAGGTGAGTCTCCCACCCGCCCCAAGGCCCCGCCTCCTTGGTTGCAGAATGAAGACAGTCATCCCCACCCCACAGTCATGGTGACATCAGCATGAGGGGGCGCAGCCCTAGACAGCCTTTGGTGAGTGACAGACACCAACCATCCCCACCTTCATGGGGCTCACAGGTTAGCAGCAAAGACGCAGAATTAACTTTTGATTCCTGTGTGTTATGGTCAGTTGGTCAACGTAACCAAAGCACTTGGTAGATCCATAAAAAACCACATGTCGTTGGGCAAGTTATTTAACCAAACCTCAGTCGCTTCCTCTATAAAGTGAGCAGGTTGAATTGGATAATGTCTGTGAGGCCATTTCTGGCTCTCGAAACGATATGGGTGGCTTTACACTCTTACATCAGTGGCACATGGTTAGAACAGGGCCCATTTGCCCTTTGCTCCCCAGCACGCCCACATGTTAAAATCAGACTTTTCCAAGCAGGAAGTTGCTCAAGAAGGGAACTTCTCTAGTGTGAATGTAGTTCTCTTCCATCCGGCTCTCCCACCTGTAGGGGAGGCAGAACCTGACCTCTGCTCATCCTGGGTTTTCGGCTGTGGCTCTTTAACAAAAAGACAGATTAATAAGAGAAAAAACAGACCGTTATTACTGGGTGCCGTGCATGTCACAAGGGAGAAACCTCAGCGAAATGGAACTCGGCTTATCAATCCTCTTGAACAAAGAACGACATACTTGCAGTGGAACGACAGGACGGAGGAAGGCCATTTCAGGCTTCCAAGGGCAGCTGACTGTGGAAAGGTAAAGATGTGGGAGGAGTAAGGTTCCTCTGGTGTCTTCTCTGGGCTGATAAAGAGTCTGGAGTTGTCTCCAGTAAAAGGAGACTTTACATGCTGCCTTTAGGCAGAAAAAGAGGGAGGAGATAGAACTTAATTGCCTTCAGCTCAAAATAACTTTCATGTCAAAGAGGGAGACTTGGGGGGGGTGACATATTCTGCTTCCTTCACACCCATACCCGAGTCCTACACTGGTCAGTGAGAGGCCTGTCTGCGGGTTTGTAGCTGCAGAGGACGTGAATTTCAGTCACTTAGAAATTTACATGGGGCTGATGTGAAAGAAACCTGTGTCAGAGAGCGTTTAACTGACCGCAGCATTGATTCTGTCCGTCCAGCATTGGAGGGTCTGCCAAAGAGAGCCTCACAGGGCCGGACCGCTTATGTGAAATGTTTGTTCTTACAGTCTCTTGCTTACTTGGGACTTTTCCAAATCTCCTGATGGCTATTACTTATTGACAGGTGACAGTATGTCCCATTTGCACGTCTGATTTATGCCCGTCGTCCCGGGAAAGTTATCAGTCGTACCCCTTTGACTCTTAAGTTTGGATGATAAAGTACAAACTTAGTAGTTGTACAATTAATGATAAGCAAGCACCCTGTTTATGAAGCACCATTTGTTCCAGATATTTTATGCACATCATTTATTTTTTTTTTTTTAAGTTTATTTGTTTATTTTGAGAGAGAGCTAGGGAGAGAGAATGGATCCCAAGAAGGCTCCACACTGTCAGTGCAGAGCCCGACGCGGGGCTCGAGCTCACAAACCATGAGATCATGTCCTGAGCCCAGGTGAGGCGCTTAACCGACTGAGCCCCCCCGGGGTACCCAGCACATCATTTAATCCTTCTTACAACCTTCTAAGAAAAATACTATCTTTGCCTCTTTTGTAGAAGAAGGCTTCTTCCCCCTTTGCAAAACTACTCAGCACATAGAATCCCGCCGCAACTGGGCCTCTGACCGTGGGCACTCTCGCAGAACCAGGGCAGGAAGGGCCCCTCAGCCCACACCCTGCTTTTCTCTGAGGAGGAATCAAGGCTCAGAGAGGGGATGATGTCTCCTCAGGGGTGCTCCCGGGACATTGGCTGGAACTAGAACAGGTCTCCTTCCCCCTACCCTCCGCCTTTTGTACTGCCCGTGTAATTCCCCGGAAGTAACGTCCTCCCCTCTCCCACCCCCGCCCCACCCAAAGAACCCAGAGCGCATGAATAATGAGGACAGCTAGAGACAAGTCAGCCAGGACAGGCAAAACTGTCCCAGTGCCACCGTTAGGGGGCTGCCACAGAGCAGGGTATCCGGGCCCCCTCCTGGCCCGAGAGGCAGAGAGCTTTGCCCCTGAGCCAGTCCCATGCTGTTCAAAACACCGGCACTGGCCACCAGGGGGAAGTAACTTCGCGTATGTTCTGCGATGGAGCCTGTCTGTTGACTTAGACTTTAATTCAGGCATCAGGACAGAAAGTGCATTTTCAGCAGGAAGAAGTCACGCCTGTACCGCAAAAGAAGCTATTTAAAGATTAGTGTGTAGTTGAAACTTTCACGTGGAGGGACCGCCTCCCCTGCCCACAGAAGACCAAGGGAGTGAGAGCCACCTCCCGAGTGGCCCCTTCCCTGCCGCCGGGCCATGCCGGGCCTTTGGTGGGAACAGGAAGCACAGGGGCATGTGGTCCTCCTACTCCAGCCATGCCTGGTTCGAGTTTGGCACTCCCTCTGCCTCAGGCTCCGGTTTGAGGTTTGTCGGGACTATGACTCCAATTATCAGCGGAGGGGCACCTGGGTGGCTCAGTCGGTTAAGTGTCGGACTCTTGGTCTCAGCTCAGTTCATGATCTCACGGTTTGTGGGATCGAACCCTGCATCGGGCTCTGTGCTGACAGTGTGGAGCCTGCTTGGGATTCTCTCTCTCCCTCACTCTCTCTACCCCCCTGTACTCTCTGTCTCTCTCAAAATAAATAAATAAACTTAAAAAAATAATAGTTAAAACAATCATCAACAAAGGGGCACCCGGGTGGCTCAGTCGGTTGAGCCTCTGACTCTTGATTTCAGCTCAGGTCACGATCTCAGGGTTTGTGGGATCGAGGCCCGCATCAGGCTCCTTGCTGACAGTGTAGAGCCTGCTTGGGATTCTCTCTCTCCCTTTCTCTCTGGACCTCCCCCACATGCACGTTCTTGCACACGTGCTCTCTCTCTCTGTCTCAAAATAAACATTCGAGCTATCAGCATAAAGAAATACAAAGGGAACTCATTCCGATGAATCGGACCCCATTTCAGAGATAATGGGAATTTTCTGAGCTGGCTTCCGATTTTAGGGTACCACATAGACTACTTACAAAAGTAAAGCGTGTGCTGCCAGATCGGTCTCCAGACCTGTGCAGCGGGAAGTGTTCTCTCACATGGGAGCCCCTGTCCTGGGGTGAACGTAGCCTTCAAACTCAGCCCCCTGTTGATCCTGACACAGGATTTCCAGACTGTTTTTATTTTTAAAATCAATCCTGAAGTGGTGTATTTCTTTGAAACGGTCAATAAACTTGCAGGGGACTAACACTTTGACCCTAATTTGCTCTGTTTTGTCAAATATTTATTCCTGACACGTACTGGGAAATAACTGCTCGTCGGCAGAATACTTTGTAGCCTCCCCGTTTGGAGCATTTTCAGTTCTGTAGAGCAAGTTGGGGAAAATGACCTGGTCCTCCACGTGGTGAGCCTGCCTGAGACGGTGGCGTGAGTGAGGTGGGGTGGGAGGGAGAGACATTGTATGGGGGGGATGACTCCCCGCATTTGCCGGGGGGGGGGGGGGTGCGTCGTGCAGAGGACAGAACGGGGCGGTGCATGCCTCAGTAGCGGCTTAGTCACCTCGAGGGCTGTGGCCGAGATTCCAAGCTTCATCTTCAGTCTGTAAAAGGAGGGCGAGGGGGTGCGTTCACCTTTCCTGGATGCGGTGAGGTGTTAAATACAGCACCGCAGTGTCTGTGCTAGTATCTGAAGGCACGAGATACTCCAAAAGTATTTGTTTTGTCTTTATCAACGACCCCACTTTAACGGCCATGATTATATTACTGGATGATGATTCGTGTTGGGCTGCCATTTAATTTGTTTGTTAACTCATTCCCTTTTCATTTATTTCCGTTTCCTCCTTCGTTTTCTCTACTAGATAGCACAGGGGCCACACTGGCAGGATCACCTGGTGGCAGGTTCCTTTGCTGCTTGGTATTAATCTTAAGTCTTACGGCTCCGCTGAAAGTGGAAAGGTGCAGGCGTGTGCGCCTGGAAGATCCTTAAGTGCCATTTGTTACGGGCACATGCCTGCCTTGCTTTAGAGTCCTGAATGCTTAAAGGTGTTATGATGTTGGGAATAGGAGGGTGGGTCCCAAAGCCAAGTCAGCCTGAGTTCAAATCCCAGCTCTGCCAGCAACTGGCTGTGTGACCGACCTTGGGCGAGTGACTTTTTTGTGCTTTGGTGTCTTTAAGTAGGCCTCACTCCCAGCCCAGAGCCCGGTGCGGGCCTTGAACTCATGACCCTGAGATCAAGACCTGAGCTGAGATCAAGAGTTGAAGAACGCTTAACCAACTGAGCCACCCAAGCATCCCTGGTCTCTTTGTTTTTAAAATGGGTAATCAAAGTACCTACCTCCCGGGGTTGTGAATATAGGGAATAAGGGCAGGTCACCCCAAAATGTGCCACTTTGGCATACTGACTATTTTTAAAAAAGGTTACTTAAGAGACGGCCTGTGCAAGAAGACACTCAGACCGCCCTCTGCCCCCGTGAAGGCAAGATATCATCCTCCCATGCAGAAGGTACCCTCCCTGTACTAGGAGGTAAAGAGAAGAGACATCCTTATCATCAGAGAGAAATTCGGGGCTGAGAAAGCTGTACAAATAACCCTGTTACTTTTTACTAACTTATGACCCTAGTCCAAATGCTGATTAGAATTCCTTACTAATTAGAGGCGACTGGGTGGCTCAGTCGGTTGAGCATCCGACTTCAGCTCAGGTCGTGATCTCATGGGTTTGTGGGTTTGAGCCCCATGTTGGGCTCTGTGCTGACAGCTCAGGGCCTGGAGCCTGCTTCCGATTCTGTCTCCCTCTCTCTCTGCCCCTCCCCTGCTCACACTCTCTCCCTTTCTCTCACAAAAATAAAAAAAAAAAAGAATTCCTTACTAATTGAAGCTCCCAAAAGTTAAGTTTTTCTTTGTCCTGTCAATTCCTTACAGATGTATTGTTTCTTTGTCTAAAAAGTATGAAAACTATATGCCTTGGTCATTTCTCTGGGTCTCAATTTCACTATTGGGTCTCCATGCACACATAATAAAACTTCTCCTGTTAATCTGTCTCAGGTCAAAGTAATTTTTGGTCCGGCTGGAAGACTTTAAAGGGTAGAGGAAGAATTCTTCCTTCCCTAAATAAGGATAAATATAAATTGTTAACCTTAAAAATAAGACTCCATATTATATGTCAAGCGTACTTCAATTAAAAAAAAAAATAAACAGTGGTGTCCAGGTAACTAAAAATAATAAAATTAAAAAGAAAATAATGTAAATGAAATAAATTAAATAAAGCTGTTAGTTATTTTACCAACAAAAATGCGTTAATTCCGGAATAACAGAATTGCAATTCCAGAGAAGCAAACTAAGGCTAAACCACAGCCAAGCCTGGAGAACAAAGGAGAAGAATGTTCTTTCATAAAGGGGAGGTTGGGAGGGCTGTGTAAACAAAAAAGCCATTGGCCTAAACCAATGGGGAATTCAAGTATTGTGGCTTCTCATTGGCTGAGCTGTTGCTGGGGCAGGAGAAACCCTTTCTTCCTCCTATTGGCTGTGATCAAGTAGTATCCTTGTGCAAGGTTCCTCCCTCCCTCCATTTGATGGGAGGTAAGGTGTTAGCACTCCCCCTTCTGGCCTCCCATTTTGGTGAGGTTTCCCTTGATTAATTTTCACAAAATAAAGAGCTAAGAATAACACCAGGCTCAAAGTAAGTGTTTGGTACATGCTAGCAATTTTATTAAAACTAGTCTTAAAATTTAAATACTACAGTGTCTGAGTCGCTCACTACTATTTATCCTGTGCCTAGGACAGTGCCTGCCACACAGTAGGCACTTAATAAATATTAAGTACGGCGGTAGAAATAAAACACTAACATAAAAATGAAAGTATTGCTCTTTTAAGTCCATTAAATACTAAGCCTTATTTTCCCAGGAGGTTCCCGCACATGGGAGCATGTGTATGAGATTAACTGGCTGAGGTGCTGTTCAACATTAGGAACACTGCAGCAGGATGTGTCACACCAGGAGGCTAGCATGGCCTGTCATCACTTGTAAAAGCTTAGATCAAGTATGCTTTAACATGAAATGAACTCTGCTACAAAGTTGAAAACAACTTAAGAAACAAAACGCTGTGGGGCACCTGGGTGGCTCAGTCGATGAAGCCTCTGACTCTTGATCTCGGCTCAGGTCATGATCTCACCGTTTGTGGGATCGAGCCCCATGTGCGGCTCTGTGCTGACAATGTGGAGCCTGCTTGGGATTCTCAGTCTCCCTCTCACTCTCCCTCTCCCCTTCTCTCTCTCTCAAAATAAATAAATAAACAACAGCAACAAAAAAAACCCCGAAACACTGTAAAAACAAATCTCAAGACAATGGATGTAAAAATCCATGAGCCCTAAAGCATAAAATCATTAATGCTGATGATGAGAAATCCTAGGGGCGTCTGGGGAGTTCAGTCAGTTAAGTGTCTGACTTCGGCCCAGGTCATGATCTCGCGGTTTGTGGGTTCGAGCCCCGCGTCGGGCTCTGTGCTGACAGCTCAGAGCCTGGAGCCTGCTTGGGATTCTGTGTCTCCCTCTCTCTCTGCCCCTCCCCTGCTCACTCTCTGTCTCTCTCTGCTCTTAAAACTAAATAAACGTTAAAAAAAAAAATCCTAGACTTCCCAGCACAATTTTTATTCTTATTTTTATTATTTAAAAAAATTATTTTTAGACATTTATCAATAAATGTCCGAATTCGGAGTGACAGATTCCAAAGCAGGCTCCAGGCTTTGAGCTGTCAGTACAGAGCCCAACAAGGGGCTCGAACTCCCGAACCGTTGAGATCGTGACTAAGCCGAAGTCGGATGCTTAACCGACTAAGCCACCCAGACGCCCCTTTCCAGCACAATTTTAAAAAAAAAATTCTGTAATTGAAAAGTAAATACCATGTTTGCTAGGGAGTCTTTCACTCTCTCTTGCCCTCCCTCTCTTCTTTCCTTATATCCTTTCTTTTTCTCTCCCTCTTGTCTCTTTCACTGTTCTTAGAATGCCTTTTAGGAGACACATCTTTTCAGAAATTCACTGTCATCTGCTAAATCTCCACTTACTGCACCAGCCAGACTCTAGCACCCTTGATAGAAGGTGGCTGGTCATTCTCTGCCAAATCTTGTCCCTAAGAGGGCAAAATCAACTTGTGATCTTATCTCTGAATGCTGCCCTGGTTTCCATTACTTCGTGCCAGGAAAGATGACCTTCCTTAATGAGATGCATGCTGTCTGCTTAGTACTCAGCGGCCTGCTGTGCTTTTAATTAAATGAACCAATCTTTAAAAGCTTTATGGTTAGCCCCACAGCAGCCTGTCACCCCGCAGTCTGTCCCCGGTTACAGTAATTCCAGATGGTTACATCATAGGGTGGCACCAGTAGGGGCTGAAGGTTGGACTTTAGCACTGTATGATCTGGGCTCATACTTCTTAGAGCCGGTTCTCTGTGCTTTGGGCCCAGGATAACTCACCCCTTAACCTTCTTGCCAGACAGCACTGCCATTCTAAGCTGGCTTTAGCAAAGAGTTTACGCACCATTGCGCTAGGTCCACAGCGTGCTGGTGTAACAGTATCTAATGGCATTAGGGAGAACTTTCTGAAGAGCACAACTCATAACACATTTCTGAGTACCAACCATGGGTTTTTTCATTCGTCTAGATTGCTATTTGATCTGAAGAATACTTCATTATAGAACTAATACTTGGCCATAAAAATAAAGTACTTACTGAAAATTCCCCATCCTCTTCTCGCAACCTGTTTCTTAAAGATAGCCTCTGTTAAGTTTTATGTATACTGTTTCATGCATGTTCTATGCATGCATCGATGTGTATGTGGTGTAGATAAAGAGATAAATGCACTTAGATATATACCACGTATATATATTCATGCAATGTCATACTATACGCTCTTTTGCTACTTGCCTTTTTAAAATACTGTGGCTATCTTTCCAATAGACTGCATTTCTTTTGATGGCTCCCTGGCATTTCAGTATAAGAATATAACATTTAAAAAAAAAAAAAAAAGAATATAACATTTAACCACAATTCCTACTGATAGACATTTAGGTTGTTCGTGGGTTTTTCCCCCCATATAAACATTCTTGCAAGCAGCTCCTTATACATATATCTTTGTTTACTTGTGCAAATGTGTGTATTACATTTCTAGAAGTGGAATTTCTGAGTCAGAGGGTTTAGTGATTTTGCGTCTCAATAGATGCTGCCCGCTTGCTCTCGAAAATGTTTACACTCCTGTATATTAACCCCTACACTGCATCAAACTTCCTCTTTCCCCACATTCTTGCCAACAAAAGGGATTCTAAAGCATTTTAGATCACTGCCAAGATCGTCGTTCAGAGGTGCAAAATAGTATCTCTTTGTTTGAACCGGTTTTTCCTAAAGTAGGAACAGGGTTGATCATCTTTTATGCTTCTCGAACTCTTGTTGGGTTGTTGTTGTTGTTGTTCCTGTGAGTTGATTGTTTATATCTTTTTGCTACTTTTCTGGTAAGTTTGTGGACTTAAGAGTTTGTAAGAATTTCCTGTATATTAAAGAAATTGGTATTTTATCACGTATATTGCAGACATTTCCCCCAGTTTGCCATTTGAATGTATGTGGGTTTTATCCCACAGAAATGTTTACTCTTTTTATTTGTAGTTCCGATGTGGAACTTTTTTTTGCCTTCCAGTCTTCTGGGTTTGTCTCATACCTACAAAGTCCTTTCCTGGGCTTTGTATATATTTGTATATATTTTTGGTATATATTCCTGGGCTTTTATATATATATATATATATATATATATATATATATATTTATATATATATATATATTTATATATATATATATTTTTGGTATATATTCCTGGGCTTATATATATATATATATATATATTTATATATATATATATATATATATATATATTCTGATGTTTGCCATTAATTCATTGGGTATTTTGGTATAAGGAGTAAGGCAGATTTCTGGTTTTCTTTTTGCATGTTACCTGTGCATTCCAAATCCCACAGATTTGAAATACACGCCGGTATTAATCAGGGTGTTAATCTTTTTTTCCCATTTCTGAACCTATTTCATGCTACTTTAGTGGCGTGGCCTAACATGTTAGCCTTCTTTAACAGTTATGGGGTCTAATTCTCCCCCATTCTTCTCTCTCAGAGTTTAATTTTCCAGCCAGTTTCATTTTTTTTTTCTTAATTTTTATTTTTGAGAAAGTGTGTGTGTGCAAGCAAGCAGGAGAGAGGGGAGAGAGACTCTCAAGGGGGCTCCATGCTCAGCGTGGAACCTGACGTGGGGCTCGATCCCATGACCCTGGGATCGTGACCTGAGCCGAAATCAAGAGTCCAGTGCTCAAGGGGCACCTGGGTGGCTCAGTCTGTTGAACGTCCGACTCCGGCTCAGGTCATGATCTCACGGTTTGTGAATTCAAGTCCCACGTCGGGTTCTGTGCTGACAGCCCAGTGCTGAATGCCTCAGATTCTGGGTCTCCCGCTCTCTGCCCCTCCCCTGCTCATGCTCTGTCTCTCTCTCTTTCTCTCTCAAAAATAAATAAACATAAAAAAAAAAAAGAGTCCGATGCTCAGTTGACTGAGCCACCCAGACTCCTCAAACTCAGCATTTTTTATAAAACAATGGACTCTTATTATTTTATTTTGTTTTGGTTTTTAAACGTTTATTATTTTTGAGACAGAGAGAGAGAATGCGTGCACACAAGTGGGTGAGAAGCGGTGGGTGGGGGGGGGGGCGGGGGGGTGGCACAGAGGATCCCAAGCAGGTTCTGTGCTGACAGCAGAGAGCCCAGTGCGGGGCTCGAAGTCAGGAATGGCGAGATCATGACCTGAGCCAAAGTCGGACACTTAACTGACTGAGCCACCCAGGCGCCCCTCAGCACCTTTTAAATGACAGTATCTCATTTACGTAGCTCGGTCAAAACTTGCCATTTTGCTCAACCGGCTGAGCCACCCAGGTGCCCCTCGTTTGCTTATTCTTCGTAAACTTCAGAATCATTCATTCTGTCACGTTCAAACTCTCCTCCACCCCCTACAAAGAATGGAACAAGAAGTGCAACAAGCAAGCCTGTTAGGATTTGGAGTGAGATTGCTTTGGGCTTACAGTTATTTAAGTGAATGTTCGCATTGGGAATGTTACGTTTCTATAATGTTCTACCTATTTGGGCCACCTTTTTGCCACCAATAGAGATTTGACATTTTCTTCATGTAGATCCTGTCTGTTGTTTGTAGTTTGTATTCATGTTTCAGATTCTTGGGTGTAAATATTTTTTATGCAAACGTAGGAAATGTATTAAAATGCGAGCTCTCTTTTACTATTATACTGACTTCTACTGTCATATAAAGAAAAGTGTTGTTTCTATGGATTAACTTTGTAACTAACCACCACACTGAGCCTCTTACTGTTTCTAACGGGTTCAGTTGATTCTTTTGTATTTTCCAGCTGTAAAGTCATATCCTCTGAAACTAGTGATAATTTGACACGTGCTTTACAAACTTGTGGCTTAATTTCTTAGCCACGTGGCACTTTAACAATGATCATAGTGGTGTCAGATGGCATCCTTATCTTATCTTGTACCGAACTTTTAAGGGGAGTGTGCTCGCATCTTACCATTGACCATAACCTTGGGATGGCGGTATGGTAGTTTAACTCACCTGCAAGTAACTTTGATGAATACGGTCCTTTCCCGGTCTAAACCTGCTTGTGCACAACAAACACATCCAGCTCTCTTCTTGCTTTGTTTGTTTGTTTGTTTCAATGTTTATTTTTTCATTTTTGAGAGAGAAAGAGAGAGAGAGAGCAGAGGAGAGGCAGAGAGAGAGAATCCCAAGCAGACTCTGCACTGTTGGCCCAGAGCCTGACGCGGGGCTTGCACCCACAAACCGTGAGATCATAACCTGAGCCGAAATCAAGAGTTGGATGCTTAAGTGACTGAGCCATCCAGGTGCCCCAACTTCTCTTGTTGCTTTTAAGTAGACTTGATCCTCCTTTAAAGAAGTGACTGGAAGGATGTTCTATGAACCATATGTCTCTGCCCAGTCTCGACACTGCCCAACCCACCAACTCTGTGTTGATGGAAAGGTTCTTTATCTGTGCTGCCCAGGGCAAGAGACACTGAGCCACTGAGCCTAAGAAATGTGGTGGATACGATTGAGGAGCTGAATTTTTTATTTTATTTTACTTAGATTACTTTAAATTGTCACATGCTATTGAGCGCTCAAAATGTGGCTGGTGCTGCTGAGAAACGGAATTTCTTATCTTCAGTGTAAGTAACTTTAACTGAAATAGCCACACACGGCTTGTGGCCACAGAACCGGGCAGCACGATTCCGCTTTCGTATCGTGAGATAGGATGTGAGCTCTGGAAACCACCTGGTGGCCCCTCGGTGCGCTCAGAGAGGTTGAGATTGCAAGCAGTCTCGAGCGGCAAGTTCATGGCTAACGGCAAAGAGACGCCCAGGCAGGCGCCTCGTTCTCGTCTCAAGCTTTTCCCACTAGGCCTGACCCCCACCTTCCTCCTCACTTCCTGTTTCCCTTCTTGAAGTGACAACGACGTCGTGGGGTGTGCAGACCAACAAGCGGTCGGTGAACGTGCCAGACCCCGCTGACTTCTTCACCGGGTGGGTTGACCCTGAGGCTTGCGCGGTTGGTGAGTTTCAGCTGAGTTTCCCTGCTCTGCTCTGCACGGTTCCCTTGGGGTTCGGGTGGTGCGGTGCTGGAGCCCATCCAAGAGCCCATCCGGGCCCTGCGCCTGGCCTCTCGGCAGGTGGGGTTGAAGGCAGCCCTTGGCACTGTGTTCTAGCATCCTCAGGAGATGCTAGTAACTGTGCCCTCTGGGTCCACATGTATTTTCTAGTCTTCTTCCTTCAAGACTGTGAACATGCGCACTTCCAGCAACACAGCAGCGTGTGGCTCCTACCGTTGTGACTGATCCAAACCGGAAAAGCAATTGCGTCTGCTGAGTTGGGGTGTGGGGGGAGAGAATAAAGAAAGGAGAGCCTTTAGGAAGGTCCTTGGGGGGTGCCTGGGTGGCTCAGTCGGTTAAGCGTCCGACTTCAGCTCAGGTCACGATCTCGCGATCTTGCGGTCCGTGAGTTCGAGCCCCGCGTCGGGCTCTGGGCTCAGAGCCTGGAGCCTGCTTCCGATTCTGTGTCTCCCTGTCTCTCTGCTCCTCCCCCGTACATGCTCTGTCTCTCTCTCTCTGTCTCAAAAGTAAATAAACATTAAAAAAAAAAATTAAAAAAAAAAAAAAAAAACGAAGGCCCTTAGGCCAGGGCTCCAGACCAGGGTGGGTCTCCCGGTGACAGAGAAACCATAGTGGTGCTCACAAGTCACTTGGAATTTTCCTACTTGAGCTGACCCTCCACCTCTCCCCGTGGAGATTTCCTAGGCAGTCACTTTGGGCCACAGCTGGCATTCTCCTGGACTTTCCCTTCCTGCCGGCCACTCGTTCACATGAAGCAGGAGTGACCTTACCCCATGAGGGACTCCTCACTCTTTCTGGCCGAGAGGAAGACCCAGCGCTCACACCCGGAGGTCATTGGTTGGAGCTTAGTGGTGACGGTGCCGAGCGCTTGCCCTGCCACTCCCTCGTCGTGTGACTCTGGGCAACTTGCTCACCCTCTCTGTGCTCACCTTCTCTGTGCCTCGGCTCACTGGCCTGGAAGATGGTAATGGCCACCTCGTGGGTAGGGCCGCCGTGAACATTCCACGAGTCCGTAGCTAGAAGGTGCTCAGAGGGCCCGGCTCCCCAGTATGCCCTCCACAAATGTTAGCTCTCCACACAGGGGACACTCTCCCTGCCCCGAGGGCAGGTGACCTCTAGGCTCCGTCCGCCTCTGCTCCTCGGTGAGAGTCCTCCGTGCAGGCGTATTGAGAGCACTGCCTGGGTACGTGCGGATGGCTGCACCGGTGGCCCCCAGGGAGTCCCCTTTCCTGGCCCGGTCACATGCATGTCTCAGCGGGGCAGAGGGACAGCTGCTTTCTGACAGCAGGGTCCCAGGGCCCTTGGGGCGGCTTGTCCAGCACCAGCGACCCCACTGGAGCTGTCAGGACGCTGGCTCACGGGCCCGTCCGGGCAGCGAGTTGGTCTGGGAAGTGATGCTATCCCAGGGGCCGGTGAAGGAGTTTGCATGTCTGAACCTGTTTGCCAGTTGGGAAGTCAGCTGCCAGGTAGGAAAAGGACCCGCCTCCCGGGAGCAAGCAAAGCCCAGGGGTCTGTTTCTCCCGGTTTCCGCAGTGGCTGAGATGGCAGGGACCACCTGCAGAGCCTGGCCTTTGGACCGTTCCCAGACGCTGGAACTTGTGGCGAATAGACAGCTTGTGTTCACTCTGGCCGAGTCAATAATTTGCGAAAAGGTCAAACTCGGCTTGAGCAGAACACAAAATCACTAGGATTCTAGTCTTTTGCCCCAGGTGCTCTTTTTTTTTTTTTTTTTTTTTTTGTCCCCCATGGTCAGGCAAGACCTTGAAAGGTCTTGGTGTACTTCCTTAGAGCTTAAAAACTAAGTCATTGTCCTCCGGCTTTGGTGACTCTCTTTTCCTGTCCCCGCCCCCGCCGCCAGCACATCCAGAGAAGGGCTGTGGTGACTTTTCCCCAGCCACCCGCTCAGCACCTACTGTGTGCCAGTCCACACAGCAGCTGGCTCCTCTGTGTGTTGTGGCCAAGTAAATGCTTCTAGAGCCTTTGTTCTGTGCCAGGCACTGTTGAACGTGCTTCAAAATATGGACACATCCTGACACACACACACACAGAAAAGCTGCTCTCGTGTCCATTTTATGGATGGACTAACCGAGGCCCCCAGAGGTGAAGTCGCCGGCTCCGTGTTGCACAGCTAAGTTGGGGGCGGGGCAGGATTTGAGCCCAGGCTGTTCTATCCCAGAGCCCAGAGTCCTTGACCACTGCCCCCTGCTGCCTCTTCATTCTGGTCCCCCGTTTAGTTTGATTCCAGCATCCCTGTGAGGTACACACTGTCGTTACGTGTGGCCTGGAAAGTTCCTGTGAAGGCCGGTAGCCGGCCTGGGATTCAGAAGCGATGCCCGTGGGCCCAGATCCGAACACTGCTGCTCCCCGGGCACCCGGCTGCCCAACCATCATTGCCATCCGAGCCCCTGGACTTTGTCTCAGCCCCTGCCCTCACGTTACACCCATCAGGTCAAATGCACCTGACAGACTCTCAGGGGCTCAAGGCTCCCCTTCAAGGGCACCTCTCTGCTCATCTTCATGAAACAGTCTCTTCCAGCTGCGTCTCTGACTGCAAAATCGTTCTGTCTCCCCACGTGCTTGTTTACTGGTTCTGTTTCCTCTGGACGGTTTGTATCCTTTGCCTGATCCAGTGATCGGACTGTCGAGTTTAGGTAGATCTAGTTTCCGACTCAAGGGTCAGGGTCCTCCAGTCTCATCACTCGATACGTAACATTTCAGTACCTTTCCTGTTTTGCCACGATTCTGAAAATAATCACTTGCCTGTCATGCTAAATAATTAGAGCCTAAGAATGCAGATGTCACCCGTCGCCCAGCCCTCCAGCCTCAGAACAAAAAATAAGTGTCAGCTAGCAGTTTTTTCCTACACGGGCGACAGAATTATAAGCATGCCTGGGGCCGTGGTTGCCCAGAGCATGAGCCCCTCCTGTAGTCTGTACACCTGCTGCTTGAGGGCAGGACTCTCCCTGGTGGTCGCCCTGTACCCCGACCTGAGACCTGGTGTGCAGGAGCACTCCATCAGTGTCTGTCCAGGGAATGACAGCAGGCAGCTCACACATATTTGGTGGGAAGGGGGACCCAGGAAGCCAGGAACTAGCCCAGAACTTTCACAAAGAGAATGCCCACAACAATTTTCTTCTGTCTTCTAGACGTTTTACTAAACCTATCTGCTGTTCCGGAAGCTGTGCGTGTCCTTTCTCTGTGCTTGGCTCAGCAGCCAGGGGGCTCCTCACCCCGACCCTGTGGCCCATTGGGACTCCATGCTTCCATCTCTTGGGGACTCACCTATAAAGCTGGCACGGCCGTTTCTATTCGGGCTGCCTCAAGCCCCCTCCCTCGCCTAAGAGAGAGGCCGAGCAGGCTCATCATCCAGGAGCACTTCCCATGCTTAGTATGCGCAAAACAGAGCGGACACACTCGCTCAGTTAGGATCCCATTGACACAGCTCTAAGGGAAGCTCGTGATTCGGGGTGACTGCTCACCCGTGTCATAAACCAAATCTTATTCCTAACCGTTTGATTTATTTTATAATCTGTGACGACACACTTAGAGGATCGGCCGAGGGAGGGTGAGCTGGCATATGGTGAAAGTACGCTGTGCCTTGTCTGGCAGTCGGTCGTAGGTGCTCTGCAGGCTCGTAGCCGGGGGGCCGAGAGGTAATTAGTATCAGGTTGAAACACGGGGCACTGCCAGTGTCTGAGCATTTTTCACCCAAAGACGTTGGCGCTTCACTATTCTGCCCCTGTCCACGACCAGGCTGGCATTGGAGACCATCTCCGTAACTGAGCAAGACTGAAAGCATCATACGAAGTCCTACCGTGTGCAGGCTGGGTCAAGTCCTGGTGTAATCTAGGTGAGGGAAGGTCGATCTCATTTTAGAACGAAGGCCACCGAGGTTTATTCGTGATTCCGCTCAGTGTTGGTGCAGAGCCCATGGGCACGGGTCTTCTGTGTATTGAAGCCCTCGTGACTGCTCAAGGCCCAGCGCCCATCCTCCGGGTCTTTATGTCCCCGCACACTTAGGAGAAACAGCGTTGCAGTCCATTCCCATGTCCTCCTGGAGCTCCACTTAAGTCCAGCCATTGAGGCTTTCCTGTTATTGGAGATTGGCATCTCTGTATTAATCGCTAGAGTACGTAGAAGTTACATAGGAAAATCTGGTCGGGGACAGATGGCCCCAGCCAAGAAATGTGTGGTTGTTTTTTTGTTTGTTTTATTTTCCCACGGAATCAGAAAACACAAGGAACAGATGATTGGTTTCTGTTCGCTTTTCAAGGCTTCATAAATCAACGTGGGCCCTTGATAAATGGTTCTATTCTTAACAGACTTTGAGGCCTCGGTATAGAACAATGACAGGCACCTGGATGGCCCCAGAAAGGTGGCTTGGGTGGAAAAGGAGGTCAGGGGTTTGTGTGGGTGTGTGAGGGAACAGACTGCCCCTAGTGCTGGGAAGGCGGGACATCCCCCCTCTGCTTGAACGTAACCACCTCCCGGCAGCATTTTATTCCGGAAAAACAGCAGCCTAAATGCTGATCCTTGGGCTTTTTCACACCTTTTCTTAGCCAATCAGAGGACAATTTTAACAGGGTTTGGGCATGGGTTCGGGCACTACCATCCTGAAATAATGAAGCAGGGCTGACTGCTAGAGGGGGTCCTGACACCCAGGAGCGCTTGCGAGGCTAGGAGCCCCCCCACCCCCAACCCTGTAAGCAGAACATCCCTCCAGAATGCAAGTTCAGACGTGTGGGTGAATTGGGGCAGTTTCTCAGGTTTTCTGGTTCCCCATCATTTTTCTCTCATCTCCGTAAACCCAAACGGAGGAAGACTCTGTAAAGACAGGGGGATCTGGGGGGCACCTGGGTGGCTCAGTCAGTCGAGCGTCTGACCAGCTCAGGTCATGATCCCGTGGTTTGTGAGTTTGAGCCCCACATCGGGCTCTGACAGCTGAGAGCCTGGAGCTGCTTCAGATTTTGTGTCTCCCTCTCTCTCTGCCCTTCCCCCACTCACGCTCTGTCTGTCTCTCAAAAATAAACATTAAAAACGTTTTTCTTAAATAAAAATTTTTAAAAAGACAGTGGGGTCTGACAGGGTGTAAGGGGGTGGGAGCACTTATGCATTACCTGTGATGACACCTCACAGCTGGAATCCAGATCCTTCTCTAGTTCGGTATGTGACCACGTTTATTGTAAGGGGGGGTGGTATTGGGGGCATGGGTAGAATTCCATGATGGCTTATTCTTTTTTTTTTAAGTTTGTTTCTTTGTGTATGTATGTATGTATGTATGTATGTATTTATTGTGAGAGAGAGAGAGAGAGAGAGAGAGAGAGAGAGAGAGAGAAAGAATTCCAAGCAGACTGTGCTATGAGCTCAGAGCCCAATGCGGGGTTTGATCTCACCAACCATGAGATTATGACCTTAGCCGAAATCAGGAGTCGTGGGCTCAACCAACTGAGCCAGTTGGGCGCCCCCATGATGGCCCGTCCTGCACACACGTGTAAAATGATGGCCGTTCTGGTATCAGCCTGACGGTCATAGGATCCCGCTTGTGGGAACTTGAATCCTTTAAATAGATCAGTTAATCAAACTGGAATTCAGTGGTAGCTTGAAAGACTTGAGCGCCATTTAGTCTTGAACTAGCTGTGTTTGAAGGTCACCTTTCATTTCTGTCCCCTTTACGTACGCCGTCCAAGGGCCCCCAGACTTCGGGCGTCCCTGCGGTAGCTGGCCAGCCCCTGTGCCCGCGTCCCCCCGCACGTGTTCAGTGAACACCTCCTGCTCCGAGGCCCCACCCCAGGCCTCTCTGCTTGCTCTTCCCTCCTCCTGGAACCGTTGGTGCCCAGAAGCCCATCGCTGGCTTCCTCACCTCTTTTGGGTCCTGGCTCAGATGTCACCTTCCCAGGGAGACGGTCCCTGGCCATCTTATTTCAGGTGTACCCCCTCCCGTGCACTCTCGGTCCCACGTGCTACTCCATCGTCCTCCAGGCCGCTTCTCCCCCATGTGACACACCGTGTGTTTTATTTATTATTTATTGTCCAACTCTGCTTCCCAGACTGTGAACCGCATGCGGGGGGCGGTATTTGTGTTCATTGTTATGTATCTCCAGTTCCAGAGCTCTCCCTGGCACACAGGACGCGCCCAAACAAATATTTATCAAATGAAGGGATGAATCCTTCCTGACAAAGATTTATACTGGCGTCGGCTGGGTGTAGCATTCTGGAAGCGAGGACTGGACCCGAGTTCCCACTTGAGTCCACGCCCTTTGTAAGGAAGTCCCTTATGTGGGTCCTGGCGGGTTTCTTCTCTGAACGCTGTACAGGCATCACCTGTACACAGATTATAAAGGTACAGCTTGATGGGTTTTTACTAAAGAAAGAATCTTCATCATTGCCCCTCAGGTCAAGACAGAGAATATTATTGTGCCCAGAATTTTCTAGGCCATCCAGATCCGGTCATCCTGATGCTTTGATTGGCTAGATACACTTTATCTTACAATAGGGGCATAGATTTACTTATCCTTGAGGCTCCTGGCTTCTCAAGTAGAGGAAGCATGTCTTCTCATCTTTTTGTAAATTTCCTTTTGTGGCCTTGCACACAGGGACCGTCATGCTTGTGATGGATCAGCCCTTAGTCCTGGCTCTGTGTTAAGAGGGGATATGGGCTGAAATACAGGGCCTGGAATGGTGGAGCCCTGTAGGCTACCAGATGCTGGCCATGGCTGGGATGGAGGGGCTTTGTCAATGTGGGGAGATGTTTCAGGATAACGTTGAAGAGATCCAATTTAGAAAGGGGATTCAGAACATTTTTTCTGAGGTTTCTAGTTCTTATTCCCTTCCAGATCAGAATGCTGAAGTTAATACTCTGAGAGGTGTGCTCATTAGACATTCCTTTATTCATTCACTTGCTTATCCCAACAAATATTTATTGAACGCTCCTGGCAATGTCCGTAGAACCGGGAGAAAACATAGCAATGTCTTTGCCCTCCTGGAATGTGCATTTTTCATGGGAGAGACAGGTTTTTTGGTTTTTTTTTTTTTAAGTATATTGGTGATAGATTGGGATTAATAAATAAACCATGAATAAACCAAATGAGGGCCTGATAAGCAATAATAGGAGGCACCTAGTGGGGCCCCCTGAAGATCTTTTTGAGGAGATGACATTTAAACTGGGGTCTCAGGGCTGCAAAGAGCCAGTTAAAGTCCAGGAAGAGGTGGGGGCCTGCGCACAGGCCTCTGGCAGAAAGAGTGTTCACACAGGAAACCAGTGTGAGCAGAAAATAGGGAGGAAAGGGGAAATGGGTAAGTACTGAAAAGTGTTTGCTGGACTTCTATATTAGTTGGGGTTCTGCAAAGAAACAGAACTAAGTGAGAGAGAGAGACATATACAGAGAGATAGAGATACACAGAGGTACAAAACTAATCCCCTTTCCTATATATTATATAATGTATATTAAGTATGAATGTATAACTATATAATGTATATTAATAATATGCATATATAGACTATCTTAGATTAGTTTTGTTTGTTTTTAACTTAAATGGAAACATGTTTTTAATTATTTGTATCTCGGTTTTTTTGTTCAGCATTCTGTTGCATGTGGTATTAGAGTGCTCCAGAGAAACAGAACCAATAGGATGTGTATCTTTATATAGAGAGATTTACATTAAGGAATTGGCTCACATGATTGTGGAGGCTGGCAAGCCCAAAATCTGCAGGGTGGGCCAGCAGGCTGGGGACCGAAGGGTGAGGTGATGTTGCAATTCGAGTCCAAAGAAAGTCTGGCTGGAGACTAGAGAGAGACCTGGTGTTGCAGTTCAAGTCTGAAAGCCTTCTGTGGCAGAACTTACTCTTGCTTGGAGGACGTCAGTCTTTTTTTTTCTGCTCAGGCCTTCAACTAATTGGATAAGGCCCACCACATTAGGGAGAGCAATCTGCTTACTCAAAGTTCACCAATTTAAATATTCATCTCTTCCAAAAACACACTTGCAGAAGCTTTCAGAATAACGTTTGACCACATATATGGACACCATGACCCAGTTGACATGTAAAATTAACCATCACACCTGTAGTAATAGTTCATTTTCATTGTTGTTTCTATCTATGAATATATCACAATTTATTTATTTATTATTCTGTTATTGATGCCATTTGGATGTTTTCCAGTTGGGGTATCATAATAATCCCTCTATAACATTCTCCTACATGTCTTTTGACATACATATCTTCATATTTCCTTGATTGTGGTACAGTGTTCCTTTTTTACAAGTCCAGCTTTGCTTTATACTCTTTTGTTCTAGAATTTTATGTCTAGGTTCCTGAAAGACATGGGTCAGTAATTTTTTTTCTTATGATATCCTTGTCAGGTTTTAGGATCAAAGTTATGCTAAAATCATAAAACAGGTGAGAAGAGTTCCCCTTTCTGTGTCTATTGAAGATTTTATGTAAAATTGATGTTATTTCTTACTTAAATGGTTGGAAGACTTCATGGATCTTCTGTGAGGGCCTGGAATCTTATTCTGAGAAGGTTTTAAAATTAAAGATTCAGCTTCTTTAACAGAGATAAAACTAATTGATTTTCTCTTGTCTGTTTTGTTAAGTTGCAATTTTCTTGGACTTTGTCCATTTTATTTGAAATCTCAAATATATTTTCATAAAAATTGTATTGCATTTTTATAGGCTTTTAAGTATCTGTAGGACCTATAGTGATGTCTCCTGTTTTCAACTCTGACAGTGACAACCTGTGCTTCATGTGTCCTGTTAAAGGTTTATTGAATTTATTAATGTTTTCAAAGAGCCAACCCTTGACTGTTCATTTTTTTTCTATTGTATATTAATTTTCTATTTCAATTTTTTTTCACTCTTCCCCTCTCCCTTCTTTTCTTTGGGTTATACTTGTGTTCTGTTTTCTTGCTTTTTGAGATTAATAAGTAAATCATTGATTTTTAGTCTTTCTTCTTTTTCAATATGCGCATATAAGGCTGTAAGTTTCCCTCTACGATGTTACTTCTGTTGCATCTTCCAAGTTTTGGTGTGTCATATCTTTTACCTTTCACTTGAAGATATATTATGATGTCCATTGTGGTTTCTTCTTTGACCCATGGATTCTTTATAGGTGCATTGCTTCATTTACAAATATTTGGGAATATTCTACTTATCTTTTATGTCATTGATTCCCAGCATAATTCTATGTGATCAGAGAACACTCTGTCTCAGTCCCTTGACATTTTTTCAGATTTGCTTCATAACTCCACTAAGGGCCAGTTTCATGTATACTTGAAAAGCATGTGTATTTTTTTTTTAATGATTTTGTTTTTAAGTAACCTCTACACCCAGTGTGGGGCTGGAACTCACAACCCCAAGATCAAGAGTCACGTGCTCTTCCGACTGAGCCAGCCAGGCACCCTGAAAAGAATGTGTATTTTGTAGCTTGTCGGATGCACTGAACAACAACTTACAGTCAATTGGGTTAAATTTGTCATTTGTGTTGTTCATATCATCCGTTGCCTTACTGAGTTTGTATTCATGATGCCAAGAGAAGTGTGTTAAAATCGAAACACAGTTAAAATAAAACTGTGATTGGGATGTTTTTCTCCTTTCTCTCCACTTTTACATGTTCACTCTTTCCTTCCCACCCCCCCCTCCCCCCGTATATATAACAATAAAATAACCTTAAAAAATGACGCAAAAGAAGACATCATTTTAAAAATTATTTTGTTTCATTATTTCATTCCCTCCCCTAATTTGTCCATTACGCATTTCTTTACTATTCTTTTAGTGTTCTCATAGTGGTTATTGTAGAGATTACAACATGCATCCTTGACTGATTAAGGTCTGATATGAATTAGAGAGTAGAAATACTATCTTAGCATGTGCTGCTTCTGTAGCTAATGCATTATTCTGGAAATAACATGTAAATTTGCTTTTTGCGTATGTGTGTCAGTAAGGTTCTTAAAAGACCTCTTGCAACTGTTAATGTTTTAATAATCACCAAAATGAATTAAGAGTAAAGTTGAAACCTTATATAATCTTTAGAAATCACTCAACTCTTTTGAAATTCTGCTATTCATTTTTCTAGAAAAAGATAAAATTCATCTTAAACAAGAATGACTTATAAATTATTTTTATAATAATCCAAGTACACAGTTGAGGTCAAATCTTGGACCTTTCAGCATACAGGACCTTGCCCTTTCAGCATACAGAATTAGTATCTGTTAAATGCGTATCGAAGCATGACCCTCTGATAACATAAAATTCTCGTTTTTAGTTCCTAATGCCACACACTTACATGCAGCTGTGGGGACTAGTGGTCAGTGTGCATTTGATTTTGTCCTTTGGATTCATGATGCTCTCATGAATCCTCTGGTGAAAAGTCAGACATGGAAAACATACAGGTTTATTTTCAACAAGACCCTGGCACCAGGCAAGCAGGTGCATGCTTCTGCAGAGTCTGAAGAAGCCTAGCCTATGAACTCCTTCTAATTTGTAAGCACCTGACCCAAAGTTAAAAGCAACTTATGATCTTTTCATAAAGAGGACTGATGTCCTCTGCATCCTTTGTAATTTTCCCCCGACCTGTTCCTAATTATACCATCTCACCTAGCAATTTGATGCAAACCTCAGTAGGTGTTAATATCAACAAGGTTATATTTCATAGGGGAATGTAATTTTCCACTGCCGTCAGCAATGGAAGACGAGTAGGCTGGTAAAAGAAACCCTTTTGCAAGAAGGTTGTATTTGAGGAGTCATTCACAAGAACAAACTATAATTACGAAGCTTTATTTTTACAAAGGAAAAATTTTTTTAACCTTGGTGATGTCTGTTTTCTTAGATTTGGTGGCAGCATTTGGAAAGAGATACTTTGGTGTTGGAAGTCTTGTTTTTCATTATTATTTTGCTTTGAAGTTGTTTGGTGAATTCACTCTGAATGAGACATTTTGGTTATTTCTAATTTCTAGCTAACAATTTCTGATTTCCCTTCAGGTTCTTTTTTTTTTTTTGAGAGAGAGAGAGGGCACAAGTGAGCGAGGGGCAGAGAGAGAGAATCACAGGAGGGGCAGAGAGAGAGAGACAGAGAGAGAGAGGGAGAGAGAGGGAGAGAGAAGCTGGGCTCACCCGAAGCAGGGCTCAAGCTCACCTGACGTGGGGCTTGAACTCATGAACCCTGAGATCATGACCTGAGCTGAAGTCAGATGCTTAATGACTGAGTGCCCCAAGTGCCCTCCCTTTGGATTCTTAATACCTTCTGAAGGCTAGGGAAGGATATTAACAGAGATTACTTGAAATAAGGTGTGAGATTTTTCTGCCTCTAGAATACGGGCAAAAGGTAAAGTCAACAAATTGTCGCATGATGTCAGCCAGCAGGCTGGGGCACTCCAGATGGTTCTAGCAAGCTGCCTTTGGCCAGCCCTGTCCTCAGGTGGGTGGTTGGGTGGGCAGGAGGGGGGAAGGAGGAGGCATGCTCTTCAGCAGAAGGTTCAAAGAAAAGTCATCCTAAGGTATTTGGGAGTAAACTGGTAACTCCTCGTTAGACTTCATTATCCGTATGTACTTTGCTTGTGTGTGTGTGTGTAGTTTGTTTTCTTAATAGTCAGCCTTCAGGTCTCTGTTACCTGGTCTGGTCATGGGATCTCTGTAAATCAGGGTTATGTTTATCAACCTGTTGAGATGCAAAGCAAAATAGAGGCTCTTTGTGTTAGTTTACGAGAGCTGCCGTATCAAAGTGCCACAGACTGGGTGTCCTTAACAACAAAATACATTTATTTTCCAGCAGTTTTGGAGGTTGAAGTCTAAGGTCAAGATGGTGGCAGGTTTGGTTTCTCCTGAGTTCTTTCTTTCTCACTGGCTTGCGGATGGCCACCTTCTTGTGTGTCCGGGTGTAGTCTTTCCCCTGTATGCATATGTCTGGTGTCCCTTTATGAATCCTAATCTTTTTTTTTTTATTTTTCTTAACGTTTATTTTTTGAGAGAGAGAGAGAGAGAGACAAAGCACGAGCGGGGGAGGGGCAGAGAGAGAGAGGGAGACACAGAATCCGAAGCAGGTTCCAGGATCTGAGCTGTCAGTACAGAGCCCAACGCGGGGCTCGAACTCAGGAACCGTGAGATCATGACCTGAGCTGAAGTCAGACACTCAACCTACTGAGCCACCCAGGCGCCACCCCCCACTTTTTTTCTAAGTAGGCTTCACACCCAGTGTGGAGCCCATTGCGGGGCTTGAACTCAAGACCCTGAAGTCAAGACCTGAGCAGAGATCAAGAGTCGGACCCTTAACCAACTGAGCCACCAAGGCGTCCCCATTTTTTTTTAAAGAAGCTCTGTGCCCAACATGGGGCCTGAACTTATGACCTCACATCAAAAGTCACGTGCTCTACAAACTGAGCCAGCCATGCACCCTTTCTAATCTCTTCATAAGAGGACACCAGTCAGACTGGATTAGGACTCACTCTAAGAGCCTCATTTTAACTTAATTACCTTTTAAAGGCCCTCTCTCCAAATAGAGTCACATTCTGAGGTCCTGAGGGTTAGAACCTCAACATGTGAATTTAGGGAGGCAGGTGCAATTTAACCTATAACACTACTAGAGTAATCTATTGGTTATCAGGGGCTAGGGGGTGTGGGCAAAATGGGGACATGTTGGTCAAGGTTACGTTTTTGGTTATAAGAGGAATAAGGTCTAGGGATCTAATATACAGCATGGTGACTATAGTTAATAACACTGTATTGTATATTTGAAATTTGCTAAGAGAGTAGATCTTAAGTGTTCTCACCACACACACACACAAACAAAAGGGGGTAAGTAATGTTTTTTTTTTTTTTTCAGAGAGAGAGAGAGAGAAAGCCAGAAGGGGAGGGGGCAGAAGGAGAAAGAGAGAATCCCAAGCCGGCTCCACACTCAGCACAGAATCCCATGCAGGGTTCTATCCCAGGGTCCTGGGAACTGACCTGAGTGGAAATCAAGAGTCCCTTGACCAACTGAACCACTCAAGCGACCCAGAGGTTAACCATTGTTACGTAAATAAGCTTGATTGTAGGACTCCTTTGACAATATAGATAGATAGATAGATAGATAGATAGATAGATAGATAGATAGATAGATTTATTCATCTTAAATATATAAGATTATTAATCAGTATGTTTTTATCAGTCAACCAATAAACCCGGGGGGGGGGGGTGGAGACTATCTGTAGGAATTTCTTAGCACTATTGTTCTAGAACAAGTATCAGGCTGTTCTCTGAAACTAGTGACCCTGGACCCAATTCCAACGTGTCTGGGTGGGGAGGAATTTCCCCACCACACCAGTTCTCAGACACCAGCTGGGTGTCCAACGATCCGACTCCATTCCGACACCATCTACTTGGAGGTGGCGTCGGATCTCACAGGTTCAGGGCTCAGCCCTACCAGACTGCCCCCCAGCCCCACACCCGTACACTTCAGGTGCCAGCCCCAAGTCCAGGCTGCCACCTGTGTTCCCGACCACCCAGCTATAAATCGGAGGCTCCCACGGCCCTCGCCTTGGGTCTGATTCATTCACTAGAGCAGCTCACAGAACTCAGGGGAGCATTTGACGTACTAGACTACTGGTGTATTATTAGAGGCTATAAGTCAGGAGCGGCCAGACGGAAGGGAGGCACAGGACAAGGTGTGGGGAAAGGGCACGGAGCTTCCGTATCTCTGGGCACGCCCTTTTGTTAATCTCTATGTGTCCCCCAACCCAGAAGCTATCTGAACACGGTCCTTTGGGGTTCTTAGGAAGGCTTCATTACAGGAGCATGATGGATGAAATCCTTGGCGTCCAGACCCCCTGCCCTCCCTAGGTCAAGGGGTGGGACTGAAACTTCCAGCCCTCCAATCACCCAGTGGGTTCACCCAGCAACTTCAACCAGTCCCGCCGCCTTCCCCTCCACCCCCCATTCTGAGAAGTGGTCTAAAACTCACCTCATTAACATAACAAAGACACCTTTCTGCCCTCCAACGCTTAGCAAATTGCAAGGGTTTTACGAGTTCCCTGACCCACACGGACACTGAGATGAAGACGAAATATCTATTTCTTATAAATCACAGTCTCACAGACATTCTTTAAAATGGCACCAAACTCCATCCAGCCCAGGTGCTAGAGTAAATGCCTCATCTGGCTTGGAAGAGAGCAGCCCCGTTGGCCTTTTGATAACAAAATCAGAGCCCCCAGGTCACTCCCTGATTCTGTGACCTAAATAGGAAGGCACGTGCTTTGCAAGAATGTGGCAGGTCCCCTGGGAGGCGCCCTTGCTGGGTGCACTCTCGGTGGGCACCAGGCCACTTGCCCATCTTCCCGACTTTTTATTTTTAGATTTTTTTTTTTTTCCCATGAATACTCCACCACTGAAACTGTCACGCTGGGTATCCTGATTGTGTTTCATACTTTTTAGGGCTGCAAACAATGGAGGCTTTTCATTCTTAGTGATTTCTTTGTCCTTAGTAGTGGCACTGACGTCTGGGGATGACTGCTTGTTTTTCTTTGGGCTTCTTCATCTCCAAGGTCAGAATTTAGTACACGGAGAGCCAAGAGTGGGAACTTCCCCTTCCTCTTCCTCCTCTTCTCCCGTTTGAGGAAACTTTTCAAATAAGAAGAAAGAGAGGGTGTGAGTAATACTTTCTCAGATTCGAAAGATCATTAAGGGGCACCATCAACTCATTTTTTGACCCTCGGAGATGTTCATCTTCGTTCTGTTTGTTTGTTTTAAGTTTGTTTGTTTGTGGGGCGCCTGGGTGGCTCAGTCGGTTAAGCATCCAACTTCGGCTCAGGTCATGATCTCAGGGTTCTGTGAGTTCGAGCCCTGCATCAGGCTCTGCGCTGGCAGCATGGAGTCTGCTTGGGATTCTTTCTCTTACTTTCTCTCTGCCCCTTCCCGGCATTCTGTCTCTCTCTTTCTCTCTCCTTCCTTCCTTCCCTCCCTCCCTCCCTCTCTCTCTCTCTCTCTCTCTCTCTCAAAAATAAATAAATAAACTTAAAAAACATTTTTTTTTAATTTGTTTATGTCTACACCCAACATGGGGCTCAAACTCACAACCCTGAGACCAAGAGCTGCATGTTCTTCCGGCTGAGCCAGTCAGGCACCCCTGTTCTGTTCAGTTTTTTCAATTTTTTTTTTAAAGTTTATTTATTTATTTTGAGAGAGAGACAGAGAGAGACAGGCAATAAGGGGCAGAGAGAGAGAGAGAGAGAGAGAGAGAGAGAATCCCAGGCAGGCTCCCACTGTCAGCACAGAGCCTGACACGGTGCTGGAACCCACAGACCGAAAGATCATGACCTGAGCGAAACCAAGAGTGGGACGCTTAACCGACTGGGCAACTCGGGCACCCGTGTTCTGTTTTTTAACAAGACTCTCCTTCTAGCCTTCCTTCCTGTGCCCGGTCCTGGAGCTTCCTGAGCAGGGCAGTCAAGATCCTAGAAACAGCATCTTCATTTGGCTGTTGAGACGTTAGAACTGGTATCTTTGAACTGTGAGGTAGTCTTTGAAAACAAAATCACAAGGAAGGCCGTTGGCTATTTAAACTCTCCAGCTTGAAGTGATTTCCAATATTGATCTTTCCCACAGAGCCTAAGACTCCCCTGAGGCCCCTGGGCCCATCCCTAGAAGGGCCTAGAACTCCGACTCACTGCTCAGTGTTTTCGGTTTTCAGGATTTTTCTAGTGCTTGTCAAAAGACATTTTTGAAGTCTTTTGGCCTAAAAGTCTCCTTCCTCTCCCTCCTCCTCGCCGGTCTTGTTGTCTTGTTTACAAACATCCCCTGGGGTGACTTTCTATGCTTTTTCTTGACTCGCAACCAGCCAGCTTTTATACATATGTCATCAATGGACGGGAGCCAAGGAAGGAGGAAGCCTCCAAGGTCTCGGGGGTCTCAGACCCACAGCGCCTGGGCTTTGGATCCCTGCTCTGTGCAACCTCGGGCAAGTTGGTTAACCTCTCTGGGGTTGGATTCCCTCATCCATAAAGTGGGGTGACTACTGCATGCCTCTTCGGACCCCAGGGTCAGAGGTGAGGGGCCGAAGAAAAGCATCCAGAGCCCCCAGGGCAATCCCCACACCCATGTCCCCTCCCCACGCTGGTTCCCGGGAGTCTGTCCAGTGTCCCGCGCCTGGTTTTGCAAGCGCTGCCTTTCAGCTGCGTCGGGTTACAGCCTACAATCCCTGCAGCCCAGAGGACGTGACTGGATAATAGCCTGTCAAGTGAGCCACGGTGATATTTGAACATGAGCCCCGATCTGATTATTCTTCAGTCATTCAACCCCCGGCAAGAACGGATTCATACTTTCCACTGCTGCCTGCGCCAGCCGGTTTCCATATCAGCCCGAGTCTCAGGAAGATGGAGGGACACGCTGTCATTCTTTCCATTCGTGCTGACCCCACTCGCTATCAGGCCTGAGCGCCAGCACGTTCAGCTCAAGGAAGCTGCAAGTGCCGACCGACCGGGCTGCGCAGACCGGCTTCCGTTTCCAGCACGCTTGAGGGGAGATAAGGCGGCTCTTCGTGTCCTAAAGCCGGACTCACCTTACCTGCAAAAGCAAGATGAACGGGGCCTCCTCCCCTCTCCTTGGGAATCTGTGGCCAAGTTCGCTTTTTTATTTTGAGCCGTTGAAGTGAGGGCAGTGCGGACACTTTGCACTTTGGGTCTGAAAGGAATGCAATGTGACCTTCTCCTCTCTGTTCCCTGACGCCTGCTGTCACTTGAAAAGAGTCAGACTGGTAGCAACTCCCATATGAATTCTTCCACGGGGGGGAAGATCGGTGGTGGTCATTTCTGTTTGACAGAACGGACAGGCAATTTCAAAGAAAAAAAAAAAAACAAAAACACAACCAAACCAAACAAAAATTCTTCAGCTCACGGTCATTACTGAAAACCAGCGGCCCCGATGGAGTCGGAGCTCGTGGCCCTGAACCTGGCCAACCCACCACCGCCCTCTCCCCTGAGCCCAGGGACGTAGCTGACACTCTGTTTCCGTTTTAGAGAATTCATTCCGGGGAACTGAGAGATGGGTCTATTTTAGGACCCTTGACTAATTCATGTTATTCTGTTTTCTGTAAAGCAAAAGAGTGTTATCCATCAGCAAGTGTAAGTAACGTCTGAGGAATGCAGCTACACTGTGTTAGGTTTGGGGTCATGATTACTGAATGGGTCCTGAGCTCATGAGAAATTCAGAGGCCCCCATCCTTGCTCCAGGCCCAGGGCCAGTGATCTGGACTTGGCCTTCAGCACTGCAAGTTGAATCACCTTCCCAAGCAATTCCTAAACAGCCGGCCTAAACATCTCTCAGGGACCCACCTTCCAGAATCGCTAAATACAGATCCTTTTTTCATTTCCTGGGTTTTTTTTTTTTTTTTTTTTTTTTTTTTTTTTGTCTGCTTGGTTTTGTTGTTGCCTCACGTGAGGCACCTAAGTGCTGGGTGACCTTGCCCCAGGGGTCACAGGGACTCACAAGGGTTGATTTGGGACTGGTAACCCAGCCCTGCTCTTCCCAGGCCAGGAGAGGCTGGTGGCCGAGACGCTGTGTGCACAGCCACACAGACCACCTGGAACATTCTGTAGTGTGACCGATGCCCCTGCAGTGTCGCTCCGGCCAAGATGGACCTCCCAGAGGACCCACTAAGTTCCAGAGATTCTTCTCTAACCCTTAGGAAGGGTTACTTGTAGGGAAGACTGTCTACAAAGTGTCCTCTCCCTCTCTGGGCGGACCCATCGCCCCAGGGCCCAGAGAGGGGCCGCCAGGACGGGAGCAGATGTCAGGGTTGGCCCCAGAATAGGGCTGGTCTGTCCAATCCACCTGCTGCCCCGTGACGGCAAGCTGCATGGGAATCGAGCCTTAGACAACCAGTTCAGTTGTCTGTGACAAAGCATTTCCACTGTCAATGGCTTCAGCCAAATGGCCCATTTATAAAAATGATTGTCCAGTAGGCTTTGGATGCACACTGGTTATCTTCTTACTTTCTCGGCTCAGTGGAGAGATGATAAGAATATGTAGTGTGGCTGGGGCTCAGTCGGTTGAGCGTCCGACTTCGGCTCAGGTCATGATCTCACGGCCTGTGGGTTTGAGCCCTGCGTCGGGCTCTGTGCTGACCCAGCTCAGAGCCTGGAGCCTGCTTCGGATTCTGTGTCTCCCTCTCTCTCTGCCCCTTCCCCGCTCATGCTGGGTCTCTATCAAAAAATGAATAAACGTTAAAAAAAAAAAAAGAATAGGTAGTGTGGCCTGTCGCAGATTTCTAGGGGGTCTGGCTGATTGCTACTCACAGCAGGAGACCTCCTGATCTTTGATAAAATACATTTCTAAATTTCCTCCTGCAAGGTAATTCAGATGTCTTTCCTCCACACCACCCCTTCCTGGAGTTTTTCAGTGCAATATTCTTCTTTCCAGATTGGGCCCATCATTCGTATGCATTTAACATGGAGTCCAGCATGAGGTCCTCATTCACTTACCCAAATTGTATGTTCTGGGGGTAAAAATCCGGAGGTCAGTAGAGAAATACGAGGGTCAAGGACAATACAAAGATCTTATGTTTTCCACAGCACACATCTTGCCCTTTCCCATTTTTGAATTATCACATGTCGGCTGGTGGGCCCCTGGACTCCGACCTTAGCTGGCTCGGCCTCTTCCTCCTCTTCAGCCCCTGTCAGTAGTCTACAGACTGACATCCAGACCTCTCTACGGACTCCCGACATGTCCCAGCGGGACTTCCGTTCGGATGCTCACAAACCTCTCGAGCTGTGTGTGTCCAAACCTGGGCCGCCGGCTCTGCTCCTAAACTTGTCCACCTCTCCTTTGTTTTCTCCCAACCACTGAGCTGTTCGGGTCAGAAACAAGGGAGAGCATTGTTGATACCTTCTCTCTCACCATCACTAATTCAGCCAAAGGTTCTGTAGATTTCACATCTAACCATGAGTCCCTCCCGTTTCCACTTCCCTGTCCTCACTAGAACTGCCTCAGTTCGGTCTCTGAGACCGTCCCTTGCCTAGGTGACTGCAACAGCCTCATACCTGACTTTGCCGTCCGCTCCTGTGACCCCCGATCTACCTCTAGCCTGCTCCCTGAGAGATCCTTCTGAAGATCTGTTTAAGCATCTCACTGTCCTGCTATGAAGAACTCCTTCACACTTATCCACAGTCTAGAAGTTGAAGTTCAAGATCCTTACTTGGCAAACAGGCCTTTTGTTTGGCTCCTGCTTACGTCTCTGTTCCTCCCCTGCCTCTCCCTAGCATGGCTCGTTTAATGCAGGGGTGTGGACCCAGTGGGGTCCCCAGGATGCAGACAGCTGTACGATGAAGCTGGTGGTGGGTCTGCCTGGGATGCCTCTCCCTGCTTCTGCATCCAGTTGGCCCCCTTCGGTCCTTCTGGTAGCCTCTTAAGATTGTTGTTTTTTTTGTTTTTTTTTTTTAAAGAGACTTCATGTTTTAGAGGGGCACCTGGGTGGCTCAGTCGGTTCAGTGTTCGACTCCTGATTTCAGCGCGGGGGCCGTGATCTCATGGATTGTGACATTGAGCTCTGTGTTGGGTTCTGTGGTGAGTGTGGAGCCTGCTTGGGAGTCTCTCTCTGCACCCACCTGCTCGTACACATGCTCACTCTCTTTCTCAAAATAAACTTTAAAGTAAAATAAAACAGGGGCACCCAGGTGGCTCATTCGGTTAAGTGTCCGACTCTTGGTTTAGGCTCAGGTCACGGTCTCGCGGTTTCGTGAGTTCCAGCCCTGCGTAGGGTTCTGTGCTGGCAGCATGCAGCCTGCTGGGGGTTCTCTCTCTCTCCCTCTCTCTCTGCCCCTCCCCCACTTGTGCTGTCTCTGTCTCTCTCAAAGAAATAAACTTTAAAAAATAATAATAAAATCAAAAGAAGAATCAAGAGACTTCATGTTTTAGGCTAGTTTTATGTTCACAGCAAAATTGTACGGACGATGCAGATTTTCCATATGGCCCTGCTCCACTCCCCCCTCCCGCCCCCGCCATGCACAAGCTCCCCATTATCCACAACCTCCCCATTATCCACAACCTCCCCATTATCCACAGCCTGTACCAGAGGGTGCCTTTGCTACGGTTGATGGCCCTGCACGGACACATCATCATCACCCAGAGTCCACAGTTTACAGTAGGGCTCCCTCTTGGTGTCGTGTTGTACGTTCTGGGGGTCTGGACGAATGTACGACGACATGCATCCACCGTTACAGCGTCACGCAGAGTATTTTCGCTGCCCTCCAAATCCTCTTTGTGCGGCCTGTTGATTGTAAGACAGAGAGGCAGGCAGACTCTTCCCAGCTAACCTCTGATCTTCTCCGGTGAAAAGCCTGTCTTGGTACTGCCCTGCTCGTTCCTAACACACGTTCTCTGCTCGCCTTGTGATGTGTTGTTAGTAAGTGTTTCATGAATGAACGCATGAACGCATGCATGCGTGAGTTGGCCATACGCTTAAAAGCCACGTCATGATTGAGCCCAAGGGGATAGCATAAGTCGCTGGGTGTCTTTGCGTCTTCTCCCACCCATGCCTTTGTGTTATAATATTCATTCGACTGCAATAGATTCCCTGCCAAGCAAGCCATTAAGACCCCCTGGAAATCTGCCCAGTTTATACTTTAAGACATCGTTTTGTGTTCACCCAAACGTGCAGACTTCTCCGGTGCCAGTGGCTCACTCTTTCAACCTACTACAATTTCGTTCTTCCGAAGACTCTAGTTCCTGGCTGGTTTGGGTTTTATTTGTAGTAAAATTCAGCATCCTTCCTGAAAAAGAAAGGCCGAGCGGAGAGGGACAGGAGGCATTCGTAGGTGGCTTTATTTTTTTATTTTCTATTTTTTTTTTAACGTTTTCTTTATTTTTGAGACAGAGGGAGACAGAGCATGAACGGGGGAGGGGCAGAGAGAGAGGGAGACACAGAATCCAGGCTCCAGGCTCTGAGCCATCAGCCCAGAGCCTGATGCGGGGCTCGAACCCTTGGACCACGAGATCGTGACCTGAGCTGAAGTCCGACGCTTAACCGACTGAGCCACCCAGGCGCCCCTGTAGGTGGCTTTATTAAAGGAACAGGAGGACCCCGCCACACTTGGAACTTCTCAGAGGCGCCCCCCGCCCCGGTTCGCTCGGGTCTGAGTTGGATGGTGTCCCCAAGGCTCTCTTCTTGTCACAGGCTCCCCTGGAAGCCATCCAGAGCCCGGTTCTCGCAGAGGCCTCGGATCTCCTTGCGGGAAGGAACGGGTCGGGGAGAGGGCACGGCCCCCCGGGGGCGCGAGTGGGGCAGGCGTGATCCTGGAGGGCTCCCCGACTCCGTTAGTGCGCCGATCCGGCGAAGCGCGAAACCCCCGCGTCCGTGTTGGGAAACAGAAGGAAGAACTAGGAGGCCAGTTCTGAAATCACCGAATTGTGTCACCGGGCAGCGGCCCGGGACCGTCTCGGGTCAGCTCCGTTGTTGAACTGCTGGACCCCAGGCCAGATCTCCCTCAAGCTCTCCCTCCTGCTGAACTCCCCCCTCCTCCAGCCCCCACATCTGGGCTGCGGCATCTGGGAGGCTTCACCGGACCCCTGGCCCGCTCGCGCGCCCAGAGCGACCGAGAGCTGACCGTCCCCGGAGCGTGTGACGAAAGGAACCCGAGCTCTGGCCACGCAGGCCTGGGTTGGACCACCTCACTTTGTTTTGAGTTCGTTTCCTGGTCAGCGAACCGACACCCACCTCGAAGGGCTGTCCGGAGGAGGAAACGAAAACGAGGTGTTCGAGGCTCGCCCGGCGAACTGCCTCCTCGTCCACTCTCCCGTGTCTCGGGATTTTTTGCGTGGGTCCTTCCAATTAGCGGAATCCTGCTGAGGAAGGCCTCGTCGCTGCCCTTCCCGTGTGAAATGCCTTTTATTTTCACTTATTTTTTTTTTAAATGTGTAGTTATTTATTTTGAGAGAGAGCCACGCACACGTGGGGGAGGGGCCGAGAGAGAGAACCAGAAGCCCCAGCCGGCTCCGCGCTGTCGGCTCAGAGCCCAACGTGGGGCTCGATCTCAGGAACTGGGAGGTCATGACCCGAGCGGAAATCAAGAGGCGGATGCTTAACCGACTGAGCCACCCAGGCGCCCCGCTCTGCCTCTAACAAAACACTTTTACTTCACACCTTCTGCTTTGTCACCCTCCAGGCAGAGATTTCTCAGGCTCTGTCTGGACTTCCTTAAAATGGGCTCCCCTCAGGAGTAAGATCACCTCCGCCATGACGCCGGGCGTCTACAAGAAGCTGCATGATCAGGAGAGGGAGAGAGAGGGGTTAGGAAGAGGAGGAGGGAAGAAGGAAATGCTGTCGTTAGCAAGTTGAGTGTGGTGGTTCCCGGCGGGGCAGGGACGAGGTGGAGAGCTGGTGTTTTCCTGAGGAGTACCGCGCCCCCTGCTGAGGGTGGGCCATAGTTGTGGGGGAGGGGCCAGGTAGCTGCTGCAGGGAGAGGCGCCTTCTGACCACCTCTCTGCAAAGCCCCAGGACCAGTTTGGGTAAAAAGTGACCCATGATGGAAGGGTTGCTTAAAAACTCACCCGGTGGAAGGCGACTAGTTTTAGGAGAGGCCCTCAAATTTTACAGCTGACAGTGTCCACTTCCCTTTCCCTCTCGTCTCTTCGCGATTTCCTCCCATCTGTCCAGTTCCACCTTCTAGGGGCCCTGCTTTTATATTCAGGTGATTAATGTTTACATTCTGTGCCTGTGACCGTTGTCCATGTTTTGTTCATAAGCTGATTCTAAAACCGGAACATCAGTAAGCAGGGTTTATGCTATTATAACTCTGAAAATGTTCTTCAGCACTGGGCCAACCAGTTGGTTAGGATTCATTTCCTTCTAAGTCCAACTTCATGACCCACGAGGCACTGGAAGAGAAAGTATCTAACATCAAAGGGAAATGGACTCTCCTTTTATAACACTCAAAAATCTGCCAGTTTAAAATCCTGTGATTTTTGGACCTGACTTACTTGGGTAGTATTTTTATTTTTCTTAATTTCTGTGTGTGTGTGTGTGTGTGTGTGTGTGTGTGTGTGTGTGTGTGTGTGTGAGAGAGAGAGAGACAGAGACAGAGACAGAGACAGAGACAGAGACAGAGAGAGAGGCTTTATCATAGTCCGAAGTCTTTGTGTCAATTATGGGAAACTTTCTGTTATTCACATTTTTGCATTCTGGCCTGGCTCTTCTCAAGATCTGAGGCTTTCCTGCACCTGGGCACTTTTCTTCACTCCTCCCTGAGCGTTCCCGAGATCCCCTGTCGTTGTCTTCTGTGGGTCATGCCTTCATCTGGCCGGACTACATTCACCTTAACTCTCCCCAACACCCAAGAGAGAATGAAAAGTAAATGATGTGACTTCTTGAAATAGCTCAAAAAAATAGTTAGGCACCTTCCCACTTGATTGCTAGTTTTTCTCTGCATGTAGAATTGTCTAGTGAATACTGTTCTCTCCCAGAACTTTTCGGGAAGCTCATTGTCCTCTAGGGATGGGTTTGGCTGATGTAAAGGCTGAGGTCAGTCTAACTCACACACCTTTGTAGGGAACTTACTTGTCTTTCTCTTAAAGCATTTTTCTTCATCATTTATGTTCTGAAACGCTTTGCAGATAGGTTTACATGTGAATCTTTGTTCACGGTGGTCTTCATTTGCCAATTTATTTCCATCTCAACAATCATTTCCTTTAGGCCCGAGGAATTTTTTTTTTTTTAAGCATTCTTAATCTCTTCCCCTTCATTTATTTCTCCTCTTTCTGGAACCCCGGCAATTGCATGTCAGGCCTCCTAAATTGGTACTCTCTCTCTTTTATATTTTCTATCTGTATGTGTTTTTGTGACACAGATAATTTTGACAGTGTTCTACCAACTAGGGAGGCAACGTGTGTTGTTAACAGCAATAATGAAAATTACCAGTAGAAGTTATTATGGGATACAGTAAGGCCTCACAGGAGGCAGGAGCAATGGTTCTTATTGGCAAGATAGAGAAGGAGCCAAGAATGAGTGAGAATACAGAAAAATGGTGTCGTACAACGGGAGAAGTTAATTCAAGTTCCTCGGCTTTGATAGTCTTAAAAAGTGGAGGTTCAGGTCATTGACGGGGGCTAAAGTCTCAGGGGTAGAAAAAGGTACGAAACACCTGCTGAGGCAACAGTGGTGAATGGAAGTTTGCCCCGGAAGCCTTGAAGGTGCACCTGAAGTTATATAGGATGTCTTTGTAGTGGGATTGGTTGGCCTGGCTTTATGTCCAATAATCAGAACCTGTGAGCAGGAGTGAGTTGGAAATTGAGCAAGACCAGCGTGGTGACCGGACATTGATGAGGGATCTCAACCAAGGCAAAATATTGTCATCAGCGATGCGAATATGAGAGATTAGCTACCTAATCTTGACTTTATCCAAGTCCGTGATTCAATGTTCTCTCTGTGTCCTTCCCTGCTCCCTCAGTCACCATCACTATACCAGCCTTTGTCCCAGAAGCAAAAAGGAGGCAAAAAGGAAGAAGTTGAAAGCTTTTGGTCCCCCAAATTCGAGGCAGTCTGCTAAAATCTTTCCATATACCTCAAGTCTGTTTTCAGACATTATCCTTGGATCAGCATCGTAAATCCAAAGTAATTTCATCTTGTACCATAAATTCTAGGTGACGTTGGCTTGGATCTAGGAACAGAGACCAGATAAGTCAAATTCACTCACTTTCATTGACTTCAGAATTGTTGAAGCTGGAAGAAACCTTAGAGATCCAGCCAAGTGGTTTTGAAATGGTCTCATTTTTGGGTTTTGTTTTTGTTTTTAATGAAATCAAGATTCGTTTTTCAAACGAACTCTCTCACTGAACCCAACACGTAAGCAGAGCAAAGAGGAGTTGCCCCGTTGTGCAGTAGCGGTCTGCCTTGGAACCCCCCCCCCCCCATGGAGTTCCCCATCACATCCACAGACTCCTAGGAGTTCCCCTTATTTTATTTATTTATTTTTTTTTTCCAACGTTTATTTATTTTTGGGACAGAGAGAGACAGAGCATGAATGGGGGAGGGGCAGAGAGAGAGGGAGACACAGAATAGGAAACAGGCTCCAGGCTCCGAGCCATCAGCCCAGAGCCCGATGTGGGGCTCGAACCCACGGACTGCGAGATCGTGACCTGGCTGAAGTCGGACGCTTAACCGACTGTGCCACCCAGGCGCCCCCCCCCCCTTATTTTATTTAAAAAAATTTTTTTAACATTTATTTATTATTGAGAGACAGAGAGAGAGCATGAGCAGGGGAGAGGCAGAGAGAGAGAGGGAGACACAGAATCTGAAGCAGGTTCCAGGCTCCGAGCTGTCAGCACAGAGCCCGACGCGGGGCTCGAACTCACAAACCGCGAGATCATGACCTGAGCCGAAGTCAGAAGCTCGACCGACTGAGCCACCCGGGGGCCCCAAGTTCCCCTTATTTTATAATCGAGGACGCGGAATCCAGACGAGGGCAGGTGGGGTCAGAGCTGCGCTTCCTGCTTTCTCTTCTCTGTGTTCTCCCACCAGCAAGAGACAGCAACCCCCGGACAGAAAAGAACTGTGGATGAATCCAGATTTTGACATTCTAGCTCCTCACGGGAATGAAAGGAGCTGTCTCGGGAGAGTTTTAATCCAAGGCTTTTTTTTTTTTTTTTTTTTTTTTTTTTTTTTTGCCTTAGGCTCTTACCAAATCCCCCAGGATCTCATAAGGGACTTAACTGCTTGTGTTCTGGTCCCAGAGACACATGCGAGCCCTTCAGACAGTGCAGGTGAATTCTGCAGGTTTCCCAGCCTACATCCTGGGAACCACCGGGCACTGTGTTTCCCTAGCTTTATAAACGGGCTCTTCTGGCACTGGGATGACCATTCTCTGCCCTTTCTTGGTCACCCTATTATGTTACTGATAATTAAATTAGGTCTTTGACTGGCAAGCAAGTAAGATCAGTTTGTTGTAATTTACCAAATTAGTCTTAGCGACTAATTGTGAAGTCATTTACATTTTTTATCTGTATTAGCTGTATTGTTTTAATTTTAAATGAATTGGTTGACATTATTAGGGAGATTTAGTTTCATTAGTTAAAAGTACATTCACGTTTTGACCCAATACCTCTTTTTGAGAGGTAAATGTAAGTTTAAGTTCTATAGAATACACTTAATCAGGTTTTTTGTTGTTTTTTTTCTTTAATTTTGTTTAACGTTTTATTTTTTAGGAGACAGAGAGGGACAGAGTGTGAGCTGGGGAGGGGCAGAGAGAGAGGGAGACACAGAATCTGAAGCAGTTCTCCAGACTCTGAGCTGTCAGCACAGAGCCCGACATGGGGCTCGAACCCACGGACCATGAAATCATGACCTGAGCCAAAGTCGGACGCTTAACCGACTGAGCCACCCAGGTGCCCCAATAATTCAACAATTTTATACATTTCCCGAAGAGGAGAAATTTAAAAGGATAATACACATGAACACCTACACACAGTTGCTGGCACACAGGACATGCTTAAATTGTTCATTGCTTTCCTTTCCCTCCCCTCTCCTCCCCCTCCCTTCCCTTTTATCCAATCATCCCCACCCCTCACACGCCCCATCCTCACTGTGAGTTCGAACCCCACATCAGGCTCTGTGCTGACATCTCAGAGCCTGCTTCAGATCCTCTGTCCTCCTGTCTCTCTGCCCCTCCCCGCTGGCTGGCTCTCTCTCTCTCTCTCTCTCTCTCTCTCTCTCTCTTTTACACACACACACACACACACACACACACACTAAATAAACTTTTTTTAAAAATGGCCTCTAATCTAAGATAGGCTAACTTGTAAAGAATCACACAGACTAAAGGCAGCATCCGTTAGTTAGTGTTCGGATTAAATTGTTTTAAATTCCTGGAAGGAAACGGACTCCTATTGGAGGATCAGTCTTTCAGGATTTATGGTGATTCCTACACAGCAGTTTCTCCAACTTCAAAACTTAGTTTTATTCCAAAGTCTCTCCCTGTGAGCCTACCATTTAGTCCTTGAAAGGCACTTGGCCACCTGCCCGTGAAAAGGCAGGTCCAAATGCGTCCCGTTCAGCCGGTTCTGCCCCACTTGTCCCTGAGCACAGAAGCTTAGAGCCACAAAGCTCCCTTCCACTGACAGCCCCTCACCCTTAACATACGATCCACTTGGGATTCCCGCGTTGGTATCAGGAGACCCTTCTGAGGAGCCCGTCTACTGGAAATGTCAGGGAACTAAGGTGGCCCCAACGCACTTCTGCTCCCTGGCACCCTGCCATCTCTCACCAGCAGACACACTTTTTAGACTCAATTACGGCCTCGTTGTCATTGCGAACTCGGAACACTGAATTCTCACAGTTAACCGAAAGGTTAAAACACGTTCGAGGTCAAGCTCTTAACAGCCAATCTAATTCAATTAGCAAGGTCTGTTGATGGCTTTGGTGGGGGGGGGGGGGGGGGGGGGAAGAGCTGCATCCAATAAAGAGCGTCTTCGGTTTGCCCTTTCTGCTGCCCAAAGCGAGTGCAGAAAAAAAGTGTGCGGACTTCCAGATGGAATTCTGACTTGAAGGGGCCCAGGAAGCGTTGGCCAAAGCACGAGTAGCCAGCTGGAGTGCTGAAGCCAGAAGTCAGCTTTCAGCGTGCGTGTTGAACTTCCTCTTGATGGGACTGTGGTGGGCTTTCAAAGCCGGAGCCCAGGTCTTGAGTGGAAGGCTCACGTCCCCCTGGAAGCTGCATTAAGTGCAGTGCCACACGGGTCCGCCAACACCTCCCCTGCTCTCAGAGCTTAGCCCTCCTATGCAGTCATCCATCGGGTGGAATTTGGTCCTGACTGTGAGAACCGACCAAATGCATGAGACACAGGACAACAATATCTCTTTCACTCTGATTATCTGCTGTCCACGTAGCAGACAGAACTCTGGAATAGAAATGGAAAAAGGGAAGCACGTGATTCCTCCCCATGTTTCTTCTTAGGTTACTATTTCATTACAGCAGCAGCAGCAAGTAGGAAATTCTAATGAAGCCCAGACTTGCTAGAGACTTCTTCAGTTGGTTGTAGGTTAAACCTTACAAAGATTTTCCCAAGCATTTTTCCTGCCAGTAACTAGGCTGAAGTTTTAATTTTTTTTTTTTTAAGTTAATTTATTTGAGAGAGAGAGAGAGCAGGAGGGGCAGAGAGCGGGAGAGAGAGAGAATCCCAACCAGACTCCACGCTGTCATTGTAGAGCCCCATGCTGGGACTCTGGGCTTGATCTCAGGAATGGCAAGGTCATGACCTGAGTGGAAACCAAGAGTCAGACGCTGAACTGACTGAGCCACCCAGGTGCCCTTGAAGTTTTGTTTCAACGTTGATTTGAGGTTATTCTGAGTACTTGGGTTACCTTTTTGTAACAGAGTGATGCCTCTTAGAGCTTGTATTCCCAATCTTTTAAGTATTCCAGGTTTCTTTTTAGTGGAAACGATCTCTGCCTCTCTTGCTCGAAAGCATGTGGGTTGCGCCCACACGGAGCCTCAAATGCAGAAACACTCGGAATCATCATGGCGTTTGGGGGCTTGGGGGTGGGTGGAAGTCAAAGCAACACCGTGGGTCAGATTTTTAGTTTAAAGCCGTCTGGTCAAACAACTCTGAAGTGAGGGTGCTAACCACGATCCTGGCCCCCCCTCCAGGTGAGGGCCTGTGTGTCTTGGGAGTGTGCCGTGCTCCCTCCGACCGGGGGAGCAAGTGATTGGTTTGCCACCTACGTTTCGCACCTACCTACCGGCGTGCGCTTATGTGCATGGGCGCCCTGGCTGTGCGCGTGTGCAGAAGTCGGCCTGTGCGTGTGCGCACGCTCAGAAGGGAGAAAGAAAAAGGGGCGGGGAAGAAAAAGCAAGGACAGTTTAGTTGTGCCTCGGAGAAGCTGGAGGACAGAGGAGCCATGTTTTGGGGGTTTGGAGCGGGGAATGTGGCGGCGTGTGGCTTGTAGTCAGCCTCCCATGGTGGACCCCGGCAATGGGCTTCCCCAGTGGAACCCTCCTCTGGCCACGTCCCCAGTTCCCAAAGGGACACACCATCGAGGCCCTACACCTCTCCATTTCCGCCGCACTGTGGATACCCAGGACCCCGTACCTCCCTCGCTTAGATGACCCAGATCCACTGCCAAGGTCTCTGTGGGTCTCCTACCCAGGTCCGTGGACGAAGCCCCTCTAGGCCACAGGATGGCTGAGCAACAGTTGTCTTGGGGTTGTGGGCATAGCTTCAATGTGTCAACTTGGGTGCCGGTCTGGAGTGAGCAGGGCCCCATGGAGTATGACCCCAGGGTATGGGGTGCAGGCGGTGTTAGGAAAAGAAGGGGTTAGTTCTCTCTTCTTGGAACATCCCAGTTAGGGACCCCGGGGAGTCTGAGAATCCGAAATTGGTGCCTGGCCTCGCAGGTCACTATGACCGTCAGCTGGAGCTGCTTTAACAAAGTCCCACAGACCGGGTGGCTTCTAAATCACAGAAACCTATTTCTCACAGCCCTGGAAGCTGGAAGTCGGAGATCGGGGTGCGAGCGTGGTTGGGGTTTAGAGAGAGCCCCCCTCTGGCTGGCAGAGGGCCAACCTCTCCTCGTATCCTCACGTGGCAGAAAGAGTGAGCGAGCTCTAGGACCTCTGGTAAAAACACCAACCCATTCATGACGGCCCCACCACGGTCCTCTAGTTGCCTCCCAAAGGCCCTCGCCCAGATACCATCACATTGACATGAGCACTTCAACAGATGGCAGAAGGGGGCACATTCAATACACTACAGTAACCTTTTTTTTTTTTCAAGTTAGGAAGACAGAACATATTTTATTTAAAACTTTTGACTGATGAAGGCTTTTAACCGTTTAGGTGCCTGGTATGCGGGCCTCCGTTTGTTCAAGAAAGGCAGCTCGCCCTCAACCCAAGTGCTGTGATATGGAGCAGGTGTGGGGTTCTCCGTGCAGGATTGGGAGACCCGGGGTGGGGAAGAGGCTTTCCGGGTCCCGAAGCCACTGTGCGGGTCTGCGTGGCCAGGCCCGCACCCGTCCATGTTCACGGTCGCCGGGCCTCTGCTGGGGCAAGGGCAGCTTCCTGTGTTCGCGGGCAGCCCGCTGCATCCTTACACGGCTCTGAGATACTTCCCTCTTCTCTTCGGCTCAAGGCATCCCCGTTTCCACCGTGGCACTGTCTAGTATGATCCAGAAAGGCGGCAGTTCAGGCAGGGAGTCGAAGGTGTTCCCGAGAGAGGGTAGCAGCCAGCCTTGGGTGCAAGAGACGGGGTGCAGGTCCCTGAGACGATACATAGGAAGTGGCCTTAAACAGTGATGTGCCATTGAAACGTGAGAGGGTAGCCCTCGCTCTGTGTCCCTGGCCGGGTGCTGGGAACACAAGTGTCCGCCCCGGAAATGGAGCAGCACCCGGGTTTGGGGGCGCCCGGGGATGGGCTGGGAGGCGGGGCTGCGAAGCCTCCCGGAGCTGGTGGCTCTGCGCGACCCGCTCCTCCGGGATGGCGGGCCACGCTTCCCAAACTGCCTGTGGCTTTGACTAGATTTGTTGCAGTTTTCAACCCCTTGCCAACTAAACGCAACACGATAAAAATACATTGCTAGGGGCGCCTGGGTGGCGCAGTCGGTTAAGCGTCCGACTTCAGCCAGGTCACGATCTTGCGGTCCGGGAGTTCGAGCCCCGCGTCAGGCTCTGGGCTGATGGCTCAGAGCCTGGAGCCTGTTTCCTATTCTGTGTCTCCCTCTCTCTCTGCCCCTCCCCCGTTCATGCTCTGTCTCTCTCTGTCCCAAAAATAAATAAAACGTTGAAAAAAAAAATACTTAAAAAAAAAATACATTGCTAGAAGAATGGCGTGGAACAGAAAGACCTACAGCACACAAGCCTCAACGTCTTAGTCTTAGATGCAACAGACATACAATTTTCCTGATAAATTGCTTTTAAAAGTTTCTAAACGCCTTCCCTTGGTTCTCTTCTGACCTCTTTGCAGACCGGCCCCTGTCACAGACGCACTTGGGCAGCCTTATGCTGAATGACAAGTAGAGGTCAAAAGCCGGGATTTAAAATACGTGTATTTATGATTATGAGGTTTTCATTAAATTTTCAGGAAAAAAAAAAACCAATGCACATCATATTCAATTTGCTTTATTTTTAATCTGCTTTCAAATCTTTTCTGGTTAGCAAGCACACGTTTTACGGCGTTATAGCCCTCAACTGTGTTTATATTCTGCGTTTACTCACTGGCCCTTTTCTCACATGTACACCCCCAGAACCCCTTCCTGGGTCTGAGCCTTCTCACTGGCCACCCAGTCACCTGGTGGCTGTCCCAGCTTGCGCACTGTTCTCCCCTCTCCCCTCTGTTCCCCGTTCAAGCTCTCTGAGGTGCCTGAGTGTCTGCTAGAGTCACAGGTTGGTCTCCTTCCTCCGCCTCTGGCCCTCTCTTGCCTCTCCGGCTTCATTTCTTATTTATTTCCTCCGCTGTGACCGCTCCCACCCCATGTGCTTCAGCTGCTGAGCCCTATGCAGTTCTGGAAGGTTCCTGCCTTTCCATGCCTCCCTGCCTGGGGCTCCCCGTAAACCAGCCTCTGCGCTGGCCCTCGGCAAACGGTAGCTGTTTGCTCTTATGGAGAACTCTGCATTTTGTCGCATTTCCCCCCAGATACTTTTCTATCACAAACAGCACTGAATTGAAACACTTTTCTACAACCTCTTTTTTTTTTTTTTTAAACATAGGAATTAATTCCCCCAAATGGAATTAGAGAGTCCCAGCTTATGGACCCTTTATAAACGTTGTTGTATATTGCAGACTTGTCTTCCAGAAAGGTTGAACCACTTTTCAGTGTCAACATCAGTAAATCCTGAATTTTAACTCAGAAATATTGTGCCACCATCGGCCTCAAAATAAGTTTTTTTTTTTTTATTATTTAAAAAAAATTTTTTTTTCAACGTTTATTTATTTTTTGGGACAGAGAGAGACAGAGCATGAATGGGGGAGGGGCAGAGAGAGAGGGAGACACAGAATCGGAAACAGGCTCCAGGCTCTGAGCCATCAGCCCAGAGCCCGACACGGGGCTCGAACTCCCGGACCGCGAGATCGTGACCTGGCTGAAGTCGGACGCTTAACCGACTGCGCCACCCAGGCACCCCGGCCTCAAAATAAGTTTTAAGCGACAGTGTATGGTGGGTTCTTAGGTTTGTAATAGCTAATGTCAAACGGATTGGCTTTCCACTTTAGATGCTCGTTCTACAAAGGTCAGGGCCTGTCTCCCAACATTCCTTTGCCCTGAAAACAACGGACCCGTAATCAATACGTGGTGATGATGATGACGCCAAATGAGATGAGCAGAAATGAAGATAAAAGCTTTGTTTTCGGAAGATGTCCCTCGTTGGTGTGTCCGGCAAAGGGGGGAGAGGAGTGATAATAGATAGCCAGTTCACCGCGTAAGATACGCCTCGGCGCGCTGCTGGCCGGGTTGACCCGGATACGCCATCACCAGGGTCTTTGATTATGTGTCATGTTTACAGATGAGAAAATTAGAGCGCATAGAGAGAGCTTCCATACCTTGCCCAAGGTGGTGAGTTCGTAGCGCACACAGTGAGGCTGGGATACGACCCTGGGCAGCCCAGAACCCCCCACCACCCTGAGACAATGCTGGGTTTAGCCTCTGCCCAGCTTGATGGCATAGTTCTTCTGTGGGGCTTTTTTTTTGGGCACTTACCATTGTGAGGGTTGTTATTACTCTAGAAAAGTTTTTTTTTTTAACTTTTTTTTTTAACGTTTATTTTTGAGACAGAGCATGAACGGGGGAGGGTCAGAGAAAGAGCGAGACACAGAATCCCAAACAGGCTCCGGGGCTCCGAGCTGCCAGCACAGAGCCCCGACGCGGGGCTCGAACTCCTGGACCGTGAGATCATGACCTGAGCCGAAGTCAGACGCTCAACCGACTGAGCCACCCCGGCGCCCCTCTAGAAAAGTCACAAGTTCAACACAGATAACTTTTTTTTTCTGAGCTGCCGGAAAGTGGTTACCCACCTGGTGCCCGAATACCGTGGGATATCTCCTCCCGACCCGGCTGTGCTTCTACATAATCACAATGAAACTCTCAGGATCAGGACGTTAGGGCTGATGCGTCACTGCCATGCCACCGTGAGATTCCCCTGACAGCGCCCCATTTGTCTCAGGGATGTCCAGCTGAGGCGTGAACATTACAGTGGGCGTCTTGTCTCGAGTCTCCTTCAGCCCAGAGCCGTGCCCCAGCCTTTCTCGTGCATTCTCATGACCTGGACACTTTTGAAAGCTGCAGCCCATCATTTTGTAGAACGTCCTTCAGCCTGGATCTGTCTGATGTCTCCCCGGCACTAGACGGAGACTGTGTGTCCTTTTTTTTTTTTTTTTAATTGCGACAATACATATGACAAAATTTACCGTTCTTAACCATTTTTGGTTTTTTTTTAATTTTTATTTTAAGGTTTAGTTATTTAGTTTTGAGAAAGAGAGAGAGCGAGCAGTGGAGGGGCAGAGGGAGGGGGAGAGGTAGAGAATCCCAAGCGGGTTCCGAGCCGTCAGCACAGAGCCCCCTCTCCGTCTCACGAACTGTGAGATCATGACCTGAGCCAAGATCAAGAGTCAGGGGCTTAACCGACTGAGCCACCCAGGCGCCCCAGCCATTTTCAAATGGACAGTCCAGGGGGCGCGTGGTGGCTCAGTCGGTTAAGCCTCTGACTTCAGCTCGGGTCATGATCTCACGGTTCGTGAGTTCGAGCCCCACGTCAGGCTCTGTGCTGACAGCCCAGAGCCTGGAGCCTGCTTCAGATTCTGTGCCTCCTCTCTCTCCGCATCCCCCACTTGCGCTCTCTCTCTCAAAAATAAACAAACATTAAAAAAACATGTTTTTTAATGGACAATCCGGTTGTGTTAAGTTGTGTAAAAGCGTGCTTTTGTGAGCGTGCTAGACGTTTCAGGTAGGCGAGACCAGCCCTCCCTCCCCCAGTCTTCCCCCTGTATGGTCCTGTGGCCCTTTGCAGGTGCCTCCCCAGGGCATTTGTCCCGTGACTCCGTGTGCCACTGTGGGTCTGCCCCCCGCGAGAAAGACACTTTCTTAGGAACGCCTGGCACGTAGTAGGTATGCAATCAGTGATGACATAATAAAGCAAACCCTTGGGGGAAATTATAAAAGAGAGAGTAATTTGATTTTCCAGGAGCATAAGAAGGTACCCAAACTGATGTCACTGCCGAGTACATCAGTGCCCCATGAAGCCTTTATTGATTCTTAGCCAAAATGGAACCTTAAGAAATTACCCCTGAGGGACACCGGGGGAAGATGATCGTTTTTATGTGCTTTCATTATGGAATTCACCGAGCGTTCCGTCAGATTTCCTTGAAGTGCTTCTTCTGCGTGCCCTCCCAGAAAATATGCGGCTGATCTGGGAGTGCTCCACTTCAGCTAACGCGCTCACGCTAGAGAAGATGTACTTGAGTGCAGCGCAGCCTGGAATTTTCTGGGCAGATTCCTGAATTGGAAAAGATAGCATCTTGGGCCTTTTCAGGAGCCCAGAACCCGAATCCTCAGTGCCTGTGGAAAATGGGTCAACTCTTCAGAACAGTAGGACTATTGTGCCCCCCCCCCCGACATGGGGCCATTATTGACGATATTTCGATTTTCTTGGCATTGACACTGTGTATTAGCTTCTCTTCCTTTCGTAAACAGATTACTCAGGTAACTAATTTCCATGTGAAATAATCCAGAAAGAGGTAACCATTCTCCAGAAAGCGCTTGCCCTTTGCCACTGTGCTTCCAAGCGTTCAACCAGCCAAGCGAAACCAACGACAATATTTTTTCACTCTTGGAGGAAGATAAAACTATTCAAATGTATTTTTGTTCACCTACGGAGCATTCGAACGCTATTTAAAATAAACCAGGGTATGAGGGCAGATCACTATTTCTGACATTGCAAACAGTCCAACCAGGCTTACAGATATGCTTGGGGGATTATTTTTCTTTGTACTAAAAATAAAAGTTTTAAAATAACCCACGTGTCAAGAAGAGTTTCTTGGTGCTGGAGAAAAGGGCAGAGATTGGGCACTTTTATCCCGTATTTACACTGATCGCGATCTCAACACAGCATTAGTTTCTAAGGACAGGTTCCCCCACTCTCTGAACGTGGCGTGTCCCTGTGAAAACTTTCCTAAGCTGAAGTGGCGTAAAGCAAAGAAGCAATTAGCATTTGTATGGAAAAGTTTCGAGCGTTTCCAGACACCCCCAAAACTCCACTGTCTTTGGACTTTCTTTTCTTAGGACGTATCTTGCTAAATAAAGGATGCGCAGTATCAATCAAGATAGAGCACAGGTGCTCCGAGACGCAAGTTCAGTGCTCCAGGGACTAATCGCGAAGATGCTGGGTGTAGTTCCTGGGGAAGGCGCTTGGGGGCGTCACTCTGGTCGCTCAGGGCGCGCGCCGCCTCTATGTGACTTGCTGCAAAACCAACGCTGAACGCTCTCGTAGCTTTTTGCCTTCTTTCATAGAAGTGAAAGTCCTGTTCAATTTCTTGTGGTTAAGAGAAAGCAGGTACTCCATAGGTCTTTGGTAAAAGCAGAGGGCCAGAACGCGAACTTTCGAAAAGTGGGGTATATACCGCTTTGCCGGACATTACTCCTATTTATTCTTTTATTTCGCCACTGATTCTCCATTGACGTCCCCCCCAGGCACTCACAGCGTTTCCCCAACAGACGTAACGTTCTTCTGATGTCTTTGTGAAATCGTGTCAATAGTTCCGATTTTTAACACACTATTTTTTTGTTGTTGTTGCCACTTCAACCAAATGTTCTTCTGGTACATCTTAAGCTATTATATTAAGTATTAAAATTATTAGAGAATTGCAAAATAGTTTCCATTATAAAACCCTGCTTTCATCATTTACAACTAACTTTACAGCAATCCTCTTATAACGAGGTTTTCCAGTAAATGGAGGTCCCACAAAAGTCAACAACCTTGAGCTGAAGATCAGTCTGGATATTCATCGTTCGCTTCTGTTCTTCTTCCTCATTTTCCCCTCATATTCTCTATTCCCTGTTTGTTCTAAGTGTAGAATATGGGGAAATGATAAAGGAAGATCCTGCTTTTAAATTCTTAGGGATGTCGAGGTTGGTATCTTTAGGTGGAACAGTTCGCAGAAGGAGTTTTAACATTTGCCTTCAGGGCACCTGGGTGGCTCAGTCCGTTAGGCGGCCGGACTCTTGATTTCCGCTCAGGCCACGATCCCCCAGTTTCTGAGTTCGAGCCCCACATAGGGCTCTGCACTGACAGCGTGGAGACTGCTTGGGATTCTGTCTCTCTCCCTTTCTTTCTGCCCCTCCTGTGTGCTCTCTCTCAAAATAAATAAATCAACTTTAAAAAATAAAATAAAATTCGCCGTCTCACAGGTACTTGCATCCTTTCCTATGTGTGTTCTTCCTCACTAGCACCTTCGTGGAGGCCTGTGTCTGTGCCAATATATGCCTTCGGTCAGCCACACGCTCAGACTAAAGCCTTATGCTTGCTTGTTAGTCATAAATCGTGCAACCTCTATTCCTCACTTAAGCAGATTCTAGGTTTGTATCAGAGTGCTCAAAAATACCTAGCATCTGACTTCTTGCATTAAAAGATACATTCGGGGGGAATTTTTTTTTAGCGATCCTATCCCTATGTCGGGTCAGAGCCCGAGACCTAAATGAGCTCACCAAAGTTCCTGTTAAGTAGTGTTTGCTGACTCACCACTGTAATCTGAGGGCGGGTCCACGTACCCAAACCTTCGTCCCTTTTTCGGTACTATCTCGGGGATTTACAGGAAGGCGTATTTGGGTACAGCCGTCTTGGGTCACAGTGAGAGGGCACGCAAGTGCATGTAGACTCCGCCAGTTGTGAGCTGCACGACCTTGGGCGAGTAATCTGAGCTCCCCGAGCCTCTCATTTCTGTGAAGGTAAAGATAAGAATGCCTTCCCTTCGTCCTCTCCACCGGTTTCGGGAAACTCAAATGAGTTCATGCGTTTGAAAAGACCTTGTAGACTGCAAAGCATAGTTTGAGTGTCACTTAGAATCATTATGTCAGAGCCGGCGTAATAAACTGGAAATACCTGAGCCACGTTCCCAGAGGAACATCAGGACCTTCTGTGGGACCCAGTTCCGTGTATTTGGAAGGACTTAATCCGCTGGAACAAGGGGATGTTTGAGAGCGCGGCATTTAAAGCATTAGGCTGATTAGACCATTACCAGCAGGACATTTGTGCACCTCACAAACAAGCCCTTTATCTTCTTGCTTTGCCTGTGAAATTTACAGAAACACCTACATAATAGGATTCCTCACGGAGCTTGTGCTTGTCTGAACTCATTTGTGAGCGTATCCGTCTTTATCCAGAACAAACAGGCTTTAATGAAAGTTCTTACAGAAAGAATCCTGTGCTGTGTGAATCAAACAGCCCGTATGAAACTTCCTGACGCTACTTAATTTGTCAGACAAGTTTCTTTTATTTTTTTCCCAATCCTGGCCTTGTTCTGAATTTTCCAACGATTCCTGGAATAAGTAGGCTACATTTATTCATCTATGCCTTCTCACAATTTCCAGTGACTCTGATGGGAGTTTCATGCAGCTGGGTTGACAGCAATTTATGGGTTTTTTTTCATTATTATGATTACTTGGAAGCCTGTTTTTAGTGTCCAGGTAAAATGTTTTTATAGCGCTCCATTAGCATAGATTTTAATACACTTGAGTGTTACTATCTCTGCCGGCTTTCCCCCACTTGGTTCCATTATATAAGCTGAATCAAATTATTCAGGATTGTAACCTTTGCCATCTCTGCCATTGTCCTTTTAGATGCTCTGGATTCAGAGCGCTGGGGCCGAAGGATCCTTTACCATTCATTGACTTTGCAACACATGAGACCGTGATCCAGGGAGCTGGAATGTTCTGCCCAGTGCAGCTCAGCTTGTTTTTGCCAAAGCTGGGGCTAGAAACCAAACCCACCTCCTGGACCAGCATCCCTTCTAAGATGCCATGCCTCTTTGGAAAGCCAGAGTAAAACCTCTGCTATTCAAAAATCTTTAGACAGCCAAGTTTTCTATAGAGAAGGGAATATATAACAATTGTCGAAAGCTTAATATTTAATCATTTTGAGATCAGTGTGTAAAATGGACAGTCTGGGGGCGCCTGGGTGGCTCAGTCAGTTAAGCATCCGACTCTCGATTTCAGCTCAGGTCATGGTCTTAGGGTTGTGGGACCGAGCCCCACATCCAGCTCCGTGCTGAGCACGGAGCCTGCTTCAGATTCTTTCTCTCTCTAAAAATAAAAAAAGAAAAGAACAGAACTGCGCTTCTTTTCCACCAGAAGTACATGAGACCACAGGCACCTCCTTGACAGCTTGAACTGTCAACATGGTTTTCCACTGGCTATGATAGATCGTTCTTCACTATTTTAAGAATTTGTGTTAGCCTGGGTACAATTTCATTGTCGCCTTTCTTCAGATTCTGATTCTGAGTCAAACATCCGAGAGAATTCAGCACGAGGCGCAGCCTTAGTTCCTCATCCATGAGAGAGGAACGGTGCCTCTCTCACCGAGTAGGTCGGTGTCTGCAGAGTACCTGCCTTGGAACCCGGGAGACAGGGAGCTGTCAAGTTCACGATGGCTAACTGTTGCTATCGCCTTCGCCATTGTCACCGTCATTATTTGCTAAGTCTTTCAACGTCACTGCCAGTGACCAATGGACACCACCTTTCTCATCTTTTAGGTACTGTTAAATGCTAACGTTGTGTTAGTGTTCGTTATTTTTTAGAATTATCTGGAAATTTGAAGACCCACCACCTGTACTGGCTAACATGCATGTTAATACGTCCTTCAGCCTCGCGGCTTCCCCCTGCACCCCCTGGCCTGGGAAGAGTGCGTTGTGATGGTTGAAGTGGGACGCCAGGATTTCGCGGTGTTTGGGTTGGGTTTTATTTCTGGCCTTCCTCTTGAGTCACTCCCTTGACTTGAACCTTCACATGATCTGCGTCAGCCTTTCCATGGGTGAAAAAAAGACATCCATGGATGAAATAAGCCACACCTGGTCGGATTGTTGCACGAGTCAGGGGCTGCTGCATCCCAAACGGGCGCCAGGAACGAGCCGTGTGCGCACCAGGGGTCTGGGCGAACGGGCATTGCCTTTCGATGACTCTGGTGTGGGCTTCACAGCTTCAAATTAGAGTACCATAAAGTGGGGGCGCCTGGGGGGGCTCAGTTGGAAAAGCATCCGACTCTTGATTTCGGCTCCGATCACGGTCTCACGGTTGGTGAAATCAAGCCCGGCATCAGGCTCTGCACCAACAGTGCAGAACCTACTTGGAATTCTCTCTCTCTCTCCTTCTCTCCCTCTCTCTCAAAACAAATAAATAAACATTTTTAAAAAGGAAACTATCACAAAGTATCCAAATGTCTCATCAGCGGTGCAGTAAAAGCATCCTTCTGAACGTGGCCCTGAGACCACTCAGGTCACGTGACTGACCTGACACAGGTCTGTTACACAGCAGGCAACAAAAAGGTCCATATTACTTGGTCCTCCTCCAAAAGGTGAGCTGAGGTGTTTCTCTGCTCCTGTTTTCTAGCATTTTGAAACGTGTTCTCAATATTTTCCCTGCTGACTGCATCGCCAGTAATTGCAAAAGGAAGCCAAAGCCAAGAGAATTCTGTTGTGTGCTTTTAGCGGCAAAGGACGAAATTTTTCATCAGAGACCTCACTCTCTTGAAAACCTGTTAAAAATTAAATGACGTATTTTCACCTCGCGTGAATTTACACATTTTATTACGAAAACCATCTTACGCACGTCTGTGTAGAATTTGTACGGAGTGCTGACTCTGTTTTAAGTCACTTACCGGCTCTTTACCTTTTTTTTTTTTATTTGCCTTCGAACTCTTTAGAAAGAATTTTTCGTCTATGTAGTTTTTCAAATGTGTGCGAAAGTAGAGAAGATGAGCCAATGTATCCCATGCGCTCAACTCATCACCCAGTTTCAACAATCGTCAACACATGGAACCCCCCTTCCCATCCTCACTCCATGGGGTAATTTTAAACACGCTTCCAGGTATCGTATCACTTCAACTGGATGCATCTCAAAGAGATAAGGACTCTTTTCTTTAAAAAAACAAACAAACAAAAAAAAAACTAAAGTGCTTTCTTTTTGTTTGTTTCAGTGTTTATTTATTATTGAGAGAGAGACAGAGACAGAGACAGAGACAGAGTGTGAGCAGGGGAGGGGCAGAGAGAGAGGGAGACACAGAATCTGAGGCAGGCTCCGGGCTCTGAGCTGTCAGCACAGAGTCCAATGCGGGGCTTGAACTCACAGACTGTGAGATCATGACCTGAGCCAAAGTAGGACTCTCCACCAACTGAGCCATCCGGGCATCCTCAAGATTTTTTTTTAATGTTTATTGTTGGAAAGAGAGAGAGAGAGAGCATGAGTGGGGAAGGAGGGCAGAGAGAGAGAGAGAGAGAGAGAGAGAGAGAGAGAGAGAGAGAGGAAAGAGAAAATCTCAAGCAGACTCCACACTGTCAGCACAGAGCCTGACTCAGGGCTCCATCTCAGAAACCGTGAGTGAGATCATCACCTGAGCCAAAATCAAGAGTCAGACATTTAACCAACTGAGCCACCCAGACCCCCCCCCCCCCGAGAATTTTTTTTAAGAGAACACAGTGATTTTAAATCATTTATCCCCCTTAAAGCACAAGCAAGTCAAGGCAATTTAAAATACTCCATATTCCTTTTGGTAATATTGTAAAAAAAAGTCGGTGGTTAAATATTGAAATACCCCTTTAAGTAAAGCCTAATGGTGCACCTTCTCATAGAGAGGTGCATCTGTACTGCTTCTACTCCTCTTTGTATCCTAATCATCCTTCCTAAATGCAGACCTCCCTTTGGTTCTGAAAAGATTTTTGCTTTATAGCTTCTTTGTTCTGTTACAAGTAGATCTGATCCTGGAGCGGAATTCAGTGAGTTTTGCTCATGAGCCCAGCATCGTGCTCCAGGCTCATCTACTGGAGTATATGATGCCCTTTAGAACCCAGAAACACGGGCCCATCTTATGAATTTATGGCCAAAAGCTTATTCAGGACCTACAGTCAAGACTTCAAAATTCTGCAGAGGTTTCTGGGTTTTATAGATCATTCCACTTCTTATGTGGAATAACCATCCGAATCACTTCAGGAAATGAGAAAAGTAGGATATGGTTATGAGTCAGACATGGAAAACTACAGCATGGAATGAATTAGTCAGAAGAAGGGCTTCAGTGGCCAGCATGAGCCGTGTGCTATCAGGAAGTGGTGTGACTTTCCATGATTTTATGTGCTGTAAATCATGTGGCATAAGGCTCCAAGGCACCTGGAGTCTTTTTTTTTTTTAATCATATTTTTCGAGATAAAACTGGAAAGTGCTATATTCCTTACAGTAGTTGGCTGTCCCTACAGTCAGCTTGAATGGATTTCCACCCATCCCCACTCCAGTGGAGACAAGGACATTCACCCCCACAGCCCTGTCAAGTTGAGAAAGCAGTTGGCCTTGACAGAGTCACATTACAAAGGGAGGAATCCGTCTCTTTCTTTCGTTTTCTAATACTTTCTCTGGAACCTCAGGTCTTGCAGGCTTACACAACCATGCCCTTTGTGGTCTACAACAGAGGTCCTCCTCCCTGCGTTGTGCGTGTGTAGAAGGGCACTCAGAAATTCAGAATAAGGCAGCGTGTTCCAGTCTCCTGTCGTCCTGTTAAGGAGAGAAAAACTTATAGAAATGCAGTGGATTGAAAGTTTGAGTCATGTAAGGTCTGGAAAACTATATCACTAGAGGAAAATGCTGAACATATAGAGTCACCTATTAAAACTGTATGGGGAGGGAAATAAGGTTGTTTTTTCTGGAATACGAGTCACGTAATCACATCACCTCTTTCCTGCCTCCTATGCTTGACTGCTTGATAAGTACGCATGGCATTCAATCATTATAGCTTGGGAAATATATATATTATATATATATATATCTTATATATATTAGATATATATTAGATATATATATAATATATATTATCTAAGATATATATAATATATATTATCTATTATATATCTAATATATCTATCTAATATATATTATCTATCTACATATATATTATAATCTATTATATATAATAGATTATATACATAATATAATCTATTACATATATAGATAATTATTATCTAATCTATCTACATATATATATTTATATATATAAATATATATATTTATATATATGTAGATAGATAATTATATATATAATACATATATTATATATATATGTAGATAGATATGTATATAGATATATATATGTAGATAGATAATTATATATATATATATATAATATATATATATGTAGAGAGAGAGTGCAAGGCAGGGAGAGGGGCAGAGGGAGAGAGAGAGAGAATCTTAAGCAGCCTTCATGCTCGGCATGGAGCCCAGTGCAGGGCTCGATCCTGGACCCTGGGATCACGACCTGAGCCGAAATCAAGAGTCGTACACTGTACTGACTGAGCCACCCAGACGCCTATAAATATATATATATATATATATATATATATATATATATATATTTACCAGCGTATCTAATGGGAGAATTCAATAAGAGTGGAACCTATCTGTGAGCATTCACACTCCTCACTCAACATCGACGAAATTCTAGTTGACTCTGATGTCCTTGGCAACCCGGTAAACATTTCTCTGGAAGAATCCTGTAAACCAGGTTTGCCTTGTTTGCCATTTGTGGCAATCTGGCAAGATTCCCCTGGAGAATTATTGGTCCACAAGTTATCCGAGGACAGTTGAATGTGCTTGTCACATGGTAGCACTTAGCGATCAGATGGTAACTGGCAAATCTTCCTCCCCGCCCCCCAACCCTGGACCAGTGCCTCTCACACCTTACTGTGTGCCATGGATGGAATGTTTGGGTCCCCCCCCACACACTGGAAACTCAAGTGTTGAAATCCTAGCCTCCCAAGGTGATGGTACCGGAGGCAGGGCCTTTGGGGGTGATTAAGTTATGAGGGCAGAGCCCCCACGGATGAAATTAGTGCCCTTACCAGAGAGACCCCAGAGAACTCCCTCTCCCCTTCTACCGTGTGATGACACAGCAAGGAGATAGCCTTCTGCGAACCAGGAAGGGCACCCCACCAGACACCAGATCAGCTAGTGTCTTGACCTTGGGCTTTCCAACCTCCAGAACCGTGCAAGCTCGACGTCTCTTGTCTATAAGCCGCCACACAGCGTGCATAGGTGACCTGGGCGTCTTGTTAAAACGCAGACTGTGCTTCGGTAGATCTCAGGCGGGGCCCGGCCGTTCTGCCTTTCTCACGCGCTCACAGGTGATGCCAGTGCTGCTGGCTCAGGGCCACCCCGTGAGAATCCAGGCCGTCCTGGCCACTTGCTGTATAAATGAGCTGTGTCTGCAAAGTTAGCAGGGAGCCAAACCTTGCTGCCCTGTGCCAGTGTGTGCAGAACCCTTGTGTGTCCGTGACCTCACGTCTCTTTACGTCCCAATAACACTACCCCCGGCAGGACCAGGAAACACCCCGGGACGGAGGAGCCCTCAGAGGTCCATGGCATGAGTCCCCTGCTGACCTTCCCACCTAGCATCTCAAACTCCACTTCATCCTCTGAGTACGTGACTGTGTGCCCCAAATTCTGCCAAGGCCTTGGAGGCTTCTGGCAATTCCCTCCCTTTCTCCACTGACTAAATTCTTCCTTAGTATGAAGACGATTTCTACAACTATTGGTCATCCAGGTCTCCTCATGGGACCCACAGGACCTACACTGAAGCCTCCATTCTAAAAATGTGTTACGTACCCCTCGTCTTTATCCTCTGACATGCAGGGAAAGGGCTCACAAAGTTCAGAAAGACAGTAGGGGACTTCAACTTCACGGACCAAGGGGGCGATGCTAGATGTTCTGGGAAGGAAGGTCTAAGAGATTTATGAATTCCTTAAGGCTGATTTAAAGAAAGAATCAAGAAAGAATATTCACAAGGGGAGTATCCCAGCCCAGAAATTTGAGCTGTTGCTGTGCTTAAGAACCACCCATCATCAGAATACGCGCGTTTGGACCAGCCTGAAGAATCCTTAAGCCAAAGTGACAGGGCTGATATCCGCTGCCTTTTCCCCTAATTGCCCCAGTGGAAATAGGTTAAATCTTTAACTGGTTATTTTAGTACCGTGGAATTTGCAAATAAACCGGCAAATCGACATCATTGTTAAGATCCTAGGAAATATGATTCAGGATTTGTCATTATTTTTTCCAAGGAAGAAACTGGTATAGATATTTTCTGGACGGGTACATTTCTGCGACTTTTCCGGTTAGAAGGCAGCCGGGCCGACCTTTCATAAACTCTGAAAAGAAACAGTGTTCAGAATGTAGGAGTAAAAATAGTCACCACTGGCATGTGTATATCCTTGATGGTTTCCCTGAGTGTAATGGGTGCCTCTGAAAGCCTTTCCACTGTTTTCTTTGGGTCTTTGTGTAGGGGGAAAAAGCAGAGTCCCCATTCCAAATGGTTGCCAAGAACGTGGCATTTGAAAAGGTGAGTTTAATCACTATCAGAACTGCTGGTCTTACTTTATCAACACCAGAGTTGTGTGGCTTTGCATCCATGAAGGACAGACTGACAGCGTGGTGCTGGATGATGGCAGGAGGCAAATCCCATCAGATGCTCCATAAAGCTCTGCCCACACCACCAAACTTCTCCAGAGACAGCTGGGTGTGCATTCCAGTGGTGGACTGGGGCTGTCGTTACATTCCTAGCTGATCGTTTTCTTCCAGAAAGTTCTCCCTGAAGATGTTCAGACAAACCATAGGCTCCTGTGGGGTGGGGAGGGGGACTTAAACAGCAGGCATGGCATTTATGCTCTCACGGTTCGGGAGGCTGGCAGTCCAAGTTCAAGGTGTCAGCAGGGATGGGTTTTTTTCTGAGGCCTCTCTCTCCCTGGCTTGGAGAAGGCGGCTTTCCCCCAGCGGTCTTTCCACTGTGGGTGCAGGTCTGGAATCCTAGCACAGAAGTTAAGAATCGCAACAACAGGGGCGCCTGGGTGGCTCAGTCGGTTAAGCGTCCGACCTCGGCTCAGGTCGCGATCTCACGGTCGGTGAGTTCGAGCCCCGCGTCCGGCTCTGGGCTGACGGCTCGGAGCCTGGAGCCTGCTTCCGATTCTGTGTCTCCCTCTCTCTCTGCCCCTCCCCCGTTCATGCTCTGTCTCTCTCTGTCTCAAAAATAAATAAACGTTGAAAAAAATTTTTCTTAAAAAGAACTGCAACAACAGCAACATAATTCTCGAAGCGATAGTGTAGCCCACTGGAGATGAGAAGATTTCTGTAGAAATACGCCCAGGTGTCTTGCAGAGAACAGGGTGGACCTTGGCCACTTAGGAGGAGTCTTGGTTGTGCTTCCTCTGTTCTGACTTGCTCCTCCCCACGCTGCCCACCACCGGCAGGAGCACCTGGGGGAGGGGCATCAGGATCACACACGGATTCTGCGTTCAGTAGCTCCTGGGCTCAGTCTGCGGGCCGATCGGCACCTCAAGGAACCCTGGTGGAGTCTGTTCTGGGCCCCAGCACCTGGCATAGCCCATGCCGGGCCTGTAGTAGATGGTCAATGAGTGGATGAACGAGCGGATGAACGAATGAATGACAACAGCAACCCGCACATGGCAGCATTTCAGAAGGTCAGCCACGGAGCCTGTGGCCCTCCTGCCAGTCCCCCTCCCTTGGGCTCCCAGTGCAGTCCTTTAGGGAGGCTCTGCTGGGGTAGATGCCACCAGTGGAGTTAAACCCTGTTTGCTTTGTGGATGGTGGAAACAACGCAGGTATCGTGTAGCCCCGTGTTAACCTGGACTCGGGTGCCAGCACCACCCTGGCTGTGAGTATTAACCTTCCAAGCTTACCTCCATAAATTGTCACTTTGGTGTCTTTTGGTTAGGCAGCCACCACTAATGCCGATTTTGAACAACCACGGCGAATCATCTAGCAGACCCATTTCGCAACTCGAAAGCAAATTAGAATATCACCTGAACCGCCACCGGGCTAGCAAGTGAACACCGCTCGAAAGAACTAACAACAACATTCCAGAAAGTCACAGGCTCTCTTAGAAAGTGCCTTCGTGGCAGATTTCATCTTCTTGCATGCAGGCTGCCACAACCACGGCCCCTGGCTGGCTGTCTTCTTCTGCCCAGTGCCCTCCAGGGTCACTGCCAGCATGGGTCAGAGTGCCCTGAGCCCCCCACAGCGTGCCCAGCAGAACTCCTCAGTCACTGGCCAGGGACAGGCAGCCTCCTCTCTTCACGGAGGATGGAGACCGCAGAGAGCAGGAGGAACAGAAGGCAGACGAAAGAGAACTTCAGACATGACTGCTTGGTCACATCTCAGCATGCAGCAAACGAAATCTCCCAACTCCTTCTGGGTGATGGACAGCAACAAGCCAGCTGGCAGTGCAATTTAGCAAAATCATCCAAACTACACAAAATAAGAAAGAAACACACAAAATAAGTGCAGACGGGAAAAGCGTGCATTTCTCTGTAATTGCTTAATACCCTGTTACTTGGATTTGCAATGTAACTTAGGAGAAATAACGTGTTATGTAGGCGGCATTCGAACAGAATTCAACGTTCTTCTGGCCGGCACATTTTGAACCAGACAGACCAGATTCATGGATAGATACAGAGGTTAATAATCGCTTTTGAGGGGTGCCCGGGTGGCTCATTCGGTTAAGGGTCCAGCTCTTGGTTTCGGCTCAGGTCATGATCTCACGGTTTCGTGAGTTTGAGCCCCGCAGGGGACTCTGTGCTGCCAGTGCAGAGGCTGCTGGGGATTCTCTGTCTCTCCCTCTCTCCCTGCCCCTCCCCCACTCGCACTGTCTCTGTCTCTCTCAAAATAAATAAAATAGACTGTAAAAAAAAATCGCTTTTGAAATTATCGTGAACAGTGTTTTTCAGTTATACAGTATTTCTTACAATGTTAAGCAAAATACCGGTTTATAACGATATAGTTAAAGGCAGAGATTTTCAAGGTAGTATAATGATTTTTAAATTACATCTCAAATAAGGCTGTTTTTAAAGGTAGCATACTCATATTTGGAAAATTTCGATATTGCAGAGAATTTAAAATCCCGAGCACGAACTGACTTGACATTTTTTTAATCGTGTGTACCCTTTTGAAAACTCTACCTTCCCAATTTAAATTTTTTTAAGCTTTATTTGTTTTTGAGAGAGACAGAGAGACAGAGCGTGAACGAGGGAGGGCAGAGAGAGAGGCAGACACAGAATCCGAAGCGGGCTCCAGGCTCCAAGCTGTCAGCACAGAGCCCGACGCGGGGCTCAAACTCACAAACTGCCAAGGTCATGACCTGAGCTGAAGTTCAGTGCTCAACCGACTGAGCCACCCAGGCATCCCGAAGATGACTGCCTTCTTGCTGTGTCCTCACGTGGCAGAGAGAGTGAGGCCTGGCCTCCCTTTCTCTCCTATGTGAGGACACCAATCCCATCTTGGGGGCCCCATCCTCATGACCTCGTCTAGACGTCTAATTAGGTCCCAAAGGCCCCACCTCCTAAGACCACCACAATGGGAGTTTGAGCTTCATCATACGAATTTGGGGAGGACACAGTTCAATCCATTGCAGTGGGCAAGGCACTTAATTTATCTCATTTTCTTGGCCTTTTTGCTTTTCCTGTCGGGACTATTTTTTCCAGATTCTCCGTCTCCTAGGGGCTCTTTGCCCACGTGGCAGGAGTGGGTAAAGGGTGAGCAGAGAGGGGGATGTGTGGTGTGCACAGAGCAGTAGGCCCGAGTGCCCGCCTGGTTGCCCCTGAAAGCTCTCCTCTTGGCTCCACCGGAAATGCCCCTTTCTCTTGGGTGTGCTGGGGGCTCCCCCTCGCCTGGGTTCAAGCTCCTGACACTCCTGGGCCCTTGGGGACTCCACCGCCCCCTTGATTCTGGAGGCGGCGTGGCTGCGGCCTGGTGGGAATCTTTCTGTGACCCTTTGGGTTCCAAAGAAAACACCACCCCGGGAACCCACTATGTTTGTTGACCACGTGGAGCCTTCAAGAGCGTGGACCCCAAAACAGAGCTTCTGGGAAGCGTTCGCGCAGGTCCCTTTTAATAAGTCACGCACTCGCGACCAATCATTTTCCCCATCGATTTCATTTTCCAGACAGGACCATAGTAATGGGTCAAGCAACTTCTACCTTTTCCTGTTTCCCCTTTTCATGGGAAAAAACCACTCTTGTCTTTCCATATCTCAAATGGAATTGAACCCTTCTTGTAAAGTCTACATCTCAGGGAAAACCCCGCTGCTGTTCTTAGCTACTTCCTCCTATTCTTTGGTTCCTGGCACAGTGGAAGTCGCCATGCGCTCTGACTTCTATTTTCTGCTCTGAGAGCTGTCATAACTTATTTGCCTATTAGTATTTGAGACTGCTGTGTTTATTTGCAAACCGCGAAGACGGCTTGGCTTTGAAGCTACGGTGATTGTTCTTTCCTGTGAACATTGATGGTACGTTTTTCACATCAGCTTCTGAAATAAGAATGTGGTAGTTACATGCCTTGCTGACCGTACTGGGATTTTTCGAGTAACTCAATGCTCCCTTATACCGGCTAGTGACTTTAAGTTAAAAGCTGTTTAGTTTGAAACAAAGAAAGTGTTTTAATGTCCACATTTAAAAAAAAAAGGGGGGGGGGAATTAATGATAAGGAAGAAACCGCGAGCAAGTACATAGAGTCAGTATTTTTAGGTCATTTCTTCTTAAAGGCAACATCTAATAAATCCGGAAAGTTCTTAGGGCCAAAGGTTAGTGAGTGTGCGGGTAAATGTTTGGATGCAGAGATTGCTATTGGGCGGAATTTTGGGTCTGTGTGGGGGGGTTTCTTTATAGAAAAAAATGAACTTTTGCCTCATGTGACTGCTAACCATTTTCTGAGTCACAGAGACCCTTTGCTATTAGCCGTTTTATTTCTGTAAATCTCTTTCTTTTGCTATCCTTCAGATATCAAAGAGCATGTTATATCTCCGAAGGATTTCATTTTATTCAGGGTCGACTGAAATCTTTTCAACATTTCTGCCTGTGTTTTTCAATGCAGATGATATCTTGTTTGGACCCATTTGAAATGACATGTTTTAGCCCTGTGTGAAGAGAGGCCACCCTTGCCTTTTGAAAAGAAATTAACAGAACGTAGGAATGCGTTGGCATGCTGGGGCTATCCTTAGCGTGTTAGAACAAACCAGCTTCATCTGGGATCCCAGAGTTGTCTTCCCAGGGGCACTTGAAAAGCCACGGGAGACATCCATCGGGATCGTAGCAATGGCGGGTGAGCTGCTGGTACTTGGCGGGGGTGGGGGGTGGGGCCCCTCATAGTGATAAACATTCTAGAATGCAAAGCACAGGGCCACGCAAGGAAACATGATTTCATCCCAAACATGGTTAGTGTCAGTACTGGGAAGCATTGGGAGAAATCCTAGGCTCAGAAAAATTGGGATATAAAGCATCTTCCCCATCAGGCTCATCTCCCTCTTCTACACAAGAGCGAACTGAGCACACACATCTGGTTGTTGTTGTTGTTGTTGTTGTTGTCGTCGTTGTTGTTTTTCAAGGTTTCCCTTTTTTTTATTACTATATTTTTCATTTTATTTTTTTAATTTACATCCAAATTAGTTAGCATCTAGTGCCACAATGATTTCAGGAGTCGATTCCTTAGTGCCCCTTCCCCATTTAGCCCATCCCCCCTCCCACAACCCCTCCAGCAACCCTCTGTTTGTTCCTCATATTTAAGAGCCTCTTCTGTTTTGTCCCCCTCCCTGTTTTTATATTGTTTTTGCTTCCCTTCACTTATGTTCATCTGTTTTGTCTCTTGAAGTCCTCATATGAGTGAAGTCGTATGATATTTGCCTTTCTCTGACTGACTAGTTTCGCTTAGCATAATACCCTCCAGTTCTATCCATGTAGTTGCAAATGGCAAGATTTCATCCTTTTTGATTGCCGAGTAATACTCCACTGTATATATATACCACATCTTCTTTATCCATTCATCCATCGATGGATATTTGGGCTCTTTCCATACTTTGGCTACTGTTGATAGTGCTGCTATAAACATGGGGGTGCATGTGCCCCTTTGAAACAGCGCACCCGTACCCCTTGGATAAATACCTCATAGAGCAATTGCTGGGTCGTAGTAGGGTAGTTCTATTTTTAATTTTTTGAGGAACCTCCTTCTAAGGTGGCTGCACCAACTTGCATTCCCATCAGAAGTGCAAAAGAGATCCTCTTTCTCCGCATCCCTTGCCAACATCTGTTGTTGCCCGAGTTGTTCATGTTAGCCATTCTGACAGGTGTGAGGTGGTATCTCAGTGTGGTTTTGATTTGTATTTCCCTGATGATGAGTGATGTTGAGCACTTTTTCATGTGTCGGTTGGCCATCTGGATGTCTTCCTTGGAGAAGTGTCTATTCGTGTATTTCGCCCATTTCTTCACTGGATTATTTGTTCTTTTGGGTGTTGAGTTTGATAAGTTCTTTATAGATTTTGGATACTAACCCTTTATCTGCTATGTCATTTGCAAATATCTTCTCCCATTCTGTCGGTTGCCTTTTAGTTTTGCTGATTGTTTCCTTCGCTGTGCAGAAGCTTTTTATTTTGATGAGGTCCCAGTCGTTCATTTTTGCTTTTGTTTCCCTTACCTCTGGAGACGTGTTGAGTAAGAAATTGCTGCGGCCAAGATCAAAGAGGTTTTTTGCCTGCTTTCTCCTTGAGGATTTTGATGGCTTCCTGTCTTACATTGAGGTCTTTCATCCATTTTGAGTTTATTTTTGTGTCTGGTGTAAGAAAGTGGTCCAGGTTCATTTTTCTGCCTGTCGCTGTCCAATTTTCCCAGCACCACCTGCTGAAGAGACTGTCTTTATTCCATTGGATATTCTTTCCTGCTTTGTCAAAGATTAGTTGGCCTTATGTTTGTGGGTCCGTTTTCTGTTCTGTTCCACTGATCTGAGTGTCTGTTTTTGTGCCATCAGGGTTTCCTTTTACCCCTGCCCCACATTGCTTCAGTTTTCACGAGAAACCACAAGGAGCCTGAGATCTACTTCCTCATTTCTAGAACGACTTTCTTGGTTATGGCTCACGTCATTTTTTCTGTGGGGGACCAACACGCAAGTACTCCACCAGTACAAGCTTTTGTTAGCAAATGCCAGGCAGCGTTCAGACCGTCCTCTTGCTGGTTCTGGAAGCGTAGGGAACACACGCTGACCGGCTGGTGCAATGCTGTTATCTCCCACATGAGCAAGAGGCAGGCTTGAGATGACCTTGAAACAAGGCTGGGGTGGGGGTGGGGTGCTGCTTTTGTAATTTTGCTGTGCTTTTGCTTTCTGATCTCGTTTCTCTGAGGGATCACATCCCACTGAGAAGTATATGGGGCTGCTGAACCAAGGCCAGTCCAGCCTGTCCCTGACTTCAGGCACAAGGTTCAGGAGAGGAGGTCCCAGCGGCTGTGATACCAGTGACAGCGGGCCAGAGAATTCTATTCAGCTTTGTCAATAAAGTCACATATAAATGCCTCCATCAGGGCGCCTGGGTGGTTCAGTAGGTTGAGTGTCCAGCTCTTGACCTCAGGTCTGGATCTCAGGGTTGCGAGCATGGCCCAAAGCCCTGCGTGGGGCTCCTCGCTAGACATGAAGCCTACTTAAAATACATACGTACATAAATAAATGTTTAAAAAAGAAAATACATTTAAAAATATATATTACTAAGGTTGATGTCCAAGAGCTTACTGCCTGTGTTTCCTTCTAGGAGTTCTATGGTTTCAGGTCTTACATGGAAGTCCTTAATCCATTTTGAATTATTTTTGTATGTAAGAAAGCGGTCCAGTTTCATTCTTTTGCATGTAGCTCTCCAGTTTTCCCAGCACCATTTATTGAAGAGACTGTCTTTTCCCCATTATATATTCTGGCCTCCTCTGTCATCCATTAATTGACCATATGCCATGGGTTTACCTCTGAGCTCCTCCGTTCTGTTCCATTGAGCTATGCACCTGTTTGGGTGCCAGTACCATACTGTTTTGATTACCACTGTTTTGTAGTGTAGTTTGAAATCAGAAAACATGGAGCCTCCAGCTTTGTTCTTCTTTCTCAACGTTGCTTTGACTCTTCAGGGTCAGCCCTGTGTTTTAACTCTTTAGCAACCACTCTGCCTTTCACTTATATTCCCATCATGCTATGCAAATGTACATTAAACATCTAAACATATATACACACATTGGAGCACCTGGGTGGCTCAGTCTATTGGATGTCCAACTTCGGCTCAGGTCATGATCCCACGGTTCGTGGGTTTGAGCCCCACATCGGGCTCTGTGCTGACAGCTCAGAGCCTGGAGCCTGCTTCGGATCCTGTGTCTCCCTCTCTCTTTGCTCCTCCCCTGCTTGTGCTCTCTCTCTCTCTCTCTCTCTCAAAAATAAATAAACATTAAAAAAATAAACATATATCCACACATACTCCTAATTTTAATTTTTTAGGACCTCTTCTGAATTCATTTTCAATGTGGCAAGATAGCCTAGCTATATAATTTAAACAGAGAGTTCAATAGGTATTCTATTCCTGTAGCAAATTCTAACCCTTGACTTTGACACACTGTACTTAGATCCCACCCTCCGTATAAGTTGTTATGGCAAAAGGAACAACTGTCGTGCAGATCACCAGCATAAATCTACTGCAGAATTCAGCACAGTGTGCTGGAGTCCTGTACCCCCAACGGCATGTGTAAATTGCTAACTCCGTGCTCTATGTCACGTTTTCAAGTCATTGAAAACATGGTTGGACGGTCATTTTCCAACTCTTGGGGAGTGCACAGCAGGGAAGACATGTTGAAAAGATAAACCCACAACCAATTGTAGCCATCATAGGTGCCAGGAAAGAATAAGAATGCTTAACAGAAGAGTTTGCCACATCTGGGGGCCCAGGGGCAACTTTTGTGCCCCCAGAGATGATACTTAAATTATTATTCAAGTGGGACTTGGCTAGGAGGAGATGCAGGAGGTGATCCAGCCAGAGGAAGAAGCTTGGATGAAAGCCCTGGGCCTTAGAAGCCTGGGGAGCAGTGATGAACCAGGTCCGTGTGGCTGGACCTGGGCTGTGGCAAGGGCAAGGCAGGACCTGCGCCGAGAGGTCCCAGGAACCACTCATGGTCTGGATGCTGGATTTTCTCCTGAGAGCGAACGGAGGCCCAAGCAGTGCTGGCAGGAAGAGAGAGACAGGCTGTTTTGTAATATCCAAGTTAGGAATGTCTCAAAGAGGCTGTGGTGGTGCATTTTCCAAGACTCACCTTCTAGAATGTTCCCAAGGCACGTCTTCCTCCTTGTATGCCAGGTCCGTTGCTCTACTGCTGTCCAGTAGCATGCAGAGAACTGGGCGAGGATTTCCAGACATCCACTCCTATAAACAGAGCTGCCCTAAGCTTACGTAAAGGCGCCCGTGGCCATCCACAAGACGGTACCCTCAAGACGGTACCCTCAAGATGGTATCCTCCATATCACTCCCGAGGCAGCCCCAGGTGAAGGCACCCTCCTGGCAGTGAAAGGGGGGGGGGGTGGAAGAACAAACTAGAGAGATGGAAAGAAGGATGGGGAAAAGAAACAGGCAGGGATTTTAGAAAGAGCCACAAATTGTAACCAAAATGGTAGCTATGAATCCAACTAAATGAGCAATCGCTTTGAACACCAGGGGTCTAAAGGTACCAGTTAACGACAGGGATTGTCGGAGGAGATGAAAAAACAAGACCCCACCAGATGCTGTCAATAAGAAACACACTTTAGATGTGAAGACACATGGAGATTAAAAATAAACGGGTGGAGAAAGAGAAACCGTGGTAACACTAATCGGAAAAGAGTCAGAAAAAACTGGAAGAAATGAGTGGTTGCAGAAGGATGGACCAGAGGAAGGGAGAAAGGGGAGTGTGCTCACAGTTCCCCCCGACTGCAAAGCCGCCACAAGCCAGGCCCTGTGCTGACCCCGGGTGAGTGTGTGCTGACCCCGGGTGAGTGTGTATCCTATCACTTAGAGGACTTATAAAAACCCAGATCCTGATTCATTAAATATGTTCTGTAACTGCATAATCAGTTACCACAGATTCAGTGGCTTAACGCAACACGCATCTATTAGCTGACAGGTCTGTAGTCAGAAGTCCAAACGTGGGCACCTGGGTTCTCTGCTCAAGGTCATACAAGGCTGGAGATTAACAAATGATAGTTGAAAGAATACACAAATGAATCATTTTTCTTGATGCTCGAACGTCTGCTCTATATCCCAAACAGCTCACATAAGAACCTACTCAATATAGGTGCTCAAAATATCTCCACGTAGGTAGAACCCTGCCTCAGAAAAGCTCACCTGTCTAGGGGACTTTCCCCCCTGTAACCGATTTGCTGTCTGGAATTTTCCTCTTAGCAATGCAGTCATTCCTTTGGGGACGAGACTTTGATCTCCATAATATGCTGATTAAATACAAATTCTCTGAGAGCTCTTATACTTGAACAGCTGTCATCATTAACACTGTAATGGGGGGGGGGGGGGGAAGCTCATTAGGTAACATTCCAGTCTCGTTAGAAGGGAGACGCAGAGGGCAGGGCCGTCCCAAGGAGAAAGAAAGAAAGCTCCGAATGTGATTCTGGGTCAGCAAGAAGAGTGGAGAAAACACAGATGAGGAAGGGGTAGATGTGGGGACATGGGAGTGACAAGAAAGAATCTGACGGCTCTGCTCGGAGAAGGCATCATGCTGGAGGTCATTTGCAAAGCCCGGATAGGAGATTTTCCAAAACCCAGCAGATAACTCTCTGCCGGCCACCCCCTAGAGCCTGCTGAGTTGAGTGTGCTGCTTAAGATCTGGTCATGCTAATGCGCAGCTCAACACCAGGGAGCAGGACAGTCACGTGACCGTCTCCTGGCACGCGATGGCCCGGACTCCGGTGAGAATGTCCCAATCAACACAACTAAGTGGTTGGTCACTTCACCGGATAAAAATGGCGGGCCAAGGAGGTTATCGAAGAAAACACAAAAGCAGTATTTTCTGGTGAAATCCCTGTTTTTGAAAAGTATTTAGGTAAGTAAGAAAGGGGATTCTCTCAACAGTTGGCACCCCCAAAATATTAACGAGTTAAGAACACCAGGTTTGGAAATTGTGGGTAACAAACATTCACAGGGCAAAGAAATGAAAGCCACAAGCCACACACCGCTGTGCGAGAAATAGGGGGGTAAATTTCCTCTCCCCCTAACCGTCTAACTTTGCAAGAGTGTTATCTGTTAACCATGGTTTCTGTGACCATTGATACATAAGAGAAAGTGAAGGGAGGGCAGACAGAGAAGCCTTCATGTTATTACAAAAGTAATAAATGTTCACTGTAAGCCCAAACAGTAATACTAGTCAGTCCAAATAGGCGCAAAAGGAAAACCCTGCAATCGTAACTAACATGCATATTTTTTCTTTTCGCCACAATGGATCCCAGCAATAAACGTCGCTTTGTAACCTGCTTTTCTTTTCTCTTAACAGTAAGTTGTGAACATCTTTTTTTTATGTCGTTAGTTTTCACCTCCTTAGTGTGAAGGGCTCTGTAGCCTGTGGAATGGATTCAGCACATTAGCCGGTCACTGGTTGGTTTTGGTATGTTATTTGCACAAGCAGGATTGCAGGGTATATGTTTGCATCTAAACCTTTGCCCACAGCTCCGTACTTTCTGTAGAATAAATTCGTAGGAGTAAAATTGTCGGGGCTTCAACTGACACGGTAAATACTGGGATTCTGAAACTGTTGAGTTTACTACCTTTTTTTTTTTTAACTGTATTTTTTTCAAGTTCCTTAACATGGATCAATGACCTAATGATCTGCAGTAAAATCAGTAGTGTTTTCATGGAGTCCAGTTTAAAGTCTGTCCTACTTGTGGGATAGTTCAGATGATGAACTTAGTGTACAAATCTTTGACCCTGGAACTTGTTGGTTCCTTGATCTTGGGAACGCTTGGTGGTTGGTTGTGATGAAATTATAAAATGGGGTTCATGAGCGAATGGCTAAGAAAGAATTCTTGAGAGGCGTCTGGGTGGCTCAGTCGGTTAAGCGTCTGACTCTCGATTTTGGCTCAGGTCATGATCTCATGGTTTGTGAGTTTGAGCCCCACGCTGGCAGCGTGGAACCTGCTTGGGATTCTCCTTCTCTTCCTCTCTCTTTGCCCCTCCCCTGTTCTCTCTCTCATTCTCTCTCTCTCTCTCAAAATAAATAAACTTCAAAAAGAAGGAGAAGAAGGGGAGGAGGAGAAGGAGGAGGAAGAAGAGAAGAATTCTTGAGACGTTTTTTGGTGCAAAAAGGCGACATGGGGACAGGACCCCCGGGCAGAAAGAGCTGTGCCAGGATTGTGAGGAGGGACTGATTAAATACTTTCGAGTTTGCGGAGGGAGAAGGGATAGAGAGACAGTAAGTTTCTAGGGAATTTGGAAGCAAGGCTTTTCAGGACCTTGAGGGGCTGGCGCTGTTAAGATAAGGTTACTTTCAGTCTTTAATAAAACACACACGTTAAGGCACTAAGGCAGCCATGAGGCCCTTGAGGAAGGTCACGCTTTCCATGTTTCAGACGTCTACCAGTGGGCTGCAAGCTGTAAGGACATTTAACTTAAACTATGTTTTTCTTGCCTTTGTTTCCCTCTTCGGTTGGTTGGTTGGCGAACACAGCGACACGCTCCAGGACCCTTCAGGAATAGAGGATTTGCCACCCAGCTGCCCTTGGCAGTTGTCCCTTTGGGGGATTATATCAGCTGAGCAGAGCCACCCATCTCTCTAAGTTCCCCACCCCTTCTCAAGGTCGCTGCCATCCCGGAGCTGACCAATGTGGGGGCATCAGCACAAGCCCTTCTTCTGCTCCAGTGAGGGTCGCGTCGTCCCCAGAACCCCCACCCCACCCCTACCCCCACCCCCACCCCACCCCCAGCGGTTGATGACCCTGTATTCCATCTTCAGACTCTTGGGGGAAGTTTCTTTAAAGGATGAAGTCAGGAGGCACCTGGATGGTTCAGCACGTTGAGCGTCCAACTCCTGACCTCAGCTCAGGTCGTGATCTCACGGTTTGTGAGATTGGGCCCCCCCCCCCCCCACCGTTGGGCTCCGTGCTGACAGTGTGGAGCCCGCTTAGGATTCTCATTCTCTTTCTCTCTCTCTCTCTGCCCCTCCCCTGCTCATGCTTCCTCTCCCTCTCTCAAAATAAACAAATAAACATTAAAAATAAAATGACATAAAGGATGAAGTCAGGCACCATCTTCCTAAGACTTATTTCAACATAAGAAGTTCGATTAAGCTGGATCCTAGATTTTTACAAAGGCAGTTTAAATGGTCTGTTAAAGAACTGTCTTAAAAGCCTCACTCTGAAAATACCTGGAACTCTGTCTACTTTCGGATCATCTCTAACCCTGTCTTCTAAGGCCATTCATGACAGAACCTTTCTGCCTCCATCAATCACAAACGAGTTCTGCAGAAATCTGTAAGTGGGTTAAGGTTCTGATTCTTAGCCATGCTGTCTGCGTCTCTGGTATGACCCAACGTCTTCCTAACAATTTCTAAAGAAACCAACTGTGGTTTGTAGTTGTTTGAGCAGAATCTATGTAATCCCTATAATAATGTCTCCACCAGTCGCTTACATTACTGTATAATTTCAGAGGCGGGAGAGAACATTCAGCAAATGCCCAGGAAGTCACTTATGAAAATGTGTTGTGCCAGTGAATGGGCCAGAAGGAAAAAGACGAAGAATTGCCTTGTGAGGCGTAATGGACATGCTCTCTAAATGTATTATTTGAGGGGCCCCTGGGTGGCTCAGTTGGTTAAGTGTCCAACTTCGGCTCAGGTCATGATCTCACGGTTCGTGGGTTCTAGCCCCGCGTCGGGCTCTGTGCTGACAGCTCAGAGCCCGGAACCTGCTTCAGATTCTGTGTCTCCCTCTCTCTCTGCCCCTCCCCCGCTGGAGCTTGCTCTCTCTCTCTCTCTCTCTCTCTCAAAAATAAATATTTAAAACATTTTCTTAACAAATAAATGCATTATTTGAAGTAGATTATGTGACATAAAACACTTTGAGCCAGGGGGGTGGATGGGTGAGTGCCTTCGTGTGTATCCCTATCTCTCAGTGTCTGGCTCACAGCAAGGGACTAAGCTATTTTTGATGACTTCCTAAATTAAGCCAGAGGCCAAAAGCTCAAATGCCTTTGGGGTCTGGAGTGATGGGGACAATGATATCTGGAGAGCACAGGGTTTAGCCACCAGTTCAGCCATCACCATATGGGTCTCTGGGCCCTGAGTGGACACATCTTCCCTCCCCCCCCCCCCCCCGCCCCCACAAAGAAGCCAGAAATTCTATTTCTAGGGCCACCTAGGAGTCTCAGTCGGTTCAGGGTCCGACTTCGGCTCAGGTCGTGATCTCGTGATTCGTGAGTTTGAGCCCCACGTCAGGCCCTGTGCTGACAGCTCAGAGCCTGGAGCCTGCTTCGGATTCTGTGTCTCCCTCTCTCTCTGCCCCTCCCCTACTCCCCCCCCCCCAAAAAAAAACATTAAAAAAATTTTTAAAATTCTATTTCTATGTGAAACTTCCCAGTTTTTCAATATTGACAACTAACTTTTCTAAGTGTTGGGGAGCTGGCAATTCTAGACCTAAGGGGACAGCTCTTCCATCCCAGACGCTACGGAGTAAAGATGTGTGCCCAAGTTCTAGTCACTTGACAGGAATGCCCAAATTTCCTTAACAACAAGCCTGGTGCAACCATTCTCTTTTTTGATGGTGCGTGTTAATATCCAAGTTGCGGTAGAGTCTCCTTTGTTCTGTGTTGATAGTTTATCTTTTTCTTTTTAAATATACTTTAGTATATTTCTTTTTTTTTTTAATTTTTTTAATCTTTATTTTTGAGAGAGAGAGAGTGGGGGAGGAACAGAGAGAGGGAGACACAGAATCCGAAGCAGGCTTCAGGCTCCGAGCTGTCAGCACAGAGCCCGACGCGGGGCTCGAACTCACGGACTGTGAGATCATAACCTGAGCCGAAGTCAGACGCTTAACTGACCGAGCCCCCCAGGAGCCCCAGTATATTTCCTTTTAAATATACGTTAGCGTATTTTAAATCATTGTGCCATTCTTACGAAGACAGGATATACTTCCTCGTGCAACTTATTTTCAGACTTTAAATAATCAGGGAAGAAGGCAACGAAAGCATAAAAAGGCAACCTAAGCTGTGGCCTTGTTAGAAACTTCTCGGCTACAGACAGGAAAACAGGGCCTGGGGGCGGTAATGGAAATAGTAGGAAAGCACTCATGACACAGTTTTCTCTTCTCCCGCATTTGGCAAGGAACAATTTCTGAGCTGACTCCTGAGTTTTTAAATTGGGTGTGGATACAAACTCTGCAGAGCCAAGGTTTTGAAAACTGTGTTTTCTATCTGGCTTTACGGATTTTGATTTTGCTCCCCTCTTTCCTCTCTCTTGCACAACCTTCTCACTTTTTCATCTTCTGCTTGTTTAACCAGACATTCACCGGGTATCGCTAGGCTGTTGCGTGACCCCAGCACTGTGCCAGGTTCCTCGGGAGAACCTACTAGAATGACACGTGGCTTCTGCCTCCCGGCGGCCCGCGTCCTGCCCACGTCTGGTTGGGTCAGTTCTTCCGGATGAGCATGGAATATGCAACAAAAGGATCCGGGTTCTTCCGTCAGCGTTCACACTAAAAAGTAGAGCTCATACTTTGAATGGAAGGCGGTTTATGGGGCGCCTGGGTGGCTCAGTCAGTTGAGCGTCCGACTCTTGATTTCGGCTCAGGTCGTGATCTCACGGTTTGTGAGTTTGAGCCCCGAGTTGGGCTCTGTGCTGACAGCGTGGAGCGTGCTTGGGATTCTCTCTCTGTCTCTCTCTGTCTCTCTGTCTCTCTCTCTCTGCTCCTCCCCTGCTCTCTAAATAAATAAATAAATAAATACATAAATAAATAAATACATAAATAAATGAACTTAAAAGGGGGGTTGGTTTAGTTGATGGGAAAGAATCAATGCAGGGCTGGAATGAGAGATAACCAGCCCCATGAGTGGTAAGCACAGGGGCAGATGGTCGCTAGCCTGCTCCCATACACCTCCTGCCCAGGGGTCTTTGGTGCCACAAAATTGTGCCCCAGCTGAGGAAGGCATCAAGGCAGAAATTAAAATCAGTAATTAAAGCGAGGTGGGTCGGGAAAGGACTCGACAAAAGAGAGCAAATAAGGGATGATTAATTAGGGTGGCTTTGGCCACAGTCACCTCTGAATAAACGTTACCTCCCTTAATCCACGTCCGCTGGTCTCCAGGCCGCTCATTAAGCATAGTTCCGATTTGCCTATGGCTGTTTTCTCTGTCTTCGGCCTCCTAAGCCGTGCGTTTCCAAAAAGTCACAGAGGGTTGTTTAACCTTTCTGTACTAAGGAAAGATTGAGGTAATAAGGAAACAAAAGTTAATGGGATTTTGAGCTCACGTGGAGTTTAACAACCGAGATGAAATCTTGCCTGAGCCCTGACCTCCTTTTTAAGGTATAAATTCGAACATGCTTCTCATCCCTAGTTTTTCCTAATCAACTGATTATTTCATTTTATTTCTTTTTTTTTTTTTTTTTGATGATTGCGTTTTTTTTTTTTTAACACTCTACCATAACCTTTAACAGAGTATGCCTGCCCTTCTGCTAAAATACATCGATCCTGGGGCGCCTGGGTGGCTCAGTCGGTCAAGCGTCCGACTTCGGCTCAGGTCATGATCTCGCGGTCCGTGAGTTCGAGCCCCGCGTCAGGCTCTGTGCTGACAGCTCGGAGCCTGGAGCCTGCTTCCGATTCTGTGTCTCCCTCTCTCTCTGCCCCTCCCCCATTCATGCTCTGTCTCTCTCTGTCTCAAAAATAAATAAACATTAAAAAAAAAAATACATCGATCCTTTTTGACACTGGCTTCAATACGCCACCCATATTATATATTTAAGTCCTTGAAAGCTCTGTGTTCTCCCAGAAATACCAATTATGTGTATACTCTCTTGTACTAATCCGTGCAAAGTAGCAGATCCGTCAGACTCTTCTGTTTTTCAAATTATCAGAAATGTGCCAGGCTGAAGCTTAGCAGTAGTATCATTTCTTCTGCGTTACCCTGCAGATCCAGAGGATTAGTGCTTATTAAACATAGAAGTGATCTTCACTTAAGACGGTTCTCTTATTGCAGATTTGGAATTCTTAAGGCGTCACCCTCTGTCGTGGAAGAACCCCACCCTGCCTGTTTTTTTAGGGGGTTCTGGTTAGAACCCGGGAGCCCATCAGCAGAAAGGTCACCTGCTTTGTTTTACATTTGCTTTGAAATGGAGGCCCCTCCCTGTGACGCAGCAGATCTTACCAGTAACAAAGTAGCGCTAAAAGCAATAAATTCCTGAGCCCAAATCTGGCCTCCTCCCCGAGCTCATTCCCTGATTCCGCCTGACAGAGAACAAGAATGGAGATTCCTTCCGAGATCGAGAAGAAGAATATTTTTCCTGCTCTCTTTCTTCTCCTGGATCGTTAGGGCGAAGCTCAAAGAAAAATGGGGGTTTAATCACACTGCTGCATAGACAAATGGTCTCCGTGGGTTTTGATCATGAATCTCATTGGTAAAAGAGTTTTTAGTACATCTGCCAGTGAAAGCATTTTTGTCCATAAATTCTACACGATTTCAACTCCACACTGGGCACCTTATAAAACATACCCCCAAAATAGGCATTTTAAAAAGACATCAGTGGCATTAAAAGAAGTGAAAATATAGTAAGCTGGATATGTTCTTCCCACATGCAGAAGATTTTCAAGACGGCTGCCAGAGAGACCCCGAAGAATCATAGGCCTCCAGGAGCGTCCCAGGGGTGGGGCCCCCAAGTCTGGACTTGATGGCTCAGTGCCCCCCCTACCCCCGCCTGGGTGACCTGCGGGCTCCCACACAGCAGGGACAGAGAACGTATGTCCCGGAATGGGACTGGCACCCTCTGAGCACACATGTGCCTTTACCGATGCTACACGACGTCCTGTGACAAAAAGGAGTGGCAAGGCCTTTGCTTAAACCAAAGACACAGGGACACCCTTAAGTCAGGAACACCAAGGGCCATGGCCCTTTGATGCCTGGTGAATTCTGGCTCTTTGTGGGACTCAGATGGGCCCTCCCTGGGGCAGTCTCTGAATGTCACAAACATTTGCCAGCATCTCCAGGAAGCACAGAATGAGTGCTGTTGCCCCCATGTGGCTTTCACTGCAGTCAGGGAGATTTGCCAGATAAGAATGTAACTAGGAGGAGAGCCCAGAGGGTCACTGGGTTAATGGAAGGGCGTCTCCTAGAGAAGCAGTGTTTGTGATGGGCTTTAAAGGATATATAGGGGGTCTGATGGGCAGAGGAGAGAGACGAGAGAGTAGCTGGCTGAGGGCAGTGAGGAAAACAGGCACAGCTGAGGGCTCCATGGCCGGGAAAGGCCTCAAGCCTCACTGGGCATCTTGCTTCCACCCTGCCGTTTGCTCTGTTCTGAACTAAGATACTGGAGTGGTTCTGTTGTATGGAAGTCAAGTCCTGCTCAAAACCCCCTGATGGCTGCCACCTCCATCAGAATTTAAGCCAGAGTTCTCTCAGGGCTCAAAGGCTCCCATGGCCTTGTTCCCAACCACTTTCTCCACCCTTCTCCCCTGCAGGGCCTTGAATGTGCCAAGATTCTCTTGGCTGAGCGCCTTGGTGTATTCTGTTCCCAGGCCCAGAATGCTGTTCCCCAGCATCCCACAGTTCAGTCTCCCACTTCCTTCCGATCTGATGCATCGACACGTCACCTTCTCAGGGATGCCTTCTCTGACCAGTCTCTCTTTCAACATCTTTCCCCAGCTCTTCCTGTCCCCTCTCTGTGCCTTTCCCCCAGCACTTACCACTGTCTAAACTCACTGTGTACTTTACCCAATTATCTTGTTTCTTTTCTTTTCCTTCTCTTCCCATTTAGAATGTCAGCTCCGTGAAAGCAGAGGGTTTTGTCTGTTTTGTTCACCCTTGAATCCCCAATACTTAAAAAACTGCTTGGGTGAAAGAATGGATGGGTGGATGGATGGGATGGGTGGGTGGATGGATGGATGGACAGATGGATGGATAGTTGGATGGGTGGATGCATGCATGAATACTTAGTAAAAGTCGTCATCTTCAGCCTAAGGAACAATGGGAAGTCGCTGAAGTTTTTCCCATGGGAGAGAAACATGATCAAGCTCGGCTTCGAGAAGTTACCTGTTGTGGGAATTATGTACTATCCTGGAGCCATAAGAAATTGGCCACCGTGAGGCCTTCTGCAGTCGCAGAAGCCGCCTGAAGTGCTGTGCGAGGAGTGCAAAGTGGAGGGTGGTACAGAGAATCCACAGACCTCTCCCCGGACCCGCGGGCAGGGCACCTAGAAGAGGAAGACATCCAAGATGCCCTAGACAGTCCAGCCAGAGCAACTGAGAGAACAGAGGTGGGGACATGAGCTCCGACACCAGAAGGTGCAGCCGCCAGGGGAGCACGGCGCTGTGGTTCCCTGGAACCAGCGTGGAATCTGCCGTTGATAGACCAGGGTGAGTCCTGGCTCCCCTAAATAAACTGTGCCCTTCTCAACCTCAGTATCACGACAGGTGAAGTAGGAAACAGAGACCCGGCTCACACACAACAACCCCCGGTAGTGTTTCAGGCGCCCTGCTCAGCGCTCTGCCAGCATCACATTGTTCGATCCCGCTCCACCGCTGAATTGGATATTAACCAGGGTTACAAGCTGAGGACAGGAACACTCCCCTCGGTTAATACCGTCGATCAGACTGGGAAAACGGTAAAGATGAGTAAGCGTGAGGTCCTAGGTCTCTCCATTGTACAGTAACCGAGGGTGGAGGAACAGAGCTCCACGTCAGAGGCAGCAAGGGCTCCAAATACGAAGCAACAATAAAACAATTCCATTATCTCAGAAGCTAAAAACTCGCCTAAGCCCTACGTTTCATTAGCGTTCAAGATGAATGCTCTTTAAACGGGTACCTTTTATCTCAGTCAGGTATGTCCTCCCCCACCCCGCCCTCCGGGCCCCCCCCCCCCATCTTTTGTGAATTGCCCCGTTCTTTACTCTGCTTCGGTTTGCACATCAAGGTCCACACTCAGTTTCCCTTTCTGGTCGTTTTGTAGAACCGTTTCCCTGGTGGTGGCACATTCTTGGCAAAGGTGCAAACTCCTTGGGGTTTATAAGGACGCGCTGAGGTCATCCTAACTCTGCTCCGGGAATGCTGTAATGGAAATGGTGGAATTCACCCTAAACCTCAGTTTTTCCTCCCTGAAAATAGAAAACTTCTTAGTGAAAATATGCTCTTACTGCAAGTTAGATGAATTTAGGATTTTTATGGCACGAATGGAAGAAATGCAAAACATCTAAAGCTTTCAGTTGACTAAAGCATTTCATTTCTTCTTCAACTTCTGGTGTCAGTTTTACTAATTTAAGTGCAATTTTTGGTATGCTTCTCAAGAGCTCTAATGAGACATTAGGCACTGCTGTCTTCAAATCACTTCTATCCGACTAGCAAACAAGAATCAGGAATGCACTTGTCTCCCAAATGACAAGGGATACACATGTAGGAACGTCTACTTTTTTTTAATACTTGTTTTGGAACAATTTTTATCCTCCATGAGGACAGGCACTGTTTACAATGTAATGCTTTTGCATAGGACATTTAGAAATCCAAGTTCCCGTATAATAGACATGCAGCTGAAGAGTGGACATTCCTAAAAACAAATTTTTTTTAATGTTTATTCTTGAGAGAGAGAGAGAGCGCGCGCATGGGGAGGGGCAGAGAGAGAGGGAAAAACAGAATCTGAACCAGGATCCGGCTCTGAGCTGTCAGCACAGAGCCGGACGCAGGGCTCGAACTCACGAACCGTAAGATCATGACCTGAGCCGAAGTTGGACGCTTAACCGACTGAGCCACCCAGTTGCCCTGAAGAGTGGGCATTCCTGATGAGAACTGTCAGATTAGCAGATGAAGGGAAACTGAGATGCGTTTAAAGCAGTGTTACCTCCGGGTACAGGGACGAGACAGGTGTCCTATCCCTTTATAACGTCCCTGCAGCCAGGGCTGGAGCGCCATGAAGGAGCCTTGCCACTCAGTGACGTACTTCGAAAACCCGTATCTGCTCCATGCCTCTCACACAGTAGCTGAGGAAGCCGGTGCTGGGGGACCGTAGGTGCCCCTCTCTGGTCCAAGGCCCTGGTCACTTTGTGACCCAAGGAGTTTTGCCGAAAAGCATTCTTTTCAGCCCCCCTACAGTTGGTCACTGTTTTGAGCTCCTCTTCTGGGTGTAAAAATGGGAGCACTCAGGATCACAATTTGATTCAAATGGACCTTAAAAGCAAGTCAAAGGCAGGTACAGAATCACACATTAGGCTTTTGGGGCAGCCTAGTGAAAGAGCGATCATTTATCATTTATTTCTCAGAGCAGAAATTTGCCTCTTCTTTCTCCTCTGACCGCCGTTTAACTCTATTTGCTAAGGTGGACTCCAGGAGAAAGAGAAAAAGCGGGGGGGGTGGGTGGAGGGGGACCATGGGGACCATGGGGTGGACGTGGACGTGGCGGGGCAGGGGGGAGGGGCGGTGCACCTCAGAGCCCTCCCCAGCCTCTCTGGAGGAGGCTTCTGTGTCCTACCTCCCCCTCCCTTTCTTTCCCCTTAGCGCCTCCCCCCCCCCCCGCCCCAACGCCTCCCATACCCACACTACCACCGCCACAACGTGTGTGTGTCAGGGACAGGCTGCCGACAGCACTGAAAATACGGCACGCCCAAACACACGCTACCCATCGCCAAGCACCATCTCATGCGACCGTATCCCCGTGCGGTTTGAGGCAGACCCGTACTATTCACAGTGTTCCAAACTGTTTTAGAATATATGCATTTAGATCTTTTCGGGTTGGGAGTTATGGGTAATTTGGCAAAGCGAACACCATAACTGGTTTCTTACATAACTCTACAGTTGGCAGTAAGGCAGTGCGCATCGAAATTAAGCAATGCTCATTCATCCAAGACTTGACTTTTCCTCCTTTGGAGGGATAAATGCTCCGGTTTCATTTTGCTCCATTATTGGAGACTGTAACATTGGCTAACTTTAATGGTTCTCTGAAGGTAATTCTTACATGTGAATGGCAGAGTTCTAGTTAACTTCTGGAAGCTTAGGAGGTGTCTCTGTGTGCCGCTAGACTAGACAATGCTTTTAGAAGTAACTTGAGTGCTTTTAGGTGATAATGCAACTGGGGAGATTGGGAAGGACCCAGGACCCAGGCTGCCACAGGGATCGAAACTGGAAACGTGCTTAGCACCTCAGAGTTGCAGCTTTGGAAAGAAGGGGCAGCTATTTCACCTGAAAAGGGGCCCGTTTTCAGGTACGCTCTCCAACTGTAGCATGCATTCCTTTCATTTCTTCTTCCTCTTCTATGAGAAGAAAAACGCAACTTTTAGTCTATGTGTCTCAAAACAGGACAGCTGATCTCAGTGTTTTTCTTTTCTCAACTCCAGAAGCTAGATTCTCTAAAATGTGTTTGTATCTTTTTCTGAATCCAGTAGCTCCCAGAAAATGATCAGAGTGTTGCATCTTCCTAGTTTCCAGATTACAATAGTAAAATTTTCCAGTGAAGAATCCCAGGATTGCTTGAGGAGCTCTTCTCACATTCCCACTGTGGAATACAAGTGAGAATGGGGACATTCATCCAGTAAAGTTCAATTAGGGTGGAAAAAAAGCGCCATATTTCAAAATGAATTCCACTTTTTTTTTTTTCTTTAAAAACAGAGTTCATTGACCAAGAAAGATTTCAAAACGTTTTCTCTAATACCCCAACATGAAACTTGGATTGAGGTTTTCAGGGAATTACAGGGATCAAACAACTAGCCAAGGCTTGAGTTTCCAGGTTTCCCAAAGGCTCAAAACTCCCCCAGAGGCTAATTACTGTTTACTGCTGAGACCTTCCTCATTTTTCTTCTGTAACATTTTCCATCTTAAGAAGGGTGGTCCCATTCAGCTGAGGAGCATGGTGTCTGAGTGGCTGAATGGAATTACTACCAGTGGAAACTATGTTGCAAGAGGAGTTGATAAAGCAGCTGCAAGGCAAACCTTGGCTGTTTTTTCCATCCTCCCCAAGCAAAGTTAATTAGCATAGGGAAAATGACTAAGGTGTTGACGTCACCTCTTTCCAGTAGAAACTTACACTCTGTCTCTGTCTGCCTAAAAGCATGCAGGACTTGACTCAGGAATTTGCTGTCCAAACAGGATGCTCTAGAAGCTGTGCTTTTTTTTTCCCAGGGGGCTGGACTTCGGTGCTTTATAAGGGCCTGCTGGAGTGACAACCTCCAGCCTCTTGCAAGGGACCGTCACTTGGGGCTTGACTGCCTGAGTCGCTAGTGCTTTCGCTCTACGAAAGCAAGATGCACTTTAGAAACTTCAACTACAGCTTTAGCTCCCTGATTGCCTGTGTGGCAAACAGTGATATCTTCAGCGAAAGTGAAACCAGGGTAAGGCTTCTAATATAATGTGATTTTTGAGAGGTTTCAAAGCACTGTGTTAATTGGAAATAGCAGCTGAAATATTTGCGGGGGTGTGATGTGGCTGTCTTGTGGGTTTGGGGGTTTTGAAATAAGTCCAAAATATTTGGTGCTTTATCAAACGAAGCTGTTGCCCGAGGGATTAACTGTGAAGGAATGTTTAAAACTCTCAGTATTTGAAAACATCCAGGTCCCTTGACCAATCAGTAATGCAAAGTTTTAACATGGTTTGTATTTTTCATTCTGTGTGGGTTGTAAGCAACCTTTTAGAGGGAAGCTTTTTTCTGGCCGTGAACAGAGCGTTTCACTTTGACATCTAGAGATCAGAACAGTGTAATTTTATCTTGGGAAATAAATATCGCAAAGATATTTGTATGTCTGTGGTAATTACAAGGGCCTGTCCTCAAGTTTTCAGCTTCTTTTAGCTAGGGAAAATGCAGCCATAGCAAACAATAAAACTGGATAAGTATCTTAAGTTTAAGTGTGGGGAAGCAGCTCTCATTGGTGGTAATTAGTAGAATTAGTCATTGTAATCACCGTGCTTTTCTTCTTCATTCGATTAAGGTGTAAGATTTCCATCAGTAGCTACCCAGCTGTCTAATTGATCTTTAACAATATTGTATATGAGTGAGTTCTGTGTGTTGTGTTTGGGGAATGGTGTTGGTGCTATAGGCTTTAGAGCCCATGCCATATTGGAACATGTGAAGGATTTTTTTTTTTTTCTTTAATCAAATTGAACTGCACGAGTGTGTATGATGCTTGACAGCTAGGACTGTGGTTTCTGAACGAGATAGCAGCACATTCTATGTGTGAAAATCCCACAAAAGCTACGTATTACATATTAGCCTTATGTGAGTAAAATCATTCTTTATTCAATCAAAGAGGGACAGCGTCCAGCAACTATAAGAGCTGATCCCAGCTGTCAGAACAAATAAGATTATTTTTTTAGGAGAATGGCGTCATAGTGATGTGGATTTAACAGACTCTGTGCTTTCTCTTGTGGTCTGGTCCTGAGCCCTGACTTGTATTCTAAAAATATTCCTCAAAGTCATCTCCCCTAAATTCTGAATCATAACTCCAAAACTAAACAGTGGGTCACAATGCCTATTGATGAGGTCATGCAAAATTCCAAATATATATGCACAGACCCTGCGCCAGAAACTTGGCCTGAGCTCCCGCTGGAGAGAGGTGGGGAAAAAGTCCGCCAGCAGCCAGATGAAATCCTCTGGGAAGCATCTGCTGTGTAACATTTTTCTCATTCTTTGCCTCTGCAAAACCCCTCAGAGGTTTTCATAAACGAAAGCAAAGCCACGGGATTCAGAGAGAGAAAGTTGGTGAGTTGTTACCACCCCCACCGTTGGAACAACCTGCCTGGTGCGCACCGGCTGACCGCCCCCGCCCCCACGCTGGAACACAAGTCCTGTCCTGCCCGTGAAGCCTCTTGCGCCTGGAAGTGCCATGCCCTTGCCTCTCTCTAGCACTGAACATTCTTGAAAATGTTCTCTCTTGTAAGGCGTCCCCTCTCCCCTCTGCAGAAACTGCTTTCCGCAGGTTTCCAAGGTACTAGGTGCACCCCGCCCGCCTCCTCCTCGACCTCGGTCCCCTTTGTAGAAGGCGCGCCCCTCCCCCAATGGGACTCTCAGCCGGCCCTTTCTGCCTTGCGCAGACTTCCCACCACCTGTCCTTCCTGTTCAGTCTGGAAGAAAAGGCTCGGAGGGTAGGACGCCTCAACGTCCATAGAATCTTTCTGGAAGTTTTGACTATCAACTCCGTCTCTGGTTGGAGCCTTGAGACCTCGCTGTGGTCTCCCAACTCGCTCCACACCCTCCCGCAAAAGCCACCACCCCAGGACCCAGCCCAGCAGTGGCCTCTCCACACAGCTTCTCCCGAAAAGCTGGTGAGCTCCTTCCTGAATCTAAGCCTAACACCCTTGGACTTGGGCATTTCCATCCTAAGAACTCAAGCTGTTTTGTAATTTTCACTAGGCGTTGTAACACTAGAGCTAGAAATATACATACATTGTAGCCCTCATGCAGAAATGGATCCATTTGTGGGAGGCAAACCGTAAGAGACTCTTAACTGCAGAGAACAAACTGAGGGTTTGCTGGAGGGGAGCAGGGCAGGGGATGGGCCAAATGGGTGCTGGGCATAAAGGAGGTCACTTGTTGGGACGAGCACTGGGTGGGGGTTCTACTCCTGAAACCAATACTACACTGTATGTTAACTAGCTTGAATTTAAATAAGTAAAAAATTTTTTTGAAAGGAAAGAAAGAAATGGGTCCTTTGGCAGTACATTAATTTTTAAACCAGTATTATTTTAGAGAGTTAAAAAGTAACAGACTCAGTGGGAAAATAATAGGGAGATTTCTTTTTAAACCTCTTCCTTTACACTGAGAAATGCAGGGTTTCTTATTAACTTCACTGTTTCCCAATGCAATAAAATTAAAAAGAAAAAAATTTTTTAATGTTTATTATTTGAGAGAGAGAGACAGAGAGAGACAGAGAGCAAGCAGGGGAGGAGCAGAGAGAGAGGGAGACACAGAATCAGAAGCAGGCTCCAGACTCTGAGCTGCCAGCACAGAGCCTGACTCGGGGCTCAAACCCACAGACCAGGAAACGAGATCATGACCTGAGCTGAAGTCGGCTGCTTAACCGCCTGAGCCACCCAGGTGCCCCCCCCCCCAGTGTTTTTTTTTTTTCAAATGAGTTCCAGTGTTTTTAAGCCCTAAAGAAACATCTGATATACACAGCCACCCCCTGTGTTGAGCAGTGGGGGTGGGAGTTCACTAGGCCTGGGAAGGTTGTTGGACATAAGGAATTGGTGGGGGGGGGGGGGGGTGACAAATTACCAAGCTGGACATCCTTGGAATGTCCTCCTTTCCTACTTTCAAAAGAATGTTTCTGCGACTGGTAATTGTTTTGCTGATTGAATGAATTTAAGAAAGCCTACATTCTAACTTTCTTAAAAAAATCACCTGTATTAGAATTTAAAGGGGCCAAAAGCAAATCTTCCTTGAAGGGGTAAGGCTGGCTTTTCTTGTCTAAGAAAGAAGTTGGGTGTTCTCGAAATGACACTAATTCCCTTCCTCAAGTGGAAATGCGATGTAGTCCTCAGGACTCCTATGCGGGTATATTTTAACTCCTTTTATTTTTGTTATTATTTTCAGGCCAAATTTGAATCCCTCTTTAGGACATACGACAAGGATATCACCTTTCAGTATTTTAAGAGCTTCAAACGGGTCAGAATAAACTTCAGCAACCCCTTATCTGCGGCGGACGCCAGACTCCAGCTGCATAAGACTGAATTTCTTGGAAAGGAAATGAAATTATATTTTGCCCAGGTGAGTTGAATGCAGTGATACACCTGCTTCTCCCTCTCACCCTTTTTAAAAGTAGCTCAGACATTGATTATGTTATACATTGATTTTTTTTTTTATGCATTCGCATTTCAATTGCAATGTTGGAATTAAAAGTATATCCTGCGGGCGCCTGGGTGGCTCAGACAGTTAAGCATCCGACTTCAACTCAGGTCATGATCTCACAGTTCGTGGGTTTGGGCCCCGCGTCGGGCTCTGTGCTGACAGCCTAGAGCCTGGAACCTGCTTCAGATTCCCTGTCTCCCTCTCTCTGCCCCTCCTCCGCTCACACTGTCTCTCCTCGAAAATAAACATAAAAAAAAAGTTTTTTTTTTAAAGTAGATCCTATTCTGTACCCTTCCTTTTTCACCGTGTATCATTCGTGATCATTCTACTGCAACATTAAAATGTGTTTGATAAGATCATTTCCAGGTACGTAATATTCTACCATATAGATATTTCAGACATATTTAAGCAGTCTTTACTCTCAGACATTTATCTTGTTTTCCAATGTTTCACTATCACAGATAACCCTGCAGGGAACATTGTTACATCTCCACCCTTTTTTTTTTTTTTTTTTTTTAACGTTTTATTTATTTTTGAGACAGAGAGAGACAGAGTATGAACAGGGGAGGGTCAGCGAGAGGGAGACACAGAATCCGAAACAGGCTCCAGGCTCCGAGCTGTCAGCACAGAGCCCAACGCGGGGCTTGAACTCACTGACCGTGAGATCTTGACCTGAGCCCAAGTCGGCCGCCCAACCTGGCGCCCCTCTCCACCCTTTTTTTAAGCATGTTTATTTTGTCACTTAAATGACAAAAGCAACGCAGATTAACTGAAACAATCCAAGTACAGTACAAAAGTCCCTAAAGTTAAATAGGTAGATATATTTCTCCACTCCCCCTTCAAAGCCATTGCCTAACATAACCACCTTTGAAAATCTAGTGTGAATCCTCAAACACTTTCCCCTTCACATATACAAACATACAAGTGCATGAGTATGAGTTAATTTGCTTGCACACACAAAAAAAAAAATGGAATTAACTACAGCCTTCTTTTTTACTTAGCAGTGTATCGTGGACAGCCTTTCTGGTCAACGTACCCGGCTGGGTTGATTTATTTATTTATTTATTTATTTTAATTTTTTTTTTCAACGTTTATTTATTTTTGGGACAGAGAGAGACAGAGCATGAACGGGGGAGGGGCAGAGAGAGAGGGAGACACAGAATCGGAAACAGGCTCCAGACTCTGAGCCATCAGCCCAAGCCTGACGCGGGGCTCGAACTCCCGGACCGCGAGATCGTGACCTGGCTGAAGTCGGACGCTTAACCGACTGCGCCACCCAGGCGCCCCCCGGCTGGGTTGACTTAAAACTCTTAAGAATTCATTTTGAGGAAGGCAAAATTCATACTCTAAATTTTCAATGTCCCGCCTATTTAAGAAAACATCAACATGGGGTGCCCGGGTGGCTCAGTCGGTTGAGTGCCGGACTCTTGATTTCAGCTCAGGTCATGATCTCACAGTTTTGAGATCGAGCCCCGTGTTGGATTCTGCACTGAACGTGGAGCCTGCTTGGGATTCTCTCTCTCTCTGTTCCTCTCCTGCTTGCACGCGCTCTCTCTCTCTTGCTCTCTCAAAATAAAAAAGAAAGGGAGGGAGGGAGAGAAAGAGAGAGGAAGGAAGGAAGGAAGGAAGGAAGGAAGGAAGGAAGGAAGGAGAGAGAGAAAGAAAAAGAAAGAAGAAAGAGAAAAAGAAAGAAAGAAAGAAAGAGAAAGAAAGAAAAGAAAGAAAGAAAAGAGAGAAAAAAAGAAAGAAAGAAAGAAAAAAAGAAAGAGAAAGAGAAAGAAAGAAAGAAAAAGAAAGAAAAGAAAGAAGAAGAGAAAGAAAAGAAAGAAAAAGAAAGAGAAAGAAAGAGAGAGAAAAAGAAAGAAAGAAAGAAAGAAAGAAAGAAAGAAAGAAAGAAAAGAAAGAAATCAAACATCAACATGTGTTTAAAAGCAAGCGATCTCCAAAATGGCCCTTGACCTTGGGATGAGTAGCGCTGGGAGAACCTTTCCTGCTCATTCAGGAGGGTGATAGTTAAGAGTACAAGGCTGTGGGCGTGGCTAGTCTAACACTCTAAGATTTGTGCAGCATGTTTCCAGGAACTGGCTCAAGGGTTAGGGCTACTGACTTGTTTCAGACCAAGAGCAGACCTGAGCGGGGCCTCACTCTGTGCAGTTTCTTGGCAGCACCGAGCCTCCCTCGGTGGAGAACCAGCCGTCTGCCAAGTGCGGGCAGCTACGTCGGCACAAGGCTGCCAGGCCTGGCTGGAAAGGAAAAAAAAAAAAAAAAAAGAGTTAACCAGACAGGTAGCAAACGCTAAGAAAGCCTCCTGGTGGCAGGAGTCCCAGCCCCGGGTCGCGCTCGAAGGGCTGTGAACGGGTTTGCTGTTTCTCTTGCTCACCACCCTTCTGGTTCTCCCCCACCCCCCAGACCTTCAATGATAAGGTGACCCATTTTCAAGGCAGCTCACAAAGTTCTATATGCTGTTGCATCTGGGGTCCAACAGGTTGGCCGTGGAAGGGGAAGGAGCTTCTCAGGTGCAGCTTTCTGGTTACGGCTCGTCCCCACGGGGGCTCTGAGCTCCCCAGGCCAGTAGAGGAGCGGAACCTGTGGAGACACTTCCTGACCCTGGGAGGAGGCCACCTTGCAGGCCCTTCAAGTATAAATTAGAGCTAGGATGCCCTGCCCCCTGGTGGCGGCGCAAAGCACGGGTTTTCGACCTTGGCTCTGTAGAATGACTTTGTCCTTCCACTTTTTCTGATTATTAAAGTAAATGCACGCTCAGTGTGAAAATTTGGCGGGGGGGGGGAGTGGGAGATTAAAATAGAAATAAAACCCAAACTGGTAAGATTTTGATGTAACATCTTTCTGGGCAGCCCTCTAACCGCACGGACAGGACTTCTAAGCCCAGGCTAGAACCATGGGTTATCGTTTCATGCTATTATTTTTTAGTTTTTTTTAATTTAATTTAACTTTTTTAGGTTTACATCCCAGTTCATTAGCATATAGTGCAATAATGATTTCAGGAGTAGAATCCAGTGTTTCATCCCCTACGCACAACACCCAGTGCTCATCCCAACAAGTGTCCTCCTCGATGCCCCCTGTCCCTTTAGCCCATCCCCCCAGCCACAACCCCTCCAGCAACCCTCAGTTGGAGTCTCTTATATAAGTGTTGTCCCCCTCCCTATTTTTATATTATTTTTGCTTCCCCTCCCCTATGTTCATCTCTTTTGTATCTTAAATTCCACATATGAAGTCTTATGATACTTGTCTGTCTTTAATTTCACTTAGCATAATACCCTCTAGTTCCATCCATGTTGTTGCAAATGGCAAGATTTCATTCTTTTTGATTGCTGATACGTATATACATACATACCACATCTTCTTCATCCATTCATCAGTTGATGAATGACATTTGAGCTGTCTCCATACTTTGGCTATTGTCGATAGTGCTGCTATAAACATGGGGGTGCATGTGTCCCTTCAAAACAGCACACCTATATCCCTTGGATAAATGCCTCGTAGTGCAATTGCTGGGTCGTAGGGTAGTTCTATTTTGAATTTTTTGAAGAACCTCCATGCTCTTTTCCAGAGGGGCTGCACCAGTTTGCATTCTCAAGATAGTATTTTTTTTTTTTTAATCTCCTGGAAGGTGGATCTTTTTTTCCTTCTTTGCTTTTGGCATCTGATTTGGAACCGCAGAGGAAGGGAATTGTGGGGTACCACCGGGTGGGCGGGGGCCCTGGGACCCCAGCCCCACTTTGCCCTCCCAGAGGCTGTATCATCTTAGAGCTGTCGCTTAGCCTCTTGGAGCCTCTGTTCTGCCTTTGTGACCTGAGGAGCTAGAAGAAATGGCTGAGATCCCTGTGACATCAGCAACAGTGCTTTATTTTGTCCATTTCTAGTACGACGCTACTCCTTTTCCACCAGTCTCGGTCCGTGGTGATTCCTGGCAATCCCTGTGCCTGTGGGTCCCAGTCCTGGGAGGGCGCTCTAACCATGTTTGTGCCGTCACCCCTTTGCCTTCTCCATACGGACTGGGTCACGAGCCCCCTCCAGAACCGCATGCGTTCTGCCGCCCAGACGTAGGTTTGTCCTTTTGCGCCTGTCCTCCACAAGCTGTCACTGAGCGCTGTCGCCTCGCTTGGGTTCTTTCCTCCAGAAACCACGCGCCTGTATTTCTTTCTCTCCGCAGACGTTACACATAGGAAGTTCCCACCTGGCCCCCCCGAATCCGGACAAGCAGTTTCTGATCTCTCCTCCTGCCTCGCCGCCCGTTGGTTGGAAACAAGTGGAAGACGCTACTCCTGTCATAAATTATGATCTGTTATACGCTATCTCCAAGCTAGGGCCAGGTAAGCTGTGCTCTTGGGTGGGAGCAGGGAGACAGATGGGCAGAGGTGGCGTTCACGGGCCCAGACGGAGATGCTCACCTGCCTCAGGGAGCGCCTCCCCGCACCGTGGCCCCCCGCGTGTTTTGTGAATGGTTTCTAGTCGCTTTCATCTGCGACTGTAACTCAAGTTGCTGGGGACACGCACAGCTGCCTGCCTCTGGCCTCATTCCTTAGCGGGTCATGGGTACCAAGCACCATGACCCCTCGCTGCCAGCATCACGGGAATCCTTCCCGTCACCCACTGAGCACCAGCCCCAGGCCCTGTCGCTCCAGGATGAGCAATTAGACTTGGAAAGGGAAAACAAACCACCCTACACGTTAGAAATTTCATCTTTACTCAAGGTGGTTGGTCTGATTCTCTCCTGCCCCTTTGAATGTTCAAGGGAACCGTAGGGCGTAGTGAAGAAAGGGCCCCAGTCATGCACGCCCCCTCTTGGCCCCATTGGGGTGCTCCCCAGCTGAGAAGGAAGAGTCTTCAGTCCTCCGATGGGACGAACATGTGAGTGTTCGGGGAGATAACAGGTGCTCTGGCCTCAGTCTTCTTCTCCATACAGTGGGTATTACCCAGCGGAGCTGTGAGCCGTAGGTGAGACCGTTGTATAGAAAGCACTTCAAAACGTGCCTGGCCCATAGGCTGTGCCCAACACATGATTTTTGGAAACAATCCGATGTTGGTGGTTCCTGTCCTACCTGCTGGGTTTGGGGTGAGCGGGCAGGTTCGTGAGGACGTCTTGGGGTGAAGCAGTGTGAGCTCCTGCCCTATCCACAGAGCAAACAAATACTGAGACCATTTCTTCTGGACCAGAAACCTGATGATACTCCTTTGGACTGAGGGTTTTATTTCATGGACCATCAGCAGTTTCGTGTTGAAAAGATTACATTTCTGAACACACTGCCCCCAGCGGAAATCGCCTCCGTGGGAGAAAGCTAGAATCCCATTACTCACTGCCGATGGTGGGGTCAAGGTCAAGGTGGACCTGGCCAGTCCGAGGAAGCGCGAGCTCCTGGCTGAGGTGCCTTAGCCGAGCTGAGGGCTGGAGTCTGCCGGGACGCTAGACAAGGGAAGAAACGGGTCCTCCAGCTGGGGGAGGGGACAGACTCCTCCAAGGGCAAGGAGTGCTGCTGAAGGCAGTCCTTCCCACTCCAGAACCTACCCCTCCTTCCTGATTTGAGAAGCCCTTTCAGAAAAGACATAATCCAATCCATTCGCCCTTAGTTTACGTGACGGTGAGCTGGAACGAGATCTCAAACTGGGCCGTGCTTTGCCGCCAGCAAGATTGCAAAGAGTTTGCAAATGTGGCCCTACACTGAGGCCTTCTGGACCCTGACTGATGGGCAGGTAGATAAGGACCCTGACCGGACAGCCGTGATCTTGTGACCCTCCACCTCAATTCCCTCCCTGACAGAGCTGAGGCGCGCTCACCTTTTCAGATTCAATTGCCATGAACGTTCCAGATAGAGAACCGGCAAGTTCCTTTCTTATGGGGAAAAGTGCCTTCCGTGTTCAGAGGCGTCCCCAAAGCAGCGGGAGGCGGGAAGGTCTGGAATCCGGCTGGGGAAGAGCACACAGAACTTGAAGGAAAACCCACCTCTGCACCCCGAGGGGGCGGAGCCAGCCGAAGCAACCCCCCACCACCACCTGCTTAAATTGTAACATTTCTACTCCCTGCTTCCGACCAGTCAGGATCCGCGCCCTATTTGTCAACATTAGTAAAACTAGGTGACACTTAACGGGCCTGTGGACCGTGCAGCAGGTCCCAAGGACTTAGCTTGTACTTACCTGAGCAGCTCTGTGAGGTCAGTGCCATAATTATCCCATTTCTCGGAGGAGGCCGTGGAAGGTCACAGGAATGCAAGGGAACGTGCCTTCGAATGGGCTCCAGGTCCTGAGTGGAGGGAATCAGAGGCCACATGTGGGCCCCCCTTGTGGCCTGTCTCCAGTGCGAACCGCCTCGGTGGGAGCCTCAAGAGGGAGGCTCATGGGGTGCCTGGGTGGCTCAGTTGGTTAACCATCCAACTCTTGATTTCTTTTCTTTTTTTTTTTTTCATAATGTTTACTTATTTTTGAGAGGGAGGGAGAGACAGAGTGCAAGCAGGGGAGGGGCAGAGAGAGAGGGAGACACAGAATCGGAAGCAGTTCTCCAGGCTCCGAGCTGTCAGCACAGAGCCCCATGTGGGGCTTGAACTCCCGGATCGTGAGATCATGACCTGAGCCGAAGTCTGACGCTTAACCCCCTGTGCCACCCAGGTGCCCCCCGACTCTTGATTTCTGCTTGGGTTATGATCTCACAGTTCATGAGTTCTCTCTCTCCCTCTCTCTGTCTCAAAATAAATAAATAAACTTAAAAAAGACGGAAGCTCTCGATGTCCTTTCCTAACGCGTTTTATTCGTGCACTGTCTCCCCAAACACATCGCACCACAATGGGGAAGCCATCTGGGTATTTTAGGAGGCCTGGTGGACACGTTAAGTGTCATTAAAAAATACACTCCTTCCGTTGCTTTCATATGCCTGGATTCAGTGTTTGACTGAAAGCAGAATAATATATAACGGCGACTCTGTGTGTGTGTGTGTGTGTGTGTGTGTGTGTGTGTGTGTAATTTTTTTTTTTCCCCGCTAGAGCCACCAAAGAAATACCAATCCAGAGCATATCTGGCTGTGTCCCTCGGTCCCCATTGAACGTCTGCAGAAGCCAGGCCGAGCAGACCCATACATGCTCTTCCGTTTGCTTTTGTTTCTTGGCTCTCCGGTCCTTGCCCGAGTTACCCTGCATTTCTCTTCTTTCCCCAGGGGAAAAGTATGAATTGCACGCAGCGACCGACACCACCCCCAGCGTGGTGGTCCACGTCTGTGAGAGCGATCAGGAGAACGAGGAGGAGGAGGAGACGGAAAGAATGAAGAGACCCAAACCAAAAATTATCCAGACCAGAAGGCCAGAGTATACGCCTCTCCACTTAAGCTGAACTGGCGCCCGGAGGAAGAAGTATTCCGAATCACACTCACGGAGAGGAATCTTTTTCTGTGCAAGTGGCCGCTCACGACTGGGGAGGTGGCAGCCGTGATCGCTGCGGCAGAAATTCCAGTTCGCGTTGCTCAGAAGAGAATCAAGGCTTTGTCCTCTGGTTCTAATGCTGGGCATCCGTCAATGTTCATGGCTTCCGGGAATGTCCTGGACCAATCACTGAAGTTTAAGGTGATCGCACGAGGACATTTGGGCACGTCTCGAGAAAACCGATAACCGATCGTGTTTTGTACTTGTTCTTTTCTGGTAGGTTCTGTCTTTTGTCAAGGGCGGCTTGATCCCTGGGTGTGGGGAGAACCCTCTGTTTCCAACCAGCCCACGGGGCGGACTCTCTACTGGTAGGAAGAGGCACCGCGAAGCCACAAGGCGTCCGGTGCAGAAAGGCTGTGGAAACAACAATGCAGTGTGGGAATTGGAGTGTTTCATTTTTCTCCCCGTCACGTTCTCATGTTTGTGCATGTATATTACGGATTTTCAGAACTAACCTCTGTTTGTGTATAGTTATGCCACTGTTGTGTTACATCTTTTGGGAAGATGGGAAAGCTTGACCAACCGATCGCCTTTCCAGATTCACGATTCCCTGCGACAGCACTCACACGTGGAATGCACCCGGAATACGTTCATTCAGCATCCTACCCATTGCAACATAGCCCTTGTGCTCTGGCACAAAAGAAGTCGATCGGAAATCCCCACGTAGAGTTGCACTTCGTAAAGTGCAGAGAACAGCAGTGTCACTGCCAGCATTTAGTGGGTGAGAAATTTTAGGTTCGGTGTTTGGGGTCAGACATCGGTTCCATTTATTCCTTTTCCGTGGTGGTTTGTACACATGAACCGTAGCCGAAATACCTTCCTGGGGAACCGTTGGTGGAGATAGTTGATTTTTGTTTTTTTAACCCCACTAAAACATCGAGATAAACCTGTAAATAAAGCCGATAGCATATTTTCATTCCCATTTGTACACTCGGGTGAAAAATACGGCAGTGGAATTGTAGTGTCAGAATATTACCCTACCTGTGACTTGTATGTTGTAGAAAACGCTGTTAAATGTCGGACAGGACTTGAATTCAAAGCATGTCAAGTGGATAGTAGATATGTGGTGGAATGCTAGGGACGCAGTGCCTTTTTCCCCATTGATTCCTGATGGAATTGTTACACTAGGTTAACGTCTGTAATTTTTTTCTGGTCGTCATGTGTGTGTCTGGTAAATAGGTATTCTATTTTGGCCTTACAACACCATAACGAAATTTGTCCTTTTGAAATCCCTAACGCCCAGTAACAGTGCATGCTTTGGAAATTTGGAAGGTGGTTTTCTTTAAGAAGCAAATGCATTAGGTTGTCCGTATCAAGAAATTGACGGGATGTTCTCAAAACCCTGTTTACAGTACTTGGTGAGGTGTTGGGGGGCCGTGAGGGAGAGACCATTGCCTAGCTGTTCAAGTGTTCCTGGCTAAGTGCTTTTAAACTGGAGAGGCTAACCTCAAAATATTTTTTTTAACTGCAGTCTATAATAAATCAACACAATATCCTCTTTACGGAAAGCTTGATCTCTGTGCCCTTTTCTTTCTGACGATCGGTCTGTGAACCCCGTGAACCTTGCCGTCTCCAAAGGGCTCCTTCCTCCGTCAGCTGCCATGGAGAAACTTGTGATGCTTTCCTGTGGTTCGTGGGGGGTTAACCGCACTAACTGTATATCACCTAGTAAAGCGGAAAATGGAGAGAACCAAAATCGGGAGTCTGGGTATTTTGCTTTGTGGAGGGAGACGAGGAAAACCCTGTGCCCCAGCAAAACCACCAGCTCCAATAAGCAGCAACGTTTCTGATCGTTCATAGGAGGAGCTGTCTTTCCTGCTAGAAGCCCAGGCAAGACACTGAATGACAAAGGCCGGTTAATGTTCCGGAAGTCTGTCTCTGAGCCTTCCGTCTGAATCCCAAGCAGCCTTTCCCCCGGAGCCCTTATGACACGTGGCGGCGTGCTTTCTGTGCATGCCCACAGAGGCCCAGACAACCCAGGGTTTATTGGCTGAACTCCAGCAGACGACATTAATCTGGATCAAGGTTAACATTGGGCACTTCTCCGTGAACGCTCACATGCTCTTGTGTTTTTCTTTCTCTAAGAATAGCTCCTCCGGTCGTGTCCAGGAGAATTTACATATTTTCAACCCGTCGATGTTTGACGTTTAAACATGTTGGAAAATCCATTTTTCAGTCGGGTGGCCAAATCTAATTATCGAGCAGATTCACTAAGTGACCGCCTCGTGAGGGAGGGGGCTGCCATTCATCGTCCCGTTGAGTAGCTGGGAGCCCAGTAAGCCCCGTGTGCCAGCCCAGGATCCTATTTCATAAATAACCCTGGAATAAAATCAAATCGTGTTGTCAGTTGTCACCCTTCGCCACTGATTGAATGTGTCTCTTAACTAGATTTTGATGGGACGTATTTCTGATCTGGGGGTAACCGGCTTAAGGGTCATCCGAGGAAAGAAACCCGGCCCCCCACGGAAGGTATGCTAAATCCAAGGGACGGGTCGTGATGGATGGAGAAGTGTTAACATTAGTCAGTAAACTCAGATTTCCCGTCGGTCCCCTTTGCCCACCTGGGAAGATGTAAGCAGACGGTCCCGCTGCCCACAGAGCCGACAAAGCCTAGAGTGGAAATCACAAGTCAACGAACATCTTCACTCAGGACGGTGATGTCAGGTGAGCAGTTCTGTGGCAGCCTCAGCTGAGCTTCTGAAACCCACAGTGCCTGCGATTGCTGGTTACCAGGCTGATGGCCATGAAGGGCCCCCGGTCACAAGCGTGCTCAAGACTCAGACATCTCTTTGGCCCTGCTCCTCAGAGGGCTCCGTGAAAAGCAAAGCAACGGACACAAAACAGGCGGAACCGTGCAGAACACGCCCTTTGCCACTGATTGACTGTGTTCCTTAGATAGATTTTGATGGAACATATTTCCTTTTTTTTTTTTTTTAAGTTTATTTTTATAGGGCACCTGGTTGGCCCAGTCGGCTGAGCGGCCGGCTTTGGCTCAGGTCATGATCTCACAGTTCGTGGGTTCAAGCCCTGCCTCGGGCTCTGTGCTGACAGCTCAGAGCCTGGATGGAGCCTGCTTTGGATTCTGTGCCTTCCTCCCTGTCTGCCCCTCCCCCGCTCGTGCTCTGTCTCTCAATAAGTAAACATTAAGAAAAAAAAAAGTTTGTTTTTATTTATTTTGAGAGAGAGAGAGAGAGAGCAAGCAGGGAAGGGGCAGAGAGAAAGAGGGAGAGAGAGAGAGAATCCCAAGCAGGCTCAGCTCTGCCAGCACAGAGCCTGACACGGGGCTCCAACCCATGAACCGCGTGAGACCATGACCTGAGCAGAAATCAAGAGTCAGTCACTCAACTGACTGAGAGCCCCCCAGGTGCCCCGATAGGATATATTTCTGATCTGGCAGTAACCAGCCTAGGGTCATCCAAGAAAAGAAACCCAGCCTCCGTGAAATATATGCTAAATCCAAGTGAAGGGTGGTAATCGATGGAGAAGTATTAACATTTCATGCGGCTATTAATATTTGGATTATGAACATTGATTTGCAGTCAGCAAGCGTTTAAGATTTTATATTTCCAGAATGGAGTGTGAAATCCGTGCCCACAGGTGATGGGGGTTTTCGGAGAACTTTAATTTTCAGTGACATGTACAGAATTCACTACAAAGGAAATAAATCTTATCAAATATTAAATTGCAAAGGATTAACTACAGTATATGGACATGTTATGGCCAAAAAATGAATCAGCAGCTGGGGCATGTCGTGCTCTAAATGTATTGTCATAGGTTTGCAGAACTCTGTGGAATATTTGCCTCAATATATTAAGTGCCTATCAAGTAACAGTCACCGAAAGGTCAGTTCAGAGGGAGACTATAAATAACCTGAAAATTATTTGGGAAGAAGCTAGAATATATGTAAGAAATACATTCTTTCTCCCCTAATTCTCTGGTCTTCTGATTCCTTAAAGGCATGTAGGGGATGTTTTTTCTCTTCAAGTAATGCCACCCCTCTTGGCAATCTCTAATTCACATCTGAAATTCTCACTCTTGTGACTCACCAAAGCTACATGGCAATCAGGTAGATGGATTTTATTCTCACATACCTCATTTTCTTCAGGGCCGCCTCTCTGCTGTGCGTGAAAGGTCATTTTAATCGTGGCTGTGTTTATGAACGGCAGAAGGAAATTATGTGAAAGTGATTTGAGATGTGGTGTCTACATTCAACATTTCTTTTTCCAGATTCTGGTTAGGGATACAATGACCGTTTGACACAGCGAATGAGAGCTGACCGGCTGCCGTAGCCGCTGCTCACCGTTCCGTCCTTCAGTGTCATCAGGAACCCCCTCCTGGCTGACATTTAAGCTCTGGTCACATGGAATTTTCAGTGTGTCTAACTCACCATATTATCTCTTTCCTATGCACCATCCCCCCACGTTCCCTGTGCCTAGACCATTATCCCATTGCCCCAGCCCAGCCCAGGCTAACTCCGTAATGATGTGACCCCCACGAGAGCAGGCCCATGTCTGTCCTAGTCACCTCTCTCTGAATCCCTAGCAGCTACCACTGTGCCTGGCCAGTGGCGACCAATAAATATTGCTGAAATGATTAACTGGCTCACTGATAGTTGTCCTACAGTGGCATCAATGATGTCTCCTTCCCCCTGAGAATCATTTCCAGCTGCTACTGCTGAGTCTCCCATTATGTGCCATACTTCCCCTTTGTAATATGTATTGACTTCTTAGCTTAAGAATTAAATTGTTTGTCTTCCTTGTTAGAACCTAAGTCAAGTGGAGGCAGGATTTCTGGTGGTCTGTGCCTCAGAATAGACATTCAACACAAGTTGGATGGATGGATGGAAGGATGGATGGATGGGTGATGCATGCATGCATGGATGGGTGCATGCATGCGTGCATGGATGCATGCATGCATGAATGGGTGCGTGCATGCGTGCATGGATGCATGGATAGATGAGTGAATGGATGAGTGGATGGACAGATGGATGGACAGAAGGATGGAGAGATGGATGGATGGATGGAAGGATGGATGGATGCATGGATGGATGCATGCATGCATAGATGAGTGAATGGGTGAGTGGATGGATGGATGGATGGATGGACACACGGAAGGATGGATGGATGCATGGATTGATGGATGCATGGATAGATGAGTGAATGGATGAGTGGATGGACAGACGGATGGATGGAAGGATGGAGGGATGGAGAGATGGGTGGATGGATGGAAGGATAGATGGATGGATGGACAGATGGATGGACGGAAGGATTGATGGAAGGATGGATGCATGGATAGATGGATGCATGGATAGATGAGTGAATGGATGAGTGGATGGATGGACGGATGGATGGAAGGAAGGAAGGATGGATGGATGGATGGATGCATGGATGCATGGATGGATGCATGGATGGATAGATGCATGGATAGATGAGTGAATGGATGAGTGGGTGGATGGATGGATGGATGGATGGATGGGGATTTCAGATGCAGAGGAGTAAGAGGTCATTGAGAAAGAATAGGAAAATAATGGGGCATGTTTTCCTCTCCCTAGTCAATAGAGCATTAAGCAGCTCAGTGTTTTAATACAAATTGCCAGGCTGCTAGAAAAACAAGAATGAAAGAGGGAGAAAAAGAGACATAATTGTGTTGGGATAGGGCAATAGATGAGAAAAGAAAAGCTTTGTTTTTAAATTTTTCTTCTCAGAGTGGTTAGCTAAAGAGGGAGTGACTGAGAAGGGCAGGAAAGAACGTACCAGAGGATGGAAATGCTCCATGCCTTGACTGAGCAACACGTGGAATAAAAGCAGCCACAAGTGTGCATTTGCCCAAAACTCACCAAACTGCATACTTAACACTGGGTGCATTTTATTATATATAAAGTACACCTCAATAAAGTTGACTTGAATTTTAAAAATCAGGATAAAGGGGGAAAAAATTCCAAAACCTGTTCCGTGGGCAACAATTGAGGGAAAGTCTTCGTTCTCCACGTCCTAGTAGAAATATTTCCCGAGTGTATAGTGCTTTTTTTAATGTTTGTTTAGTTATTTTGAGGGGGGAGGGGCAGAGAGAAAGAGAGAGAGAATCCCAAGCAGGCTCTGCACAGTCAGTGAAGACCCTGATGTGGGACTCAATCCCACGAACTGTGAGATCATGACCCAAGCCAGAGTCAAAAGCCAGATGCCCAACCTGACTGAGCCACCCAGGCACCCCTAAAATGCTTTAATATTTTTAAAACAATATTATACAGCAAGGCAAAGCAGCATCCCAAATTAGAGTGTAAACATTCGAATGAGCTTTTCTAGAAGAACTTGGTATGTCCAAGTTGATTTTTAAGTCATATTTATTTTCTTAAAGTTTAACGTACAGGACTAATTCTTTTTACATGTTCAGAACGAACACATTGCTAATTCAATAATTACATACATATAATCAGTGGTAAATGAAATGGACTTTATAGAATGTCTTTAATGCCAACCCAGACTCTCATGAGACCTCGGGCCACAGTGACATATGGGACGAGGAAATACATTTGCAGTGATGAACCATTGGAAATAAACCGCTGGAAAAAGACACAAACAAAAACCCCACTTTTCTGCTAGGTCAGTTTTATTTGTGAAGCTTCCAAAACATTTTTCTTGCAAATTACACAAAATGTGCATCATCAATCTTTTACTTACAGAGATTAAAAAAACTTTAAGCACCACAAATGATGGAGAAATAATTTTTTAAAGCTACATAGGATCACCCATAACCATTACAAATAATGGCTTGCACCACACACGCATGTTTATGCTTTACAAATTCTGGCATTCTTCATGTGGTTTTATTATGGGTTCAGTTGCCAAATATCCTCTTTTAATTGAGTTAAATTCACAATTTTTACACAGTAAATAGTTCCAGTTGGTCTTTATAGCAAGTGTTTTGTGAAAAAGCAACTGTTTGCAGAGGTACTAGCAAGTGAGTATGGAGAATTTTGTTAAAATACACTTATATTGAGGGGTGCCTGGGTGGCTCAGTCGGTTAGGCGTCCGACTTTGGCTCAGGTCACGATCTCACGGTTCGTGAGTTCGAGCCCCGCATCGGGCTGTGTGCTGACAGCACGGAGCTGGAACCTGCCTTTGGATTCTGTGTCTCCCTCTCTCTCTGCCCCTTCCCTGCTTGTGCCCGGTCTCTCTCTCAAAAATAAATGAACATTCAAAAATTAAAAAACAAAACTACACTCATGTTGAATAACCAAGAATGGAGAACATCACATAGATTAAATTGCAGATGGCACAATATAGCTCGTTTCTATGAACGCATTACACCCAACAAACACAATCACAGGGAATGCTATCGAGCAAACGAATGTGATGAGGGCAAATGCATTCACCGCCTTCACCCCCAACACCCCCCAATCTGGGTTTGCCACCAGCTCCTTTGCTGATACTGGGCACTACGGAAGCCGAGTACCTAGGAAGCTCAAGGCACCGTTTACCTTTGGGAAAATAGGAGATCACATGGAAAGAGAAAGTAAACAGGTGAACTGAGCTGCCTGCCAATCTCAGAAGGTGAGTTCCTGAACCAGACGTCATTTCATCTTGGGCTTATTGGTTTGGTTGGTTTTTTTTTTTTTCATTCATTCAGGCAAAATGTGCCCAGATCCAGACTCTTTTTTTTTTTTCTTTTAATGTCTTTATTTCTACGCAGGACCATTAGGCCTGTCCCTCCTCCACTGTTCCTTGTCCCCGGGACTGGTGATACCCTTCACCCAGCTCAGCCTGGAAATCCTGGGGTCACTCTGTCCTCTTTCGCGCTCCCCACCTTGCGATGAGATTGTCCTGGATTAACAGGGTAGGGCCTAAATGCAACCACGAGGGTCCTTATAAGAAGGAAGCAAAGAGAGTTGACTACAGAAGAGACTGAGATGCTACGCTCCTGGCTTTGAGGATGGAGGGGCCCTGAGCCCAGGGATGTAAGGAACACGACCCCCGAAGCTGGAACAGGCAAGGAAAAGGAGGCTCCCTTTGAACATCCAGAGGGAGGTCAGCTTTGCCAACACCTTGACTTCCGCCCTGTGAAACTCATTTTGCTCTCTGGCCTCCAGAAAGAACCGAAAGAGAATGAATGTGGATTAAGCCATCAGGTGTGTGGTAATCTGCTGGAGCAACAGTAGGAAGCTAATACCCCCTCTGACTTAGAGTGCAATTTAGGGGCGCCTGCGTGGCTCAGTCAGTTAAGCACCTGACTCTTCGACTCAGGTCATCGTCTCGTGGTGCGTGAGTTCAAGCCCCGCATCGGGCTCTGAACTGACAGAATGGGGCCCGCTTGGAATTCTCTCTCCCTTTCTCTCTGCCCCTCCTCTGCCTCGCACTCTCTGTCTCTTAAGTAAATAAATAAACTTTAAAAATACATATATATATATATATATATATATATATATATATATATATAATGCAATTTAAAATTCTTACCTGGCTCTGAGACCTCCTCACGTACTCTCTCTCCCTGGCATGATGCTGTCCAACTACACCAACATCCGAACACTCCCTTGTGTTCAAGTGTGCCAAAGATAATGCTTCCATGCAGTTCCCAGCAAAAATGCTGACAGAGGCATGGATGGCAAATTTCAGGCCTTCACCGTGGGCCGCGAATACTAGAAATACTGAGTTTCTTCCGGGGGAGGAAAGTTCCCCACGGACGGATGGTGTCAGACCCCCAGGGCGTGAGATGACCCCTATTGCCCCAGCCTGGTGATGCCAGGTGGGTGAGGCAGCAGGTGGACCACCGAGCCAGCTTTGGAAATCCTGAATCACCAAAAAAATTCAGAGTGCTTTCTGGAAATAAAGTTTCCTCCCCAGGGAGCAGGTCATTTGAATCTTGCCTGGGAGTCACCCCTGGGATGCTCCGAACAAGGATAGCGGTTTTCAGTGAGGCAGAAGCAAGTGACCGACAGATGGCCCTAAGGGCTCGAGTTTGGGGGACATTCCCACTCCTAATGCTCAGTCTTGGGTGCTTGCAGCAGAGAACCCAAGTCACTTGAAGCAAGGGTCTGGGTGGGTTGGGTGGGGAGCTCTACAAGGCCACACGGACAGATCCCTGGCAGAGACACGGACTGGGAGAGAGGAGGCCTCAGGCATACGCGCTGCCTGCCCCCTCCCAGTGCCAGGGTCCCGATGATCGAGGACAGATGACTGGGAGAAGGCTGAGGATCTAGGAAGCTGAGCCTGGGCCTGGGGGACGCCCCTGAGCTGCAGCCTCCGGTGCCTGCCCGCCGGCCAAGCCAGCAGCGCCCCCTGCTGCCCGAACTGAGCCGCACACATTCAGAGAGCAGGAAGAGGAACCGGAAGTTCTCAGGGGGGCTCCGGAAGGGGAAACAGAGGGAGGGACGTGGGCCGGTCGTGGGGGGAGGTAAGAGAGGTCCACAGCGGGGTGTCCCTGGTCTGAAGAGCTAGTCCCTTTATCCCCAGCCACCAGAGAGTTCCCTGGGCTTAACTGGGCTGAGGCGTGTGTCCCAGGGTTGGACAGTGAAGCTGTGTGGGGGCCGAGGGGGTGTGGTTAGGGCA